>NC_063334.1:72743904-72757408 GCF_021869965.1 Rhincodon typus | reverse complement strand
CATTTGCTATCTTCCAATCTAATAGGACCTTCCTTGAATTTAGGAATGTTTCAAAAATTAATACCATTTTACACCCTCAGGATGAAGTCCATTGGCATTAGTCCATTTGGCCCACAGCTCTAACAATTTACTGAGTACCACTTCTCTAGTAGTAATAATTTTTTGAGCTTCTCCTTGCCTTCCTTTTTCTGATACTATGGATGCATCTCCATCGTGAAGAGTAATGCAAACTACTTGTTAGATTCATCCACCATTTCTTTTCCTACATTAATTCTCCAGTCTTACTTTCTAATGGACCAATGCTCAATTTGTTAATTCCTTTCTTTTTAGAAACATTTATAGAAACTCTCATGCTCTTATAGTTTTAGTTAATTTTCTAAATACAGTAAAACATGACAAAACAAGGTAGTTCCACATTTTCTCCACACAATTTGAACAGACAAAAACTAGGTGTAATGCATTCAGCAGCTGAAGTTTAATTATGCTAATAAAATGGTGAACATTCAGTTTGAAAATAAATATTAGTGATACTCAAACCATTGTCTTACCATCATCGGAACTCTGAAAAATGTTATAAAGAAGGTGCATAATTAGATCCAGGTCAACCTTTTCATCATCAAAGCTGTGGTGGTAGACACTCAGAACTTCTTTATCTTCTTGACTTAACTCACCATCGTTTGACTGGACCAAGACACATTCATCCAAATTTCCTAAATCTACCGAAGAACTGGTGAACAAAATTAAAATAATAGCACTATTAGATATTAGTAAATTGCACAAACTGTTTTAAGCTACTCAAGAACAGTTTTATCACTAGTTTGAACTCCAGTACAATTACGATTACGCAGTATCTGAAAATGCATAAGAAAGCATGTATTTAAGAAGACAATGAGTTAATAAAAGGACAACTAGCTAACAAAGGACTTAACTTTATTTGACATGGAAATCTCACAATGACAAAAATGGTTGGTAGGGAAATACTCTATTGAAACAGTAAGGGCTACCCCTCGATTAAAGGAAAACTATGATTTCGTGCCATGGGCCTCCATTTGACTGAACAGACCAGATTTTCGACCCTCTGATCAGTGGGCATGTTGACACTATTTTGAACGATTGGATGAAGCTTGCTACCAATCATTAATGTCAACACCTCAGTGCTTCAGAAAGAGCTTCAAGTGGTTGACTCTTAACTGCCCTCTGGGATGGGCAATAAGTGCCAACCTAGCCAGCAATGCCCTTATCCCACGAATGATTTTTTTTTTAAAAAGTGGTCTGTTTTTTACTTGGCTTCACCTAGAAATTTGGTCAAGAAAACAGCACCTAGCAGCAGAAATGCTTGTCCACCAAGATGCATCACATTTAGAATAACAACTTTTTAATGATGAGTCAGAGTGTGGCAGAAGGGAAAAAAGGAGGAAGCAAATCCTACCTTCTGGACTCCACTACCTCATGGGACATCCTATTCATATGCCAACTGATCAGAGGGTCAAGAACTGGTCAAATACAGTGGTTAGTCCACTGAAGTTGATATTTCAGGAGTTTTGCCTGAATGCTTGTGGAGTTGGCTTCAAGAAGGACACTATAATTTGTTCAATAGTCCTCATTGCAACAGGAGGATGCAGTGAGTTATTACTGAAGTAATTTCTCTAGTGCGCTTAGATTTCACTGACGCATAGTCCAGGTCTCACCGTAATACAGGAATACGGTAACAACAACAGGTCTGTACACCAGGACTTATGTTGATTTGTAAAGCTCTTCCTCAAAGACTTGCTGCTGTCCTGGTCAATAGTTACCTTTTTGAAAGGGGCAGCTCACAGAATTTGGGAGATGCTTCAACATAAAGGGGGCTTGGATTATTTGGCTGGTCAGGTGTGCGTTGATGCACAAGTTTTGTTTTAGTCAAGGTCAAGGACAGGCAAAATTGAAGAGATTAAGAGTCGCTTGCAAATCTGTTGCAGAGTGGGCAAACAGACTGCAGTTTTGCACAAGCCCATGCATGTCTCTGGTAGGCAGTCTAACTTTGTCAATGAGGCAACGGAGGATAAACAGTTTTTCATCTTGGCAGTATTTAACGTTGACAGCAAAGACCAGTTGATCTTTGATAATGTGGAGAACCACTGCCAGGTAAATTATAAATAGTATGAGGGCTATTACACAGCCTGGTATAACCACAGTCTGGATATTGAAGATTTCAATTTTCCTACTCATAACACTCAGTCCCATATCATGAAGCAATTCCAGAATTGTAAACAAGTTTCTTGAACATGCAAATCTTTGGTGAATAATGCACAGAACTTCATGAAGCAAATGCATTGATCAGATCAATGAGTGCAATGAAGAGGAGTGCAAGTGATGTTTTTGACACTTTACTTGGATCACGTCAGAGATTCTTCTGGAAGGTTTAAAGCCACTCTACCGCTGGGAGAATTTCCTCAGACAGAAAACGGTAGTAATTAAAGAAAATGCATGTCAAGACATTCCCAGCTATATATAGTGCGATACTGAAGCTCTGTTGAAACTGAGGGCTAACCAATATTTTTCAAACCTTTTGGTGGGTGTTTCACTCTACAGATGATTACCCTGGCTCTCAGTATGAAATTTGTACGTATAGCATAGCACTATATGTCCTTGGGTATACCAGAAAACAATAACTTGATGCTAGCCAGATATCCCACAGCCAAACTAACTGATATGATGCCAGGATCTCAAATTTGAACACAGGTGCAGGCAATACCTAAATTGTATCGTGCTTCATTTCTTACGAGTAAGCAGAAACAAGAATCCTACAGATTGCAGGAGAGTTAGACATCTGGATTTTTTTCTAGTGTGACATGTCTGAAAGTTGACAGGTATTTTTGGACATGTTGTGGAGAGTTCCTGTGCATTCCAAAAAAGACAGAGTGTTGTAACATTCTCAGGGGAATGACAGAAGAGTAGGTGATCTAAGTACACAAAGGCTGTAATAAGTATGGGGAGAGCACTGGGATGTCAGAGTCTGTAGGACAACAGGGAGATAGAACGGAGGCTGGCAAGAGCAAGTAATGTGCCATGCCTTCTGCCAACTTGAAAATGGATCCCTAGTGACAGACGCCTAGCTGGTTCTGGTATGCATGTCAATTCAACAATCTTCTGTATGCCACTCCAACTAGGAATTCAGAGTCCTCTACAACAGAACCTTTCCACTTTGTCCTCGGATGGGCTGGCAAGCAAACCATTTCTTACTTCAGGCCTGGTTATTGTACACTTGTTTGTGGTGACCCTCCATGTACTGATCCATACCAACCTTCAAACTAAGTGCAATGAAGGGTATGAGCTGGTGGCTTCACGTATCAGGTGAAGTGCTGGGCCAACTTCATTAATGTAACATTGCTGCTCTCTTTCCTCTTCCTCCATGAGCTCCTGTCGCTGTGCAGGTGGTTTCTGGATTGCCAAGAATCATAACTCAAAAGGGGAATGTGAATGAAGGAGGGGCACTGGTTGAGAAGAGAAAGGTCCATGGTAATATCAGCAGCTTGTTCATTATACAAGACAGCATAGTAAAGGTGAATTGGCAGTTTATAAGCAACATAAGACAGGAACATCTTTCATGTTCTCAGTAATTGGATGCTAAGGGCAATGCTGCAGCACAAAGATTCTGAAACCATTTTATATGTACGGATCAAGAGACGTAAACTTCACTTGCTTTCATCTGCTCTGGTTTCTTTTGCGTTGCACTTTGCTCTGCATAATGTCAGCAATAATGCAGTACTATGTTTGAGTGATCATTATGCCACAACTCAATAGCTGAAGGTATACAGAAACAGGCGTGCAGCTGGTATCATTAGTTGGTGTGTATTATGTTAAGCTAAACTCTCAATGTTAGGGAATGCTGCTGGCTGAGAGATGAGGGCATGCTGCACTTGTGCTGGAGGGTAGGAGATGTCACATAAGAGTGTACACACTGACACTGACCACTAGCCCAGGGTCATTAAATATTCCTGTTCATACTCTAGGAGTTGGTGTTCCTGGTCACTTGCTCCCACTCCCTTCGAAGAGTAGTTACCAAGGTTTTCCTGGGTCCGCACAGGTTTACGATCTCTCTCCTCATGCCCACTTTCATCACTAATGCCTCCAGCATTGCCTCAGTCATTGAAGATGCCTCTTCCAGTCTGTTCCAGTGTTCAGTTTCAAAAGAGCTTTCATTGAACCAAATCTGTTGATACAATTTTCCTCAAACATGCAACCTCTCTTTGGTAAAATTAGGTGACCCATGTAATTAGCAAATAACTTTCCCAGGGCTTCCAATCATGTGCAAAATCTAACAGCAGCAGTAACAAGCAAAGATCTGTGTTGCAGGTACACCAGCTACTGCCAAAATCATTTAGATAAGGTGAGTAAATGAACTTTGCAAGTTACCCACCTAATCTGAATGGGTGCTTTTACGGTACAAATACAGACCTCCAAGAATTAGGGCAGATGCATTATTAGCCTTCAGTACCTAAATTGGAACTGTTTAATATCTGGCATTATCAATCTTGCATGCACACGTACTTTCCAAGATTGAGAAAGGGATATTTTATTGCAAAAATGAAGTTGGTTTTAACATACTGAAGTGATTAACAGATTCATGTTGCAAAAACAGTTAATTTCTGTACCTACTTGAAAGATTCTAGAAGATCTACAACGTCACTTTGACCAAATCGTTTAGCCCAGTCCAAAGCTATCCTGGAAATATTGAAACAAAACAAGTTAATTTTGAAGTACAGGGCACTATAGAGATAGCTTCAAAGATCATCTTTGCCTCCTATCCATGATGAGTACAAAATTTGAAAGTTTATTGGTGTAATCTCAGTAAAATATGCAATAAAATACACATTTATTAACATATAATATTTACCAATAAAGAAAGGAATCAAAGTCTAAACTACTATGGACCTGTAATCAGATAATTAGAAGCTATTGAATTAATTTTAATTGCTTTAGCTGGACAAGTTTCTTTTAATTAGGGCTGGACAAGTTTCTTTTAATTAATTCTTTTAACTCTGATTTGTCTCCATAAATGCTGCCAGACCTACTGAGCTTTTTCAGCAATTTCTGTTTTTGTTTCTGGTTTACAGCATTCACAGTTCTTTTTGTTTTTCTTTTAATTAGGGATTACTTCTTGTCATTAGCAATTTATAGTTGAAAAATTGTTTTAGAAAATATTGGAGTGTTGACAAACATAATGTAAGAACTAAAAAAGATCACTTGCACATCTGTGCAAGGAATTGATTCTCTAATTAGTGGAGAAACTCCAACATATTCACAACCAATGAAGTTGATAGGCCAGATCAGAACAGGGCACTGCCTTAACAGAGCTGAAACATTCATAAGTGAATCAAGAAGCTCTTCTTTATACAAAGGTGTTGAGGCAAGGTCAAGTGAAACAAAATCTATCAATCTCAAGTTTTGACATGTAATACAAGGGTGTGACAGATCAAGAGGAGGTTGACAGAGAAAGGTTCAGGTCAGCTACATTCCAAAGTTCATGGCAGAATATGATCTGCTCCTGTTTCTGAATGGCAGATAGGTCAGACAGACAGGTGTGTGAATTACATCAAAGTTCTCCCCACATCATGTGCCATTAAAAATATTACACCCTCAAAATAATGAAAGAAATTGTTACATTGATAAAGGAACATGTTCAAAAACAATGCTGACACCAATTTTAACACAGGCAATGTCACATTGTGGAACTATGCCAAAGTTCAGATTATACAAATTAGAAGTCCATATCCTCTCTCATTCAAAGTTCTGGTTGCCCATCATTTCCTGTACTCACTGACCTATGTTAGCCCCTGGTTCAGCCACACTTTAATTTTAAAATTCTCAATCTCATCTTCAAACCGTCCACAGACTTGCTCTTCCTTGTATCTGTAACCTCCTCAGCTGTAATAGTTTAGTATCTCTGCATTTCTCCAATTCTTGCTCAATGACATGCCCTATTGCTCCATCATTGGTGGTTGTGATTTCAGCTGCCTAGGCCCTAAACTGAAATTGCTTCCCTAAACCCCTGCTTATCCACCTATCCACCTCCTTTGATTTAGTCAATAAATCTACCTCTTTAATCAAACCTTTGCCAGCTGTCCCAATACCTCCTTATGTGATCCAGTGTACAATTTTGCTTGATAATGCTCCTGTTAAGTGTAAGTTGTTATTACCGCTTTATACAATTCCATCTTTGTAGCTGAATGCAAAAAAAGACTACTTATTGATACGATTTGTTTGAATAACCATAAAATGCTAACAATGCACTAATTGCATGAAAGTCAGAAAGCTTCTTTCTCCCCCTGCAGTATTATACTAATTATCAGTGAGTGAATAAAACCTCTCTCAAATCGGTTAGCAGACTTGTCTAGGTTCCCCAAGACCCAAACTTGCAGTATCCAGATTGTAACAAAAACATTTGTTTTCTGCTAAGCTTTCGGTTTTATAAAAATGTTAAATTTAGCATAATTATTTCCACCAGATTGCAAAAAAATTGTGCAAACATAATCCATATTCAAATCAACTTTAATCAAATGAATTTATTAACAAAAAACAATGGTTAATTTAATTAATAAATGACATATTTTTAATTAAAATCTAATCACCAAGGCATAAGTAAAGAAAAATCCAATTCCCTTACCAGCCATTTGAAGCCTTAACACTGACATTTGCTCCCATGCTAAGTAGCTGCTCCACTTGACTGAGGAAGCCCCGACCTGCTGCTATCATTAAGGGAGTAGCACTGGTTTCACTGTGCCTGTAGTCAACTATAAAAAGCAACTTATGGGTCAAATATTATACATTGTAGAATTATAGAATAAACACCCAAATACCAGCAATGAAATGTGTATGTGTTCTAATAAAACGTATCAAGCAAATAAGATGTTATACTGAGATGCAACTGCTTATACTCTTGGCTTAAAAAATATAGTTGTGTCCAAAATAGAGGACTGATGCAACAGGAAAGCAAGTTTCGCCAGAACAGAGATCTTTTGGAGTTGATCACTTTCCACCACACAGAGAGGAGCAATGGCACAGGGAAAGGGGCAGATTTCCTGTTTTTATTTCAGCCATAAAGGCAATAGAAACTTGGAGGATACATTGTGGCACAGTGATGTCACTGGACTGGCTGTCCAGATTCCCAGGCGGTGCTTTAGGTTCAAAATTCACTGCTAATGGAATTTAAATGTAAATAATAAATCTGAAATATAAAGCTAGTTTCAGCAATGGTGACCATGAGATCTAACATCTAATGTTAAAAATCCATCTGCTTCA
Organism: Rhincodon typus; assembly: GCF_021869965.1. Lineage (NCBI taxonomy): Eukaryota > Metazoa > Chordata > Chondrichthyes > Orectolobiformes > Rhincodontidae > Rhincodon > Rhincodon typus. Next base: position 72,750,127 of record NC_063334.1, on the reverse strand, counting down.
CAAAGCTCCTTTAGGGAAGGAAAACTGCCATCACCTGATCTGATTAAATTTAACTCCAAATCGACAACAATATGGTTAACTCTAACCTGTCCTCTTAAACTGCCCAGCAAGCACATCACCTCAAAGGCAATTAAGGATAGGCAACAAATGCGTTGCCAGGAAACACACAATCCCAAAAAGAATAAAGAAAGAAAACCGAATTGCTCAAACATTAATTAATTGCAATTTCGGTATAATGTTCCATGAATTGAAGTTGAATTGCAGTTGGAATTTTGTCAATGCTGTAGCTATTGGTGCTATACAAATGTCAATTTAGTCTCAATATAGGAGTTAACAAACCACAGTTCTAAGCAGCAATTACATAATGATGCCACATAGCAATTTCCATTATAGATTTTAAGCCATTCAGAGGCAGCAGACATTGCAAAAGGCTTTAAGACTCAGAAGTAACTTTTGTAATGATGTCATTGGGCCTAAACAGCACATCATCGGCAAATATAAAGGGGGAAGAGAGGAGAGAAATACGGAGATCTAGGCAGAAGCCTGAAATCTAACCATGTGAAAGTTAGAAACTTTGCAAAGTGGCACATCAAGTAGATTAACTAGCATCAGGGATGGGGTTTACAAACTAATTTTTCAAAAATGTACTCAAAATATTAGAGCCTGGTATATCTCGGAACACCATGTATTGTAATCTTTGGTCTTAATATATAATGGACAGTGTTATAAAGAAGCCCAAAACCTGAAGATAGTTCTTGACCTTACCTTTGCCTCACCCAGTCTGTCTTGAACCCAAACTCACGGATGTGGGCATTAAACGACATAACAGCATATAGTTAAGTTTACATAAAGCACTTCCATAAGCAATAAATGTAATTACTGCCAACAGAAAAAGTCAACTTTCCCAGATAAAACATACTTCAGGGTACATAATATGGAGTTATAGAACTACTGGCAAGGCCATCATTTATAAATACCTCTCTAATTGTCCTTGAGGATGTTATTGTGAGCTGTCTGACTTAAACCACTGCATCCATGAAAATATAGGTACAACTGAAGTGCTGTTCGGAGGGAGTTCCAGGATTTTAACTGAGCAATAATGATGAACAAACAGCAATATAGTATTAAACTAAGATAGTAACAGACTTGGAGGGAAGCTTGCAGATCGCAATGTTTCCATATGTCTTCTGACTTTATTCTTATAGATTGTAGACATCACAGGCTGATTAGGATTCTGACAAATGGGACTTATTAAATTATCCAGTGTACCTTGTGGGTGGATACATTGCATCCACAGTATACCAGTGCTGATAGGAGGGAAACAGAAGAAAGCAGATTGCTTTTTCTCATGAATTCTGCCAAATCTCTGGTGTCTCATTGGTACGACACTGATCCAGGCAAGTGGAAAGTATTTCATGACAATCCCGACCTGTACTTTGTCAATGGCAGCAGACTCTGACTTATGCAATGCAGAATTCCTAGCCTCTGAGCTGCACTTGTAGCAACAGTAAATGGCTAGTTCAGAAAAATTTCTGGTCAATTCAACAATAGTAATCTTCTATTGAATGACATGATACAAGGCGAGATTCTGTTGGAGTTGGTCATTGTTTGGCACTGAAGTGACAAAACATCATTGTCACACACTGGCCTAAGCCAGATTGTTGTCCAAGTCTTGGTCCATGCAGGCGTAGATTGCTTCAGCATGAGGAGTTGTAAATGGTACTGAACACTTTGTATCATGCTGCTATTACAAGTGCAGGAAAAAGGTCACAGGTCCCTTGAATCACCTCCAACATTCAATAAAATCATTGCTGATCTAAGCTTGACCTCAAATCCACTGTCCGACCTTTGCTCACAACCCTTCACTACTTATCATTTTAAGAATTTATCCATCTCAACTTTGAATAAAGAGACCATTGTTTACTCAAGTAACGCTCTTCCTTTTTAGGTACTTGTACAAACTTTTTTATTCTCTCTTCTAGTTTATCACAACTTATTTCCTACTATACTTTTTCCTCTGGCCTACCAATAAGCTTTGCAAAGTCACATTTTTTCATTCAATTTGATACCATCCTCAATGCTCTTAGTCACAGATAATGCATCCTTCTCATTATATATTAAAATGAAAAAAGACATCTTGAGAATTATGGAATATTGCCATAAATGTGCCATGCTGATCATTAGCATCTAATGCTTTAATCTTTCCTGCTAGCTCACTTTCACCAATGCTTACTTCATAGTTTATGGCATTAATTTCTGATTCAAAGTTTCTCACCCTCAAAAGGAACATGAAATTTCACAATGTAATTATAATTCTTTGCTTCAGGATCCTTTACCATGATGATAACTCATCTTGTCTCAATGTACATTATGAGATCAAAAAAAGACAGTTCACTGGTTGGTTCCACAATAAGTGTAAGAAATTGCCTTGAATACTCCGAGTTCATCCTCAAGGCCTTCTACGCCAATTTGATTTCTCCAATTTGGATGAGGATTAAAAGTTGCTAGATTTTTCTTGGTAGCCTTCTTTGAGAGTCCTTATTATTTCCAGCCTCATATTCTGCCCCACCATGCAAACTGAAGTCAACAGGAATCAGGGGCAAACTTTCCACTGGTTGAAGTCATACCTGGCATACAGGAAGCTGGTTGTGGTTGTTGGAGGTCAGTCATCTCAGCTCCAGGCTGTCTGTGCAGGAGCTCCTCAGGATAGTGTCAGAGGCCCAATCATCTTTAGCTGCTTCATCACTAACCTTCCCTCCGTCATGAGGTCAGAAGTGGGAATGCCCACCAATATTTGCACAACGTTCAGCAGCATTTGTGACTCCTCAGATATTGAAGCAGTCCATGTCCAAATGTAGCAATGTCTAGTCATTATCCAGGCTTGGGGTAACAAGCGACAAGTAATATTCATGGCACAAAATGGCAGGCAATGACCATCTCCAGTAAGGGACAATTGAACTACTGCCCTATGACAATCAATGATATTACTATCACTGAGTACCCCTCTATCAACATTCCGAGGTTTACCATTGACCAAAAACTGAAAAGGACTGGCTGTATAAATACTGCGGCAGCAAGAGCACATCAGAGGCTAGAAATCATGCAGCAGGTAAATCACCACCACCCTAAGTACATGAGTGTTGGAGCAGGCGTAAACCATTTGACAATTCAGGCTTGCTCCACCACTTGATAAAATCATGGCTGATCTGTGTGTTGGCCCCATCTCCACTTAACTGTCTGCAGCACACAACCTTCCACTCTCCAGTATATCCAATATCTAACTAACTCAATGTCGAATAAATTTGAGATTGGACTGAGGCTGGACCTTCAAGTTGTTTATGTTCTTTGATGTTGAATGTGCTCAAAAGAAATACATCATTTTACATTTCTTCTCAATATGATGCATCTTATTACTGTTAACCTACTTTAAATCACTATCATTTCAAAATTATTTTAAGTCTGTTCTTTAAGCTTGCCTTCACCAATACTGTTTTAAATTGAATGACTGCACAGCTTGCTACACACTGTATCACAGCCATTTTGTAGTATTTCCTTTATGTGCTAGTCTTTTTAATTCAAGTTCTGTAATATTGTACTGAATTCTTCAATAAAGCTTTAAGTTGCGTTACTGGCTGTTCTGTAGTAAGTTATTGCTTTTAAGCTTTATTAAAATCTATTTGTGCTACTGTATCTCTGTTTTGCTTACTGGGTTTTCTTCCTTTTTCAGGTTTTTCACATCACTTTTACCAGTCAAAATTTCTTCTGGGGATTTTTCACCTTCTGCAGCCAAGACACAGTTTCTACTTCTTCCCATGCAGAATGGATGTTGGCTGCCTTTTGAGATCTAACACACTTTCTACCATACAAATTCTGAAATAAAGTTCTCTGGCTGCAGACTTTGCAAATCTTCTCATCAAAATAGTAGCTTAATTGTGCAACCTTGGTCTTTTGAAGTCTTTATCCTGACTTTTCTTTTTCTGCAAGATTCCTTCACAAGATTTTATTAATTTTTTTTTGTTTTCAGCTTAAACAAATTTTGCAATGTTCCCTTCTTGATTCTGTATAGCAGTTTAAATTTCTTTTCTGGCTCTTTCACTATTAAGATGGCTGGCTCTTCTCTCTTTTCATAGCCCACACTCATGCCCACTCTTTCTTATCAGCTTCCCAATGAAGTGCTGAACTTGCCCTTCTGTCGCTTCCATGATTCTTGCTGCCTTCCTCTGTCAGTAATCCTGTTTCAGCTGCTGATCGGGTGTCTTCTCAAAGCAGTAAATGCTCTTGAAATTGCTTCTTTAAGTACGGTTTTACATGATTTCTTCTTAATCTATTGGGCTAGCCCCACAGCAATAGTGTTTGGAAAATTAAAATCAAAGCATCAAACTTCTGGCTAGCTGCTTCTTTTAAGATCTTAGGATGAAATCCATCAGAACCATTTTCAATTACTAGGGAACATAGATTTAACATAAAAGGGGTTACGCTTAAAGGAGACGTGAGCAACAAGATTCTTACATAGAAGATGGCAAAGTGCCTGAAATGCACTGCAGAGGAGATGGTAGAGGCAGATTCAATTGTAACATTTAAGAGGCATCTTGAAAGATATATGAATAGGCAGGGAACAGATGGGTAGGGACCCTGTAGTGTCAAAAGTATTGTAGATGACAAAGGGGTCATGTGTTGGCGCAGTCTTGGTGGGCCAAAGAGCCTGTTCCTGCGCTATGCTGTTCTTTGATTTTGTTTATTCTAATCCAGGCACTTATCAGCTACAGCTCCAACAACTTACTCAGTGTCACTTTTCCGGTGATTGTGATTTTCTGACTTCCTTCCTCCCTTCCTTCTATTTCCCAATTTATCGTTGATTTTGAGATGTTACATGTATCCTCTTTAGTGAAGAATGATGCAAAATACCTGTTCAATTCATCTGCCACTTCCTTATTTTCCATTATTAATTCTCCAGTCTCACCTTCTTTAGAACCAACTCTCACCTGGTTAATTCTGTTTCTCTTTAAATATTTATACAAAAATCTTACCTTTTGTTATTATATTTCTGGCTAGTCACACTTGCAACTTTTTCCTGAATTTATTTTTTGGTCATCCTTTCCTGTTTTATTGTATTCTGTTCAATCTTCCGACTTATCCCTTTGTGCCTTTGCACAAAAACATGCTTTTTCTTTTAGTTTGATCGCATTTCCAATATTTGTTTTTAACCATGGAGGGTAGGGTCTGTGCCTTGCAACCTGACTTATTTCCTTAACTGGATCTGTTCTGTGTATTCTGAAATCTCCCCTTAAACATCTGGTCAACAAATACACAATAGCAATCTGATAGCCTAATTTGCCAATTCACTTTAGCCATCTCTGATTTCATGCTCTCATAAGTGCCCATATTCAAATTTGTAAAAATTATGAAGGCACCACTCCTCCCTCCCTCAAAGAATGCAAATTTCAAAGTTCCATCATATCATGGCCATTGCTACCTGTACTGTTAGGCTGTAAGTACCTAATGTGTTCTTTAAGGTCTGATCAAAACTAATACAAGAATATATGTGTATTTTAAATATGGAGCAAATTTATTATCTTAATTTACTTTATATTAGAGACATATGCAAACTCATGAGTAAATCTGTTAGCTTAAACTACATAACATACATATAAACAAGTGAATCTCACACTGCCTTCTACCTGTCAGGGACTTTGGCGACGGTGGCACTTAAAAGCTCTATCTCAGATTCCATGGCACCGGTCTAGTCAACCCCAACCCAATGGCACAAAGTCCATCGAGACAGGCAATGTCTTTGATATTAATACTTCTGAATCTAAGATTGTTGCTGAATCTCCATTTTAGTAATGATTGCAGTGCTTTTCCCACCTTCAAAACAGGCTGAAAATTAAACCCAGGTGGCCCCATGTAATTGCAAGACAAGACAACTCTGTCAGACAATTCAGTATCACACGGTTCTCTCTCAGTCAAACAGGCTGTTTTTGCATTAGGCCTGTGTTTCATGCACTTTTCCACTTTCCTTCAATTGCTCATAAATGAATCCTAATGGTCTAGTTTGAACATATTTTTAAGAACAACACTACAAGTGCACCTTTGCTATGAGATCATTAATCCTAGCTCATTGTACAAAACCAGGTATAGTACATCCTGTTATAACACGGTGTAGAGCTGAATGAACACAGCAGGCCAAGCAGCATCAGAGGAGCAGGAAAGCTGACGTTTCGGG
>NC_063334.1:72729012-72743504 GCF_021869965.1 Rhincodon typus | reverse complement strand
AGCAGCTTTCCTGCTCCTCTGATGCTGCTTGGCCTGCTGTGTTCATCCAGCTCTACACTGTGTTATCTCAGATTCTCCAGCATCGGCAGTTCCTACTATCATAGTACATCCTGTTCTCTTGTTGGCTCCAAAATATGCTGTTCTAAAAAAAACTATCCTGAAAACATTCTATGAACGCCTCATCTAGGTTACTTTTGCCCATCTGACTTTTCCAGTCCATATACATCCCCAAGATTATTGCTATGCCTTTTCAACAAGCTCTTAACATTTCTTCCTTTATAGTGGTTACTATTAGCCTACACACCACTCTCACAAATGATTTTTTGGTTTATTATTTCTCATTTCTATCCAAATTTGGTTTCCTGCATTTGGGGCATCCCTACTGTGGTAATAATACAATTAACTAACAACCACCCACCACCTTTTCCTGCTTTTCTGTAATTCCTAGATGTCCTGAACCCTTCAAAATTTATGTTATCCTGCCACCATATCTCTGAAGTGGCTACCAGATTGTACTTATTTCTATTTGCACTCAGTCTATCTGTTTGGTTTCAAATGCTACGTACATTCAGATACAAAGCCTTTAGCTTTATTCCTTCACTATCATTACACTAATTGAGTCCTATGTTTGTTAGCTCTAAAGATTGTGCTCTCTATCCCTTCTGTCACAGTCAGTCAATCAAATGCTGCCTCGATGTCAAAGGTAATCACTTTCCCTTTGCCTCCATCTTGGCTCTTTTGCTTACGTTTGGACCAAGAATGAATCATGGTCTGGAGCAAAGTGATCCTGACAGAGTCTAAAATGATCAATAATCATGTTATTTTTAAACTGATGCCACTGGGAGATGTAGTAATTGAGTGGATTTTTTTTTTACAGCTTGTTTTGGGCAGCACTAAACTGAATTTTCCACATTGTCAGGTAGACGCCAGTATTGTAGTTGTACTGAAACAGACTGGTTAGAAGCATGGCAAATTCTGACACGTTTTCAGTTCAATGGTCAGTTCCTGTCAGAGTTAGTATTGTGTGCTGTGTCCAATGCCTTCAGCCATTTCTTAATATCAGGTGGCTTGAATCAAATTGAGTGAAAAGTGACATCCATGACACACAGGACACCAGGAGGAGACAGAGAAACATCAAGTATTCAGTATCTCTGGCAGAAGACTGTTGTATATGCTTCAGCCTTCACACTGATGTGCTGGCTCCACAAGCATTGAGAATAAGGATATTTCCAGTTCCATCTCCTTCAGGTAGCTTTTAATTATCTATCATTGTTTGGCATGGATGTAAGCACTGAGAGATAGCGGCAGCAGGCAGATACCTCATTTACATATGCCTGGTGCTGCTTTTGGCAGCTCACTTGCACCCCTCATTGGGCTATAGTTGATCCTGGTTTGACAACAATGGTAGAGGAAGAGATTACAGATTATGGTGAATACAGTTCTGGGGCAGATGGTCCACAATGCTTCATCAATACTCAGTTTTGAGTGATGAACCTGTTCCAAAGACATCCTATTTACTAAATAATTAGTGCAGAAGATGCTGGAAGGTTCTTTGTGTAAAGACAAGATTGTGTATCTATTCATATTATAGATTTTTTTTTAAAAACATTTCGTGGGATCTGGGCATCGCTGGAAAGGCCAGCATTTGTTGACCATTAGTAATTGCTCTTGAACTAAGCGGCTTGCGAGGCAATTTCAGGAGGGCAGTTCAACCATATGGCTGTGGGCATGGAGATACATTTCGGCCAAACCAGGGAAGGAAGGCAGATCTTCCCTTCCTTCAAAGGGCATTAGTAAACCAGACTTCGCTTTTTACACCGATCATTGATAGTTGTCAAGCCATTACTGAAACCAGTGATACGTTTCACAGCTTTAGATTCAACCGCTAAACTAGAATTTGAACTCATGACCCCAAACCAATACTGGGTCTCTGCATTATTAGACAGTAACATGACCACTATGACACCATCTCACCTCAAGAGACCCCAGTATGAGGTTAGAGGAATCACCCACTCGGCACTTCTGGCTGAATTTGGTTGCAAATGTTTCAGGTTGGTCTTTTGCTCTGATGTTCTTTACTCTCCCACCATTGAGGATTGGGATATTTGCGGAGCCTATCCCTCCTGCTAGCTGTTTATTGCTACCACCATTCACGTTTGGATGTGGCAGAACTGAAGGAATTTATCCTGATCCATTGACCGTGAAATTACTTAGCACTGCGATCACAAGCTTTTTGTCATTCATAAAAACGTGAACATAGAAGAAATGATGAGTAAGTTGGTGGCGTAACGGACAGTGAATAGATTTATCTCGGCGTACAACAGGACCTTGGATCAGATGGACCAAGGAATGGCAGAATGAGTTTAATTTAGATAAATGTGAGGGGTTGTATTTTGGTAAGGCAAATCAGGGCAGGACTTATACAGGTAATGGTATGGGCCTGTGGAGTGTTGCTGAACAAAAAGACCTTAGGGTGCAGGTTCATAGTTCTTTGAAGGTGCAGTCGCAAGTAGACAGGTAGTGAAAAAGGCATTTGGTACTCTTGCCTTTATTGATCAGTGCATTGAGTATAGGACTTGGGAGGGGCTCATGTTGTAGCTGTACTGGACATTGGTTAAGCCACTTTTGGAACACTGCGTTTAATTCTGGTCTCCCTGATGTAGGAAATATGTTGTTAATCTTGAAAGGGTGCAGAAAAGATTTACAAGAATATTGCCAGGATTGGAGGGTTTGAGCTATAATCATGGGCTGAGTAAGTTGGGGCTACTTTCCCTGGAGCATTAGAAGCTGAGGGGGTGACTTTACAGAGGTTTACAAAATCATAAGAGGCATTACTAAGGTGAATAGCTAAGGTCTTTTTCCCAAGGTAGGGGAGTAAAAAACTTGAGGGCATAGGTTTAAGGTGAGAGGGGAAACGATATAAAGGGGCAATTTTTTCACGCAGCGGGTGGTGTGTGTATGGAACGAGTTACCAGACAAAGTGATGAAGGCAGGTACAATTACAACATTTAAGAGGCATCTAGATGGGTACATGAATAGAAAGGGTTTAGAAGGATGTGGACCAAATGCTAGCAAATAGGACTAGATTAATTTAACATATCCTGTCGGTATGGACGATTTGGACCAAAGGGTCCGTTTCTGTTCTGTACAACTGTATTATTCTATGACAAGCAGCTTCCACTATTTTATTTAGAAGTAGTCCTAACTTGTACCTTCACAAGGTTGACACCTCATTTTCAGATACCCAAAGATTTTGTACACAATGTTGATGTGTAATCACATTCATTTGAAACATATATAATGCTGTTTTTTTCTGCACCCGGTATTCATTACAGTAAAATTGAATAAAGCTGAAATAAGTTTGTTCATTCTAACAAAATGTATGGATTACAGCAATATATCTTACAAAAATCAATTATAAAACTAGCATTAAGATGAGTACAAAGTAAGCAAAAAGTAATTAAAGGTAATAGGTTAAGACTCAAGCCTAAATTTGAGCAAATAGCCATGGTTTGGTACTACATCACCACCTTGTGGAAGAGGCTATATGGACAAACTACCCACCACTATTTTCCAATGTGCACTGGGGACTATCAAAGTAGCTTGCTGTTGGCATTCATTCAGAGAAGTAGCTCGAAAAGAAAACTCACCACTGACATTTTCACTTAAAATAAGATGAAAGAGCTGAGCAAAAGCATCAACATCTTTGTGCAGCCAAATATCTGATAGGCAGGCATCCATTTCTTTTATAAGCCAAGGCTCAAGAGAATTGAAATCCTTTTCATTCTGTAAAATATTAAAAAATAGAAAATTGAGAATATAATTACAAAACCACATCCATACATCCGGAGCAATATTTCAAATATTGAACAATCTTTATCTTTCAGATTCCACAGATTAATCAGTTAATTGTAGTTGGCTGAATTTCCCTTCATACATCTCCCTCTGGCCCTAGCTCATCTGTAGTAACCTTACCCAATGCATAAACAGCTCAATTAGCTGGACAGCCAGTTCACAATGCAGAGTGGCACCAGCAGTGTGGGTTCAATTCCTGTGTCAGCTGAGGTTACTATGAAGGACTCATCTTCTTACCTCTCCCCTCATTGAGGTGTGGTGACCCTCAGGTTAATCTACCAGCAGTTGTCTCTCTCTCTCTCTCTCTCTCACACATTAGAGAGCAGTCCTATGGTCTGATAGGACTCTGGTGATTTTACCTTTTTCATCCTAAATTGTTGTTTCTAGAAGTTTCCCCACCAGGAACAATAAAATAACTGGTCTGTAATTACTGGGACTATTGTTACAACCTTTTTGAACATGGGTGTAATGTTTACAATCGTCCAGTCTTTTGACACCACCTCCCAATCTAGGGAAAGATTATTGCCAGTGCCTCTGCAATTTGCACTCTCACTTCCATCAGTATCTTTGGATGCATCTCAACTGGTCCTGCTGCCTTTCAATGTTTCAATAGAGACAGTTTATCTAACATTCATTCCTTCCAAATCATTCCAGTGACTGACTTTCTTCCTTTGTCACCACACCTTGGGCACAGCTACCTTGCAGGCATAGGGAGATGCAAAGTATTCAACTTGACACCTCAGCCATACCTCCGATTTCCACATACAATCCCCCTTTTTGGTTCCTGTTTAGCCCTCCTTTCACTTCTACCACCCAGTTACTACTAGTGTACTAATAAAAGACAATTATTTCCCTTTATGTCAGGTGTCAGTCTTGTGATAATCTCCTTTCTTTTCTTCTCATTTTCTTTTTCACCTCCATCTGAAACTTACGTATTCAGCTTGGTTAGAACAAAGAACAAAGAACAATACAGCACAGGAACAGGACCTTCGGCCCTCCAAGTCTGCGCTGGCACATTTTGCCCTTCCATGCTAAAACGGTCTTCACTTACAGGATTCGTATCCCTCTATTCCCTTCCTATTCATGAATTCGTCCAGGTGCTTCTTGAATGCTGCTATTGTGTCTGTTTCCATCACCACCTCTGGCGATACATTCCAGGCACTTGCCACCCTATGCGTGAAAAACTTGCTTCGCACATTTCTTTTAAACTTCCCCCTTGCACCTTGAACCTGTGTCCCCTAGTAAATTGACCTCTCCATCTTGGGAAAAAGCCTCATACTTTCCACTCTATCTAGGTCATTCACAATCTTATAAACTTCTATCAGGTCGCCCCTCAACCTCCTGTATTCCAGTGAAAACAAACCCAGACTATCCAACCTTTCTTCACAGCTAAAATCCCCCAAAACCAGGCAACATCCTGGTAAACCTTTTGTGTACCTTCTCCAAAGCATTCACATCATTCTGGTAATGTGCTGACCAGAAGTGTACAAAATATTCCAACTGTGGCTTAACTAAAGTTCTATAAAGCTGCAGCATAATGTGTCTATCCTTATACTCAATGCTGGTTCCAATGAAGGCAAACATGCCATAAGCCTTTTTGAAGTACCTTACTAACCTGCGCTGTCACCTTCAGTGAGCTGTGGACCTGCACACCCAGATCTCTCGGCATACCAATAATTCTAAGGGTTCTGCCATTCACTGTATAATTTCCACCTGTACCTGACCTTATAAAATACATCACCTCAAATTTATCCAGATTAAACTCCATCTGCCATTTTTCTGCCCGTGCCTCCAACTGATCTATATTCTGCTGTATCCTCTGACATCCTCCTCACTATCCGCAACTCCACCAATCTTTGTATTGTCCACAAACTTACTAATTAGACCAGCTACATTTTCCCCCAAATCATTCATGTAGAACATGAACAGCAGAGGTCCCAGCACTGATCCCTGTGGAATTCCACTAGTCACAACCCTCCATTCCAAAAAGCATCCTTCTACTGCTACCCTCTGTCTCCTATGACTAAGCCAGTTCTGTATCAGTCTTGCCAACTCACTCGTGATACCATGTGATTCACCTTTTGTACCAGTCTACCATGAGGAACCCTGTCAAAGGCTTTACTGAAGTCCATGAAGTCAACATCAACCACTTTTCCCTCATTAATCATCTTTGGCATCTCCTCAAAAAACTCAATCAAGTTACTGAGACACAACCTATCCTGCATAAAACCATGCTATTGCTAATAAGTCCATTGACTTCTAATGGAGTATAGATCTTGTCCCGGAAAATCTTTTCTAATAACTTTCCAACCACCGATGTGAGACTCATAGGCCTGTAATTTCCAGGATTATCCCTATTGCCTTTCTTAAACAGTGGGACAACACTGGCTATTCTCCAGTCCTCTGGGATCTCACCTGCGGCCAAAGAAGTTACAAAGATGTCTGTCTGTCAATGCTCCAGCAATTTGTTCTCTTGCCTCCCTCAATGTTCTGCGATAGATCCCATCAGGACACGGGGACTTGGGTACCTTAATACTTTTTAAGATGCACAATACCTCTTCCTTTTTAATAGCGATGTGGCTTAGAAACTCACATTCCCTTCCTTAAGATCATCCTCTATCAATTCCACAAATGTATTTTCTATATAATACATATCACAAGCACACTCTTCCTTTAACTTCATTTCTGTCATCTTTGTCATCCAAACAGCTCTGGAATGATTTATTCTATCTTTCTCTTTTGAGAAAATATACCGTAACAGTGCCTGAACCATCTCCTCTTTGAAGGTTGCTCACTGGTCAGCGACTGATTTTCATATCAATTTTTAGTTCCAGTCTATCTGACCCAGTTCCGTTCTTGCCTCATTGAAGTCAGCTCTCCAACAGCTGGTCATTCATACTTTGGTTTGACCAACGTCATTTTCCATCATCATCCTTACTCTAATGAAAGAACGATCACAATCCCCCAGATGTTCCCCCAACTAACTCAGGAGAGGTGACTGATGATTGGAAAATTTAAAACATTATAGTAGCCTTGCTCAAGAAAGGTTGTAAGGATAATCCCAGCAATTATAAACCAGTCAGTACAACTTCAGTAAAAAAAAATGTGAAAGAACTGCGGATACTGAAAATCAGAAACAAAAACAGAAATTGCTGGAAAAGCTCAACAGGTCCAGCAGCATTTGTGGAGAAAAATCAGGGGTAACGGTTCGGGTTGAGTAACCCTTCCTCAGAATTGAGGAAGTGTGTGTGTGTGTGTGTGTGTGTGTAACTTTTGTGATGGGAGCATTTCAGAAACAGTTATTGGGATGGAATTATTAGTCACGTGGACAAAGGTGGGTTGATTAGCAAGAGTCAGCATAGATTTCTAAAGGGGAAATCATATTTAACTAGCTTAGAGTCTTTTGAATGGGTAACAGAAAGGCTTGACAAGGGTAATGCTCTCACAGTTGGTATTCGTGGATTTCCGTAAGACCTCACAGTGCCACATAAAAGGATTGTGAAGGAAGTCACATATCATAGTGGAAGTGAGACAGTACCAATGTAGATACAAAATTGGCTGAGTGATAAGAAACAAGAGTAACGGATATTTTTTGGGCTGGATGAAGGTTTGTGGAGTACCCCAGGGGACCGTATTGGGATATTTGCTTTTCCTGATATGTAGCAACGATCTGGATCTTGGTGTGAAGGGGACAATTTCAAAGTTTACAGATGACACTTAAGTTGAAAGAACTGTAAACTATGAAGAGGCTAGTGTGGAAATTCAGAAGACATTGACAAGTTGATGAAGTGGATAGACAGTAGCCAGACGAGGTTCAACGCAGAGAAATTCGAGGTGAGAAGTGTGATGCACTTTAGTCGGAAGAACGCTGAATGGCAATATAAAATAAGGAGTACAATTCTAAAGGGGGTGCAGGAGCAGATGAATCTGGATGCAATTGTCCATAGACCTTGAAGGTAGAACTACAAGTGGACAGCAGTTAAAGCATACGTGTCCTCAGCTTCACTAATAGGGGCACAGAGCACAAGTGCAAGTAAGTGATGTTGAATTTGTAGGAGACATTTGTTAAACCTCAGCTGGAGCACTGGGTACAGTAGCGGGTGCCACAATATAGGAAAATTTGAATGAATTGGAGTAAGTGCAAAAGCAATTTGTAAGAACAGTTTTTGGAATGAAGAAACTTTAGTTAAGAGTATAGATTGAAGAGGTTGGGACCATTCTCCTTGGAGTGAAGGCAGCTAAGAGGAAATGTGATACAGATTATCAAAATCATGAGCCGGCTGATAGAATAGATATGGAGAAGCTGTTCCCACTTGTAAACGGAACAAGAACAAGAGGGCATAGATTTAAAGTGACGTGCAAAAGAGGCAAGGGTGACGTGAGAAAAAACTTTTTCATTCAGCAAGCAGTTAGGGTATGGAATGCACTGTCTGGAAGTGCGATAGAGACATGTTCAACTGAGGCATTCAAGAAGGTACTGAATTAATATATATGCAAGGGTATCAGAAAAAAAGCATGATTTTGGCACAAGGAAATGATGCCTCTTCGAAGAGCTTGTGCAGGCACAATGGGCCAAATGACCTCATTCTGTGCCAGAACAATGCTGTGATTCATGTCACTTGATCTAGTTAAACTACCTTATTCTCAAGAACCATATCGAGCAATGCATAATTTCCCAGCACTCTAAAGACCCATCACAAAGGAAATACACCTAAACACAATCGATGAATGCTTGCCCCTCACTGCTACTTAGACTACCCCCATCCCAGTTTACATATAATGAGGGACTTTAATTACTCATCTAACTATGTGGTTTACATCCTTCTGGAATTTCCTTGCAAATCTGTTCCTCTACATCTTTCCCATTAATTGGTGGTGTATAGATTGCACCAAGCAATATAATCGCACCCTTTTTATTCCTTAGCTGTGGCCAAATTGATTCTGTTTTAGGACCCTCTGAAACCATAATACATGTGCTGAAATAGACCATTCAGCTTATTTACTCTGTTCTGCCTTTCAAAAAGATTATGGCTGATCTGATAAGCTTCAGCTCCATTGTCCTGTCTTTTCCGCACAATCCCTTATGCCTTTACAAATGAAAAATGTTAGTCTATCTCAGTCCTGAGCATATATAACAACACAGCTCTCTATAGCTCTTTGCAGTTATGAATGACACCGATTCACTAGCATCAGGAAAAAATGCTTCCTCGTCTCCAAAGACATCATACTGGGTTCAAAATGTTAAAGGTTTTTTCTCTCTCCACAAACGCTGCCAGACCTGTTCAGTTTCTCCAGCTCTTTGCTTTTATTCCCCTTCTCGGTCTTAAGTTGGCAATGCCTTATCCTGGGATGACGTTGTCCGATCCTAGACTATCACAGAATCATACAGCGCAAGAGAGGTCTTTTGGGCCAGCGAGTTTGCACCAACAAAAAAAAATGCTAAATATACACTAGTCCTCTTTTCCAGCATTCAGCCCATGCCTTGAAAGTTACAACAATTCAAGTACAAGAACATTTTAAAAGTTGAGGTTTTCCACTTCAACTCCCAGACAGTGCACTCCAGATTCCTACCACCATCTGAGTGGAAAATATTTTCCTCAAATCCCCTCTAAACATTTCTCCTTACAATTATTGATCCTTCAAAAGGGAAACAGTTACCTCATATCTACCTTATCCATGTCCTTATAATCTTTTACACCTCAATCAGGTCCTCTGCTCCAAAGATAACAACAGGAGCTTACGCAACCTCTCTTCACAGTTAAACTGTTCCATCCTAGTCAATCTCCTCTGCATCCCCTGCACTGCAATCACATCCTTCTTATTGTGCTGTGACCAGAACTGCAATCCACCTATGGCCTAACCAAAATCCTGTACAGCTCCACATAACCTCTTTGCTCTTAGAATCTATGCCATAATTGATAAAGGCAAGAATCCCCATATGCCTTCATAACTACCCTGTTAACTTGCCCTACCACCTTCAGGAATCTATGGACAAGCACCCCAAGATCCGTTTGTTCCTCAGAGTGTGCTAGTGTCCTGGCATTGATGGAGTACTCCTCTGTCTTGTTCTTTCTTCCATGCATCACCTCATATGTATCAGGGTTAAATTCAGGGCAACATGGTGGTTCAGTGGTTAGTACTACTGCCGCACAGCACCAGAGACCCACGTTTGATTCCAGTCTTGCGTGACCGTCTGCATGGAGTTTGTAGATCCTACCCGTGTCTGAGTGGGTTCCCAATGGATGCTCTGGTTTCTTCCCACAGTCCAAAGATATGCAGGTTAGGTGGATTGGCCATGCTAAATTGTCCGTCGTGTCCAGGGATATGGAGGTTAGGTGGACTAGCCATAGTAAACATGGGGTTACAGACGTAAGCAGGGGGAGTGATGCTCTTAAGGTCAGTACAAACTCAATGAGCTAAATGGCCTTGTTACACGCTGTAGAGATTCTGTGAAATTCCATCTGTCACTGATCTGCCCCTTTGACCAAGCTGTCTATATCCACCCAAGACCCTCTTCCTCACGCAACTACTTGGCCAATCTTTCTGTCTTCTGCAAACTTATTATCCTTCAACCGTCGCCTCCCACCTATGCCCCATCTCCCCCAACATTTCCTTCTGTAATGTTTGTACACATCATGAACAATAAAAAAGGACCCAGCACTGATTCCAGTGGTGTGACCGGACACCAGCCTCCTGTCACACAAACAGCCTTCTCACACCACCCTCTGTCTTCTACCACTAAGCCAAATTTTGGATTCAACTTGACAAGTTATTCTGTATCCCACTTATCATTCTCTCATGAATGATCTAGTCAAAAGCTTTGCTGAAGTCTATATAAATCACATCAACTGCACTATCCTCATCAACACACCTGGTTACCTCCTCGAAAAATTCTACCAAATTGGTTAGGCATGACCTCCCTCTGACAAAGTCACGCTGACTATCCCTGATCAGACCTTGTCTCTCCAACTGGAGATTAATTTTTTCCTTCAGATTTATCTCGCTGTAGTTTCACTACCATGGTGAGAGACTCACTCATCTGTAAATCTCTTTTCTTCTACCACTCTTCCTGAGAAGTGGAACCACATAAGCTGTCCTCCAGTCCTTGGGCACCTCTCGTGGCCAAACAGGAATTAAAAATTTGGGTCAGAGCCCTTGTAATTTCCACGCTCATCTCCTATAATAGCCTGGGATATAACTCATCCTGACGCTGGAGTGTGTTCACTTTTAAGCCTGCCAAAACTTCTAATTCCTCCTCACTTCCTATATCAATCCACCCAAGAATGTTTCAGTCCCTCTTCCCAAATTCTGTACCTACATCCTCCTTCTTCAAAGTGAACACAGAAGTCAAGTACTTGTTTAGCACCCTACCAATGTCCTCCGACTCCACGCACAGGTTGTCCCCTTTGACTCTTTTGGGCCCTATTCTTTCCTTTATTATCCCTGTCCTCTCAATATACTTAAAGTACACCTTCAGATTCTCCCTAATCTTATCCAACAGCATTTTCTCATGCAAACTCTTTGCTCTCCTAAGTGCTTTCTTAAGTTTACCTCTGCACTTTCAATATTCCATTACAACCTCTTGTTGATTTGCTCCCTTTGTACTTTTTTATCCAATCCTGAATATTCTCCGAATTTGTTCCTACATTTCACTAAAACGGAACATGTTGGATCTGCCCTCTCGCCAATTCCATTTTAAACACCCTCCCCCCATTCTGCTGTAGATTTATTCAGAAGTAACTGCTCCTAGTCTTCTTCGGCCAGATCCTGCCTGATTTTAATAAAATCAGTCTTCCCCCAAACCCAGCTTTTGCTTGCAGGCCATCCTTTTCCTTTTCCATAACAAAATTAAAACATACGGTTATAGTCACTATCCATTGAATATCCCCCCACTGCCACCTCAAACATCAGTCCAGCTTTATTACCAGAATTAGGTCCAGCGCTGTATGTTCCCTTATTGGACCCTCTACATCTAGATACAAAAAGCCATCCTGAATACATTTCAAGAAATCTGCTCACACCCACAAGCCTTTACGTTGTGACTAACCCAATTATTATGGGGAATTTGAAGTCTCTTAATATAATTACCCCATTATTGTTTTTACATACTTCAATGAATTGTTCACATATCTGCTCCTCTAGTTCCCACTGACCATTTCTGGGACTACAATAAGTTCTGAATAGTATGTGTGCTCCCTTTTTATTCCTAAGCTCTATCCACAAAGCCTGATTTGAAGGCCATTCCAAGATATCAGCTTCCTTTCTACAATAAACTGACTAATTAATATATGACACCACCTCCACTTTTATACTTTCTCCTGTCCTGTCTGAAGATCTTACACCCCAGAATGTCGAGTTGCCAGTCCTATGTTTCCCTCAACCATTATTATACGATGGCAACAAAACTGCAATTCCACGCCCTTAACTCCTCTGTCTTACCTGTAATACTCCTAGCACTAAAATATAGGCCATCCGTCTTGCCTTACTCCCAAGACTCAAATGGCTGAACAATCTCTGCCTTCCTTCCTTTATCAAAGTATGCAGTGTCCTGATTATATTAATACTCTTTGTCCTGGCCCTCAACTGAAATAATTTGAATTCCTTCCAACAGTACAAGCAAACAAGGATGTTGGTTTTGTCCTTCCTCAGAAACCGTCAGTGATCCAGGAATCTAAAATCCTGCACCAACTCTTGAGCCACGCATTCATTCATCCTATTCTCCTATTTCTGCACTCGCTAGCAAGTGGAACTAGGAGTAATCCAGTGATTACAATCATTGAAGTCCTTCTCTTTAATCTAGCTCCCTAAATTCTTGATGCAAGACCTCATCCCTCAATGTACCTATATTGTTGGTACCAATGCGTACCATTGCCTGTCATATCACCCTCCCCTTCAGGATACCCTGCAGCTGCCCTGTGACATTCCTCACCCTAACACCATTCTGTCATCACATCTGTAGTCACTGAAACGCTGGTCTGCCCCCTAATTAATCCCCTATCACTACCATCCTTGCTTTCATCTTCCTCCCCTCCTGTACAGTGATGCGCGTGAGGAACCAGCTCCCTCATTTGCTTCCAAATTGGAAAACCAATTTGAGGGTGGGACCCCAGCAGCCTCCTGCACTACCTGGTGGTCACCCATTCCCTTCTTTCCTCCAGTCTTGACACATTGTGACCACCTCTCTAAACATGTTATTCACATAGCTCTCAGCCTTGTGAATGTGCTACAGTGTGTCCAGCCAAAACGCAGAGCTCAAGTTTCTGCAGTTGGGAGCACTTCCTGCACACATATTCACATGGTCCATGACTTTCCATTTCCAGATCACATATTCCACTCAGTTGACTTCACCTGCCATGACTTAAACTTGAATTTAATCATACTTGCTAACATTTCTAATTACTCAAAGATACTGCCTTTAGCTTAACTTTAGTCTTTTTCTCTAATACTGATTTTTACTTATCCCTGGTGCTTCTCAGTTAATATCTTAATAATTCCCAGTTTTTAGGCCTTTATCTGCTACTGATCTGTGAAAGTAGCTAGGAAAACAAGACACCAGGAAAACCAAGAGACTTCTTTCTCCGACTTCACCTAACTCCCACATTTGCCAAACTGCCCTCCACTCACTGCTGGTTGCACAGAGGCTTCTTATTCAATACGCTCTTTACCTCAGCTGGTTTGAACTACAATAACTATTCAAATAGTTATTCAAAATACAGCAGCCCCACCCACTAAAAGAGATTTTTTTTACTATCCTCAGCCCTAAAACAGACCTGGTTAACTGTCTACCTTTAGAAGTAAACCCTACTAATCAGCTGATGTTATCAAAGAACTAACCGCAATTAGTACCATATTCCAAGGGAAGCGATTAACTTTTAAACTCCCACGCTTGCCAAACTGCCATACCTCAAACACTGCTAGCTACGCTGTTTCACAAGCTGAAACAACCTTTCCACATCAATCTTCTTAAATGCACTAAGAATTTTCTATGTTTCAATAAAGGTCACCTCTCAATCTTCTAATCTCCAACAAGTACAGAACTAACCTACTTAATTGCTGTTCGTGAGAAAATCCTTCCATGCCTAGGATCAACTGAGTGAACTTTGTCTGGGATAACAAGGTGTAGAGCTAGATGAACACAGCAGGCCAAGCAGCATCAGAGGAGCAGGAAAGCTGACGTTTCGGGCCTAGACCCTTCCTCAGAAATGGGGGAGAAGGGGATTCTGAAATAAATAGGGAGAGAGGGGGAGGCGGATAGAAGATGGATAAAGGAGAGGATAGGTGGAGAGGAGACAGACAGGTCAAAGAGGCAGGGGTGGAGCCAGTAAAGGTGAGAGTGTATGTGGGGAGATAGGGAGGATGGACAGATCAAGGGGACGGGATGAGGCTAGTAGGTAGGAGATAGGAGTGGGGCTTGAGGTGGGAGGAGGGGATAGGTGGGAGGAAGGACAGGTTAGGAAGGCGGGGACGAGCTGGGCTGGTTTTGGGATGCGGTAGGGGGAAGACAGATTTTGAAGCTTGTGAAGTCCACATTGATACCATTGGGCTGCAGGATTCCCAAGCAAAATATGAGGGCTGTTCCTGCAACCTTCGGGTGGCATCGTTGTGGCACTGCAGGAGGCCCAGGATGGACGTGTCAT
>NC_063334.1:72717233-72728912 GCF_021869965.1 Rhincodon typus | reverse complement strand
TGTGGAAGGTTTTCTTGGGGCCTGGGATGGGAGTGAGGTGTAGGGGCTGGTGTAGCACTTCCTGCAGTTGCAGGGAAAAGTGCCGGGTGCGGCGGGCTGGAGGGGAGTGTGGAGCGGACAAGGGAGTCACAGAGAGAGTGGTCCCTCTGGAAAACAGATAAGGGTGGGGAGGGAAAAATGTCTTTGGTGGTGGGGTCGGATTGCAGAACTTTGTCTGGATTGCCTCCAATACCAGTGCATATTTATAAAAGGGATTAAAGTTCACAGCATTCTAAGTGTGGTCTAACTAATGTCTTGAATAGTTTTAGCAAGACTTCTTTATTTTTATACTCCATCCCCTTTGAAGTAAAGGCTAACATTCCACCTACCTTCCTGTTACCTGCTGAATTTGTACACTAGCTTTTTGGGATTTATGTAGGTAGGCTTCCAAATCCCTCTGTGCTGCAGATTTCTGTAGTCTTAGGACGTCTTTCTAATATCTTAGGATGCATCCTATCAGGTCCAGAAAACTTAGCAGTCACCCTCCCTCTCTTGCTATGCTTTGTTCTCCTTAATCAAAAACACTAACCCTCTTCCTTTATCCTTTTCCCACCAATCTTAAATACCTTGTCCCTTATGACACTATCTGATTAAATTCTGTTTTGAATACATCCCACAAATCTTCTGCCATGTTTCCCAATCCAATTTATAGAGTCACACAGCACGGGAACAGCCTCGACGGTCCAACCAGTCCATGCCGATTATAATCCCAAACTAGACTAGTCCAAACTGCCTGCGCACGGCCCATATCCCTCCAAACATTTATTCATCTACTTATCCACATGTGTTTTAAATGTTGTAACTGTACCTGCATCCACCACTTCCTCTGGTAATTCATTCCACACACAAACCATCCTTTATATAAAAAAATTCCCTTCAGGTCCCTTTTAAATCTTTCTCCTCTCACCTTAAAAATATGCCCCCTAGTTTTGAAATCCAATGCCTTAGGGAAAAACACCTGTCGTCATTTACCTTATCGATACCTGTCATGATTTTATAAATGTCTATAAGGTCACCTCTCAACATCCTCGCTCCAGTGAAAAATGTCCCAGCCTATCCAGCCTCTCCTTACAACTCAAACCCTCCATATTCCTGGCAAATTTCTTATGAATCCTCTCCAGCTTATTAATAGCCTTCCTAAAATAGGGTGATCAGAACTGGACATTCCAGAATAGGCCTCACCAATGTCCCGTACAATCTCGACCCATGATGTCCCAGCTCCTATACTCAAAAGATCAGAGTGGCCTGTCTAGTCACATTGAAATCAATCTTATCTAAATTACACTGAAGTCAGCTTTACATCAATCTAGAATCTTAGTACCGGTTACTGCTTTTCAAACAGGAAATTGAACATAATCATATTATATTATGATTGTTATTAAATGTTCATTCACATTTGGCTGTTAACTCATCCTAACGCTAAAAAAGTATATCCTCTTGGTTGCTCTGGATTGATGCTGCGTAACCTGCAGGTTTGAAGACAGGGCAACATACAATCCGCTAAAATTCATGCCCACTACCTACTTACACACCCTGCCCCCTTTGCAATTTTACCAGTGATAGGATGGTGCAGGGTATGTTGAGCAACTTACCCACTAACCAATCAAATAGCCCTTAAGTAGCCAATTAATGCCCAAATAAGGGAGTCATTTCTGCTGCTCCAATCTGAACAGCAACAAGGGGAACGTTTCCTACCACCCAAGTCTGGGAAACCAATCTACTGCGTACTGTAAACTTCACAACTTTAGTAATTGTTCATGAATTTAAGCAATCAACAATAACTCTTTCTGGAGTAAACTGTAAAGGGACAAGAGTAAACCATTTTAAAATAATTAAAAGCAACACGTGAATTAGCCATCCCTGGAAAGGAGGAGTTTAAGCAACATAAACAAGCTGTTTCTTAGGAGAGAGGAGGTAATAACTGCTTGATAATCTGCTACCTCATGACAAATGGACAACTAAGAGAGACTGCAGAAGGAATATCCTGAGGTAAAGGGGCTAAATTGCAGGAAAAGTTTTGGCATTGACTGTTGAAGCCACATGTAACCAGAAACATTCTGATAAGGAGGCAAGCTGCGGACTTGATGGTTCCGGAGAAGTAGTCAATATTTTGGATGGAAGAATCTAAAGGATCATCAATAATGTCACACCACAAACTTGAAAGAGGGAAAATTGTTTAAGAATTCAACTCCACAATTCTTCAGTAGAACTTATAGCACAATACTGCACAAGGATCAAATGACGAACATCCAGAGATAGACAACTGGCTGGAATCGTAGCTAAATTCCACCATTATCCAACTGGATAATAGCCAAGTTGTGAGGCTTAACTTATTAATTTGATGGTCCAATTTTGGATGTTACATGCAAGAAAGTTTTAATAATTGTTTCAGTATTTGATTGTCTGGGAGATTTCTTAATAAGTAACCAAATTAAAAGGTAGCTTGCAGTAATTTACACACAACAACCCTGTTTCTTGACCAACCCCAAAACCACTTCACCGTCCTGGCCTACCGGAATGGCCTCAAAGACTTGCCTCAGGTTCTAGCTCCAGCACAGCATGCTTTCTTTCAGCCTTGCTGCTGTAACGGGATCAAGAGTTATGGGGAGAGGGCAGGAGAAAGCTGATACATTTCTCAAACCCAGTGATCTAATGGTGGTGCAGACTCAATGGGCTGAATGACCTAATTCTGCTCCTATATCTGATGGTCTTTTAAAACCATTAAATTAAAGCAATGCAATAACCAACCAGGACCTTTGGGTCACCTCTCTATGAAGAGAGGTTCAGTAGATTAGGATTATTTACATTAGAAAGACAGAGGTTCGGGGGGACCTGATGGAGGTCTACAAAATCATGCAAGGTATGGGCAGGGTGGATAGCAAGAAGCTTTTTCCCCAGAGTGGGGGACTCCATTACTAGGGGTCAAGATTTCAAGGTGAGGGGGGAAAGTTTAAGGGAGATATGCGTGGAAAATTCTTTACACAGAGGGTGGTGGGTGCCTGGAACACGTTGCCAGCGGAGGTGGTAAAGGCGGGCACGATAGCATCATTTAAGATGTATCTAGACAGATACATGAATGGGCAGGGAGCAGAGGGATACAGATCCTTGGAAAATAGGCAACAGGTTTAGATAGAGGATCTGGATCGGCGCAGGCTTGGAGGGCCAAAAGGCCTGTTCCTGTGCTGTAATTTTCATTGTTCTTTGCGTCCATCCCTTCCATGGACAGGCTGTAACCACAGCTGTGGAGGGCCTCAAATCCTGCCAGGAATGCTGGCCACACTGGTCTCCCACCAGAAGGCCAGCCCCAGGTAGGTCGTGCAGGGCAAGCAAATTGTCTGGAAAATTCTAGGAGCTTTCTGACAACATGCTTTAGCCTTAATTAACTATCACTTGCTCGGGTTCAGGTAATCCTGCCAATTCACATCTAATCTCAGGAAAATGGCCAACAACAAATCAGCACAGCAGTCAGCAGTACTAATTTTCTTTTTCTGCTGCCCTTTGTACATTCAGGGACAAAGTCCTAACAATGAGGCTTTGTTGGATTGCTTATCGAGTCAACAAGGAATTCCCTTGAATATTTAAAAACTGAAAGAACTGCAGATGCTGTAAATCAGAAACAAAAACAGAAGAAGTTGTTGGAAAAGCTCAGCATCTGTGAAGAAAAAAAAATCAGAGTTAATGTTTCGGGTCCAGTGACCCTTCCTCAGAACTGATGGTAGCTGGGAAAACTTCAATTTATATGCAGAAAATAGGGAGGGGGATGGGGATGGGGTAGAGAGTAAACGATAGGATAGAACCCGGAGAGAGAGAAGAGCAGTTGGATAGACAAAGGTGTTGATATCAATCTGGCTAGGAGGGTGAATAGCTATTAATGGGCTCTGTTTGACTAACAATAGGTAATGGCAGGCTATATGATAACAAGGACAGTGTGTGTGGGGTAGGGGGCTAGGACATGGGAGAGTTTAGGCCCTAAAATTATTGAACTCTATATCGAGTCCGGAGGGCTGCAGGGTCCCCAAGCGGAAAACCAGGTGTTGTTCTTTCAGCCTGTGTTGAGCTTTGCTGGAACACTGACAAGCCAGAGACAGAAATGTTGGCCAGGGAACAGGGTGGTGTGTTAAAGTGGCAGGCAACAGGTAGCTCAGGGTCTTTTTTGCTAGCAAAACGTAGATGTTCTGCAAAGCGGTCACCCAGTCCACGCTTCGTTTCCCCAAATGTAGAGGAGACCACATTGTGAGCAGCAAATGCAGTAGACTAGATTCTGGGAAGTGCAGATGAAGTGCTGCTTCACCTGGAAGGTATGATTGGGCCCTTGGATACTGGGGAGGGAGGAGGTAAATGGGCAGGTGTTGCACCTTTGTCGATTACAGGGGAAGGTGCCGTGGGACTGTGGGGACCGTTGGGGGTAAAGAAAGGAGAGGACCAGAGGGAATGGTCCCTGTGGAAGGTGGATAAGGGAGGGGAGGGGAGGAGAGGGGAGGGGAATGTGTGTCTGGTGGTGGCATCTCACTGGAGATGGTGGAAATGGTATCTATATGATCTTTTGGATGTGGATGCTGGTGCGATAGTAGGTAAAGACAAGTGGAACCCTACCGTTGTTGCGGGAGGGAAGAGAAAAAGGTAAGGGTGGAAGTGCAGGAGATGGGTCAGACCCCTTGATTATTTCTTGAATTGGCAACAGATTTTTCTCTTGCTTCTCACAGGCAATTCGTGCCAAGTCAATTGTCTACTTAGTTACACCTTTCAACACAGCAGGAGTTTGATGGCTAGTTTCATCCTTTTTGTGGGTTTTATTTGACCAAAGGTAATACTGATAAAATGAAATAGTAATGGACACTCAACCAGAAGTCTGAGCAAATCATAATCTCTATTCATGATACAAGATGGTTACATTATGGAGAAAGTGAATTCATTACACCCTCCTGCACGAGCATCCATTTTTAGATAACTATGAATCCGGAAATACAACATGTAGACTGAACCACATGCTCTTGGAACTAACGAAGTAAAATGGTCAATGTGGGCAGAAGAGCAGGAAAATTGGAATAATCCCAAAATAGTCAAGTAAAGAATTGTCAAATTACCAACTGACTGAAAACACTGTCTCCGCCATCATCGAGCAAATCGTTTTCTGCTGTCAGGCTCGGGATAAATCTTTGTCTTTGATATTCAGATCTGCTGGCACTGCTGGTCTCCTTAGCTTTATACCACTCACTTAAGTTTGTTTGCTGCTTTTCCTCTGAGAAGTAGAACGTAAATTATTCTTAGCTCATGGATTTTTTTTCTAAGTATGTTTTAATGTTAACATACCGTTATTCCTGAAACACACTATATTACATTGTTAGGTTAAAGTCTTGCCAAAAGAAAAGGACTGTTGCTGAACCCTACTGGGTCAGTATTAGTTTTGTTTTTTGGAAATCGAGGAGTCAGGTAGCAACAGTATTGTTACATGTATTTGTGCTTACCTCGTTGTTTCTCTTTTTTATACTTCAACATTTCTTTGTTTGTATATCCAGTTGTACGCAAGATGTCCTCTAAAAAGAGTTCTTTTACTTCAAACGGTCTCCCCTGAACTTGATAGAAAGGCATCAAATGTTAAAAATCTGTATCTGAATTTTCTCATTTTACTCCTGATCCAATCTACAAGTGTAAATTGTCCACCACAACCAAAAGCTTTAACAAAACTTTGTCAGTTCTAGTACACATTTCCAAGTCCCTTTCAAGTCATTCATTATTCTCTCAACAACTGTGTTATGATCCCAGCTGATGTTGTTAATGGACAAGTCACATCTCAGACTGAAATCTGGCTTGATAGATCACATCTAATTTTGTTTTTGGTTACGGCAAAGTGATCTTTCGCTCAAAAATAAGCAATGTTGAAGATTTGATTTTACCAATAAAACAGAAGTTTATGAAGTAAGTGAAATGAAAAATTGGAACAGACCAACTATTTACACATATTGCACACCTTTAAAGATTTTGAAACACATGGTAAAAATATAACTGGATTAATCCAAAAAAGTATGCCTTTACATATCCCAAAAGCACCCCTTCTACAGTACTCACTCCAGTGGAAAACTGCCTTCTCTAACACTGCTATGGGCTTGCGTTAACTGTGCCTTCGACTTCCATTCTGAAAAATCTATTAGCCTCTTCCTGGTGCTTTCACATTCCTGAGCTTAAACTTCCTCAGCTTCAAATGACCTCTTCAAGGTTTTATCCTGGTCTGGAATTATTACTAAACTTATTTGAACATGATCTATTTTTATCATCTTCTCCCTTTCTCAGGAAACTGGTTGTACACATCCATATTCATTCAAGACTTCTGCAGAACTGCCTCAAACTGAAAATAAAACTTCCTTTGAGCTTTTTTATCAGAAGGAATGTTTTCCATGATCTTAAAAAAAGCAAGTCCATAAACTTCCACCAGAATGCTTAAAGTACCTTGCTCACTTGTGAATTCTCCTAATGTAAACAAAAACCCATTAGTCCTATCCCTCAAGCCTTTTTAAAGATAAAGATATTGCCATGGCTGCAGAAATTCTTGCAAGTAATTAATTAAGCCTGTCAGACACAGGAAAAAAAAGCCAATAATTCAAAATCAAGAAGTCAAACATAAATGTAAATAATCATAAAACATATATAACTCTCATACCCTACAGCACCAGATCAAATAACTTTCTCCAGAGATTCAAGCAACTTCAATAACTATGACTGAAAAATCATTTTGTCGAAGCATTTTCCAGGACAAGGTTGTTGACTTGTTCACTGAGCTGGCTTGTTTTTGTTCAGACCTTTTGTCACCATGCTAGGTGACATCATCAGTGGAGCCTCCCATGAAGCAATGTTATTCTACTCCGCTTGGAATTTACACAGTCCGGTCTGTTATGGTGAGTACCGTCATTTCCGGTTTTGATCTGTATGGGTTTGTATATGAGGTCCAATTCTATATGTTTGTTGATTGTGGTATGGGTGGAGAACCATGCCTCTAGGAATTCCCATGCATGTCTATGTTTGGTTTGGGCTACTATGGTTACTTTGTCCCAGTTAAATTGATGGCCTTCATTGTCTGAATGTACAGATATTAAGGAGAGTTTGTCATGCCGTTTTGCTGACAGCTGACGTTCACGTATTCTAATGGCTAGTTTCCTTCTTGTTTGTCCGATGTAATGATTGTGGCAGTCATTGCATGGTATTTTGTAAACCACATTTGTTCTGCATGTTGTGGGAATGGGGTCTTTAATCCTTGTAAGTGTTGGTCATAGGGTGGTTGTGGGCTTGTGGGCCACCATGATTCCTAGTGATCTTCGGAGTTTTGTTGTCAGTTCCGATATGTTCTTGATGTAGGGCAGTGTGGTCAGTGTGATAAGTCGTACAGTGTCCTCCTGTTGTTGTCTGTTCTGTAGGCATCTGTGGATGAAGTTGTGGGGATATCCGTTTGAAGCGAGAATCTTGTATAAATGTTCTTCCTCTTCCCGGCATAGTTCTGGAGTGTTCCAGTATGTTCTGACCCATTTAAATAGTGTCCTAGTGACAAACTCTCCTTAATATCAGTATATTCAGACAATGAAGGCCATCAATTTAACTGGGACAAAGCAACCATAGTAGCCCAAACCAAACATAGACACGCATGGGAATTCCTAGAGGCATGGTTCTCCACCCATACCACAATCAACAAACATATAGAATTGGACCCCATATACAAACCCATACAGATCAAAACCAGAAGTGACAGTACTCACCATAATGGACCCAACCATATAAATTCCAAGCAGTGTAGAATAAACAAAAACAAGCCACTCCACAAGCAAGTCAACAACCTCAGCCACAATCTGAGCTATAGATCTTTGCCAAAACTTTAAACTTTCCAAGACAATTTAGAAGAAATACCAAAGAAAGGGAAAGCAGCATTTATGCTGCATGAGAGAAGACTGGCGATTAGTTGACAAGTAGACTTTCTTTGGTAGAGACTTTGCAACGGATAGTGCAGCCAAATGACAGAGTTAACTGCCAAGCTGTTTAAATTTTAAACTATAGCAAGTTAACTGTAACTGGTAGAGAACTGCCCTGAGGAGTGGCTGTCACTACGTTGTTGAGTTGAAACAGGCGCAATGTGTGCATATGTTCTTTCAGTCTGCAAAGAACAGGACCCTGTTCATTAAAAATGCAGCTTTCAATTCACACAATTGCTGCACAATATGAGA
Source organism: Rhincodon typus (assembly GCF_021869965.1). Classification (NCBI taxonomy): domain Eukaryota; kingdom Metazoa; phylum Chordata; class Chondrichthyes; order Orectolobiformes; family Rhincodontidae; genus Rhincodon; species Rhincodon typus. The sequence continues at coordinate 72,720,669 of NC_063334.1, read as the reverse complement.
CCGACTGACATTCTAAATTGGTTTTCAGGGTAGTTCTTGGTACAGACAAGGTTTGCTAAAACCTTCTGAATAACATTAGATATAATTCCGCAAGTGGACACTCTCTAGAGATTTCCCAGCATGGGCTAATTGGGTACAGTCAATACCTTGCCTTTTGCAAACAGCTGAAGGGATATGCTGTTTCATAAGATCTGCCAGTCTTTGAGGCATACAGTCTACATACTTATCTTCAAATCGACACAAACTCATATATACCACATTACATATGAAGATAGAACAGCTTTATTGTTCAATGAAAGCATACTGATAGTGACAAACGCCTTTGCTGTTGCTTTCGCATCGCAGCAATGTGAAACACCTAGCTTTATATGTTTATCAAACCCATTGCTCAACTGCCCACTATGCCAGATCAGACTGGAAGGACAAGGTATCACAAAAGGGCTGAGCATCCCTCTACATTATTCACTACCTGAGAAGCCGTCCCAACATACCCAACGGTCTCCCCACAGAGTACAGGGTCACTCTGATGTCAACAAGATGTCAGGAAGTGCAAAAAAAAGTTAATAATGGTATTCATTGGTCACAATTGGATTAATTGGCCACCTGCCTTTCTCTTGTAGTCAGCAGATGACCGACTTCCCATAGCTGCTGTCACTATTTTACTGACTCTCCTATGTAAATGTTCAGAGAGCAGGCAAAATTCAGGCCATAATCTTCATTTGCTCATTGAGCTACACTCATTGAGCTAAGTCATCTGACTTAATGGAAGCGATAATGTTACATATGCAGGCCATGAAATTACAGACTGGGTGGAATATAAAACAGTTTGTGCTAAATCTCTTAATCAGAATCATGTAACAATTGGAATGGCACACAACATGAAGAAGGGTATTCCTCAATGTGAAGACAAAAAATTCAACTCAACGTACTGTGCAGTGGTCACTCCAACCACGATTGTTTGGACAGGTAGACTGGTAAGGACAAGCTCAAATAGTTCCCTTCTTTGTGATAGCAAGAACTGCAGATGCTGGAGTCAGAGATAACACCGTGTAGAGCTGGAGGAACACAGCAGGCCAGGCAGCCTCAGGGGAGCAGGAAAGATGACATTTTGGGTCGGGACTCTTCTTCAGAAAAATTTGATGAAGGGTCCTGACCTGAAGTGTCAGCTTTCCTGCTCCTCTGAAACTATCTGGACTGCTGTGTTCCTCCAGCTCCACACAGTGTTGTTCCCTTCTTAGTGTTGGTTTTCTAACCTCCACCATCTTGCAAGTACACCACCTTGCAACTGTGTTCTTCAGAAATTCACATGCTCAGGCTGCAGCAGTGCAACCCATCACTCTTTGTGATAGACATGGAGGTTCCCTCCCCCAGTTGAAGTATATTTTGTTACTTTCCAACTGTCATGACTAGATGTCTGAGATTGCAGAGCTTTAATCTGATCCATTGGTTGTCGAATTGCCTTGATCTGCCCTAGCATACAACCTCCAACATTTAACATGCAAGCATGCTGTAGCTTTACCAGGTTGACACCTCATTTTTAGCTAAGTTTGGTGCTTTTCCTGATAAGCTCTTGCATTCCTCACTGATTTGAGGTTGGTTCTTAATCCTGATAAACTGATGGAGTGAGGAATGTACAAGACCATGAGATTTATTAGGCTATTAGGTTTAAGGCTAGACAATACCACATATTTGTTTGAAGAAGGGTCACTGGATCTAAAACATCAACTCTGCTTTTTCTCCACAGATGCTGCCAGACTTGCTGAGTTTCTCCAGAAATTTCCGTTTTTGCCTCACATTTCCAGTATCTGCAGTTCTTTGTTTATTTGTTTACAAAATATTGTTTAACTGAGCCATTTCACGCATGAAAAGGTAAACTGATAGCCATATAGTCAGAGTCAGAGTCAGAGTCAGAGTCCTACAGTCCGACAGCACAGAGATAGGGCCTTCAGCCCAAACTGGTCCATGCCAACCAAAACGTCCATCCACGCTAATCCCATTTCCCTGCACTTGGCCCATATCCTTCTAAACCTTTCCTATCCATGTATTTGTTCAAATGCCTTTTAATTGTTGTTAATGTACTTGCCTCAATCACTTCCGCTGGCAGCTCATTCCATATGCGTACTATCCTCTGTGTAAAAAAAGTTGCCCCCCCGGTTCCCATGTATTCTTTCCCGTCTTACCTTAAACTGATGGACTATAGTCCTCGATTCCCCAACCCTGGGAAAAAGAATGAGTACATTCACCCTATCCAAGTCTCTCCTGATCTTATACACTACTATAATGTCACCCCTCAGTTCCCTATGCTCTACAGAAATAAAAACAGTCCTAGCTTGTCCAACTTCTCCATATAACTCAATCCCTTGAGTCCTAGCAACACTCTTGTAAATTTCTTCTGCATTCTTTCCAGTTTAGTAAACATCCTTCCTATAGCAGGGAGACCAAAACTGAACACAATACTCCAAGTGCAGCCTCACCAACATCCTGTACAATAGCAGCATAACTTCCCAACTTCTGTACTCCATGCTCTGACTGAAGGAGGCTGGTGTGCCAAACGCCTTCTTCACTGCCCTATCTACCTGTGAATGCACTTTCAGAGAACCGTGCACCTGAACTCCAAGGTCCCTCTGTTCCACCACACACCTTAAGGCCCTACCATTCACCATGAAACTCCTACCTTGATTTGACTTTCCAAAATGCATCAATTCACATACTTGTCTATTTGCCATTTCTCAGCTGATCAAGATGCTGCTGCAATTTCTAATAACCTCCCTCACTGTCCACAATATTGCCTATTTTAGTGTCATCCACAAACTTACTGATCATGCCTTGTACATTTGCATCCAAATCATTGGTTATAGATAACAAACAGCAACACTGATCCCCGAGGCACGTCACTAGTCACTGGCTTCCAGTCCGACAAACATCCTTCCGCTATTACTCTCTTGCTTCCTACCATCAAGCCAATTGTATATGCAATTTGCCAACTCTCCCTGGATTCCATGCGATCTAACCTTCCAGAGCAACCTAACATGTGGAACCTTATCAAAGGCCTTACTGAAATCGATATAGACTACGTCTACTGCCCTGCCCTCAACCACATTCCTGGACACTTCAAAGAACTCTAACAGATTTGTAAAACATGATCTCCCACACATGAAGCCATGCTGACTGCTCCTAATCAAAGCCTGTCTTTCTAAATACATGTTAAGTTTATCCCTCAGAATCTTCAAGTAACTTTCCCAACACAGATGTTACATTTACTGGTCTATAATTCCCAGGTTTTTCTTTGCAGCCCTTCTTGAATAAGGGCACAACGTTCGCTATCCTCCAGTCTTCCGGGACCACACCCGTGGCTAACATTGCTGCAAATATATCAGCCAGGGCCCTGCAATTTCTTCTCCAGCCTCTTGGACATATCTGATCAGGATCAGGAGAT
>NC_063334.1:72714379-72717223 GCF_021869965.1 Rhincodon typus | reverse complement strand
AATTTCTTCTCCAGCCTCTTGGACATATCTGATCAGGATCAGGAGATTTATCCACCTGTGAAATGGACTGTCCCCAAGATATCGCTACAAACTTCCCTAAATTCCCAAGTCGTCATGTCTTTCTCCACGGTAAACACAGAGGACCTCAGCCATCTCCTGGGGTTCCACACATTCAAGGACCACAGTGGTCCTTGAAATGTCCTATTCTCTCTCTAGGTATTCTTTCTCCTTTAAAATACTTAAAGAATCTCTTAGGATTCACTCTAACCTTCTCAGCCAAAGCTATCTCATGCCCCCTTTCTGCCCTCCTGATTTCTTTCTTCAGTAAACTCCTGTGTCCCCTATATACCTTCAGGCATTCCCTTAATCCTAGCTGTCTGTTCCTGAGCCATGCCTCCTTTTTCCTGGTCAAAGCCTCACTATCTCGTCATCCAGGGTTGCCTACTCCTGCCAACCTTGCTCTTCACCCTCACAGGAACACAGAGGCCTTAAGCTCTAGCTATCACGCTTTTAAAGGCCTCCCACTTGCTAGAGGACCCTTTGCCTGCAAACAAACTACACCAATCAATCCCTGCAAGGTCCTATCTATTTCCAGCAAAATTCACCTTGCCCTAATTTAGAACTTGAACCTGTGGACCAGTTTTGTCTGTCTCCATAACTATTTTAAAACTACTGGAACTATAGTCACTGGTTACAAAGTGCTTCCTCACTGTCACCTCAGTCACCTGTCCTACCTTACTTTGCAAGAGCAGGTCGAGTTTTGCTCCTTCCCGAGTAGGGCATACTATAATGTACTGCTTGAGGAACCTTTCCCGAAAACATTTAACAAATTCCACACCATCTAAGCCCTTAGACTGGGACTGCCATAGCGTTATGTTAGGAAAATTAAAATCCGCCACTGTGACAACCCTATTTCTCCTGTAAGTCTCCACAATCTCCCTGCTTATAGATTCTTGTAACTCCCATTGACTATCTGGGGGCTTATAGGACAATCCCAGTAACATTACCATCCCCTTCTTACTTCTTAGCTCCACTCACAAAGCCTCACTGGATGATCCCGCAGTTATTTCATCCCTGACTACTGCTGCAATACTTCCCTTAATCAAAAATACAACTCGCCGTCCCCTCTTTCCTCCACCTCTGTCCCGGATAAAGCACCTGTACCCTGGCACATTAAGCTGCCAGTCCTGTCCTTCCCTTAGCAACATTTCTGTAATGGCTATAATATCCCAGCATCACGTACCTATCCACATCGAGTTCATCGGCCTTACCTGTCAGCCCTCTTGCATTGAAAGAGATTCAATTTAATCCAAAAGGCTTTCCCAGCTCCCTGTCCTGTTCCAGCATGACCTGTCTCTTCAACTTGCTATTTCTGACTACTGTATATCCTTCCAGCCTCACACTTGCCTCCCTGCAGTTGATGACCCCAAACCCTGCCAATCTAGTTTAAACGCTGCCTTAAACACGAGCAAATCTGCCCGCCAGGATATTGGTCCCCCTCCAGTTCAAGTGCAACCCACCCCTCTTGAACAGGTCATCTCTGCCATCCAAATTGTTCCGAGGCCGGGGCAAAATCAATAGCACAACTTTATTTCAAGATATTAGGTTAGACAAAATGTTATTCACCAATTTTTACTTACTGTAAATTACAGGACAGCCGATGAAGTATCTGATGAAGAGATTAACATCCAAAGCTGCACTAGAAAGTACAAGTCTTAGAGACGGATGTTTTTGCATCAGATCCCTCAGTTTAGTTAGTAAGAAATCACTAAACCTATCCCGTTCATGCACTTCATCCTGTTACATAAAGAAAAAGAAAGGATTCAATTGTTAACATAAATTGTACAGTTAGTGGAACAAAGGCCAGGTAACAGCCATTTTAAAGGTGTCTAACCTTTACTGTTTACAAAAATTGGTTAATAGTTGTATAGCATATACCCTAATTGTTATCCCAAAAACATTTACCAAAGCAATTAATTCACTTCATATAGTGAACGGCCTATGCTCTGCAGGATGAATTCAAACAGATTAAGTACATTTGTGCTCTAATGTTAGTCGCACTTACTAAGAACTTTCAAATTGTCCTTCATAAGCCATGATCCAAAGCTGAGCAGCCACTTTTCTAGGCTGCTAAAGTTTTGAATAACCAAACTATGGCTTTCATTTTCTTTTCAAAAGCAATCATTTTCTAAACTTGCCATCAGATCTTCAACTTGTGCCAGTGTTTCACATGAAAAATAAAGATTTTCGCTGGAATTGAAGAATGTCAATGAAATAATTACATCAGTTGAAAACTGACAATTTTCACTTTGCTATAGGTTGTACATTAACAAAGTGGGAAAGTTTAGAAGCAATACCACCTGGGAATTTTTTCTACAGTTGGTTTTCATTAGCCTTTAATCACGAATACAGGTAGATTGAAGAAATAATCTGCTAGAAATGCAGCATTTAAATTATTTTGACTTTCCTGAAAAGGAACTTTCTGGCTATCACCCAGCTCTTGGTTTAAATGGGAGTTTACTTTCTTCAGATGGATAGCAACACTATGTAGCTATTTTCAGTTCTGGACCTCTGATAAGGTTACCTACTGCCTGGGATACTCAGCTGCTTTTCTAGATGAGTTGACTTTATTCAGCATATCCATCACCGCATTGATTTGGAAATAGAACATCCTAAGAACACAGTGATGATCTTTAAAGAAATTACACTGAAAAGGTTCAAAACAGCACAACAGACTAAAAACCAGTAAGTGATAATCAAGAGATAACAAGGTGCAGAGCTGGATGAACACAGCAGGCCAAGCAGCATCAGAGGAGCAGGAAGGCTGACGTTTCGGGCCTAGAC
>NC_063334.1:72707408-72709379 GCF_021869965.1 Rhincodon typus | reverse complement strand
TCCTATGATGCTGCTTGGCCTGCTGTGTTCATCCAGCCCTGCACCTTGTTGTCTCGGATTCTCCTGCATCTGCAGTTCCTACTATCTCTGACACAACAAACTCCTGCTAGATCTACTTAAACAGGACAAGGCAGTGCCTCCCATAGCTTCAGGCCGAATTCAATGGTAGATATTAAGTGTCCACAATTACCAGTTGGACCACCGTCTGGGAGGCCAAGTAGCAAATGCAGATGCATCGAGCTGCCTCCTGCTGACAGATATACCGCTAGTTGTACTGTTACTGGAAGAGCCTATTATGGTTTTAAATTTTCTGGACTACACTTCCAGTTACAGCAGACAATATCAGACTTTGGACGCAGAAAGATCCAGTAAGATCCAGTCCTGGCGAAACTGAAACAGCAGGTAGTGATGGGGGAAACCAAAGGGCTGTCACAACCAGAACTGAAACCTTTTTGGACCCAGAGAGACCAGTTCACAGTATATTATTATGGGGAGCAAGAGAGTGATTGCCCCGAGCAAAGGTTGCTGCCAGCCACTGGCTGAACTGTACCAGGGTCATCCAGGGGTTTCCAAAACGAAAATATTGGCAACAAGTTATGTCTGGCGGGCAGGACTGGATGCAGACATAACCGTATTGATGGGCAGAGCGCCAACAAGGTCAAAAATTACTGCCAGCAGCTCCCCCACATTCATGCGAATAGTCGGGTAAGCCCTGGACTCAGTTACTCATCAACTATATGAGTCCTTTCATGAGCTCAATGTTCTTAGTCATTGTGGACACCCATTCAAAGCAGCTGGACATGCACAGAATTTATTCATCAAGCACAGCAATGATGATTGGAAAAGCTGTGCGCATCTTCTGCGATACACTGACTCCCAGGAGAGTTGGTCACAGATAAGGGGCCATCGTTTGCCAGCAGGGAGTTTGGCTATTTCCTAAAGTCTAATGGCATTTGACATATAAAGTCAGCTCCATACCATCCACCATCCAACAGTCTGGCAGAATGAGCAGTCCAAACTTTGAAGGCAGGCTTAAAGAAACAGCCTACAGCTTCACTAGATATCAAACTGTCCTGGTTCCTATTTGAACATAGGACCATCGCTTATGCAATTACAGGGACAGCTCCAGCACAGTTGTGGAGAAGACCCCCAACCAGATTAAACGGGATCTTCCCAGACCTTGGGTGGTTGAGGAGTTGGGGGCATCAGAAATGCAAATGCCAGATGCAAGACTCTGCTAAGCGAGAAAGATAGTTTACTTCAGGGGACAAAGTTTGGTGTAGGAATCATGGAAATGGCCCTGCGTCAGTAAGAGGCATGGTCGACGTGAGATTAGGTCCAGTGACATGTCAAGTTCAGGTAGGTGTAACGGTCCTGAACAAGCATGTGGGCCATATCAAAACTGCAAATGGGGCAGGAGCAAACCGTGCCTGGCTCCTTGGAACAGTTGGAAAGGTTGGAGGAACCCATGGGCTCTCCCCATCAAATGTTGAAGACACCTCAGAATCTAAGTTGGACACGTTGCCTTACCACCTGAAGAGGAGAATGAATTTCTTCCAAGATGCTCAGGCGCGAGAGATAAGCTACTGCGTGTTACATGCTGCCCATATCAGAGACAGAGTTGGAGGAACCGGACCTGGTGCTAAAACAGCCCAGAAGAAGGAGTTAAAAGATAAAGAACAGGCCTACGTCCTCTGACTTAGAGGGGCAGCTACTATAACACCATCAGCCAGATGGACCTCAGAATGAGTTCCTTGATTGGAGCTGTTAATCTGGTCCAATCAGGGAGTCCTGGCTGACAGATAAGAACAGGACTGTCAGACATCCCGACACTCAGAGATAGCTCTGAGGAAGCTGGATCACTGTCAAGGACTTTCCACATGTAAATAAAAGGTGGCTTGGTGATGGGATACCAGCCTCTGTGGAGGTGTTTCAGTCTCCTCCACAAAATTACTTCTCTTCTTCTTCTTC
>NC_063334.1:72696135-72706908 GCF_021869965.1 Rhincodon typus | reverse complement strand
TCCCCGCCTCCTTGACCTGTCCATCTTCTCTCCCACCTGTCTGCTCCACTATCCACCTTCTATCACCACCCTCCCCCACCACGTTTATTTATTTCAGAGCCTCTTCCCCTCCCCATTTCTGAAGAAGGGTCCAGACCCGAAACGTCAGCTTTCCTGCTGCTCTGATGCTGCTTGGCCTGCTGTGTTCATCCAGCTCTACACCTTGTTATCTCAGATTCTCCAGCATCGTCAGTTCCTACTATCTCAGTTATTTAAGCTTCTTTGTAACTACAAGAAACTGAGATTAGCGAGACTTGAGATTTAGACAAGCCCCAATCTGATGTCAGAGAGGTTTGGGAATGTGCAAGTAGCGAGCAAAAAACGTTTCAATCTCAAGGTCCTACCAAGATTTCACACAACTCATTTATATAATGTTGATACGGCAGAGTTGAATAATCTGTCCCTTCTGGAGGTGGGTCATCTGACTGGAAAAATTAACTCTGTTTCTCACTCCACAGATGCTGCCGGACCTGCTGATTTCCTCCAGCAATTTCTGTTTTGGTTTGTTGCTACACCAGGTTGTTAGATTTAGAACTGGTATCAGTGCGCTACCACCTTAGTAACACATCTCCTATTCAGTTCACCACTGACCGTATCTGTTACCGCACATATCTGGGGCAGGTAGGACTTGAACCCCGACCAACGGGTCCTAAAGAAAGGACACTGCCACAATGCCACCAAACCCTCGCCAAAAGGTGGGTAAGGTTTGCTCGAAGTGGGACTGCACTTGAACACCAAGAGGACCGAATTTGACTATGTTGATGTCTGGTTCGACAAGAACTCTCTATATTCGTGGTTGACAAGCCAGGCAGCAGGTAGGGAAGTGGAAATTAATGCTTCAGCTCGGCAAGCATTCATCAAGACCCCTCCGTCCATAAGTCTAATGCAAGGTCAGTGTCCCGAAACGTTCACTGTTTCTAACTGCAGGGATGCCATCAGTCTCATATACTTAGCTTTCTATTTCAGATTTCTAGCATCCGCAATATTTTGGATATTTCCCCCACCAACCCCTATAAATTTCTCCACAGTGCCGCTCGCTTGCTTTAAGCAATACTAATAGCTCTTCCGGGCAGAAACAGGGGCTCCCTTCTACCTGGGCATTGGGCGCGCTGTGCGAGGCAAGGATATTTCAGCCGTACTAATCTCAAGAGAAATACTCTGGATGGTCAGTGAATCATTTGAACCATTAGAGCACACAGCAACGAGATGACAAAAGCTCCAGTAGCCCCGGTTATTTATTTCACTGCGCAGCTGCCCAGCTTATTAAGGCAACTACTGCACCTTACACTCCACATGCACAGTAACCAGCCGGTCTTCATTCACGTTTGTTTTTAAAAAAAGAAATAAAAACTCGAAGGAAACCAAGAGGAGTATGCATCATTCCACCACCAAACAGTTTGACTGAAGTCGGCGCCTATGTCGTGAGGTGCGCTTGACCTCATTCCTTTCAGCTCCATTTCAACTCATCGTTTATTGTAGTTTTAAGTGTCTCTTACAGCCTCCGCCCCAATTCCAAACAAAAGTCAATGCAATTAACTAGCTGCCAGGTCCACTCAAAGCAATCTACCAGTTGAAGACGAACTTTGAACCGATACCTATAACGCCGGTCTATCCAACGACGACCTTACTACTGTCTGGGGTAATTTCACCGTTTGATATTCTCTGTCTCATTTTCGCCTTATTATCCAATGTCATTTCCAGCCCCAACGCGCATGCTTCTTACATTTTCTCTCTCCACTTCGATAGTCTCAAATCGACAGCAATGTCATTCAAAATCTCAACTGGGGCAAGTCATTAATGCAGAAATCTACATATTCACAGTGTGCCTTGTGAAACCTGCTTACTACACGTTTCATTTTATATACACGTTAAAGAAAACCACTTGGAGATTTTCGTTTGGAAATGGCAGCGTGTTCAAAGAGATGTCGTTTTGTTAAATAAAAACAGAAATTGCTGGAGAAACTCTACAGGTCTGGCAGTTTCTGTAAAGAGAGCTGTAGAGTTACCGTTTCTAGTCCGCTATAACTCTTCCTCTTTGTACTGAAGCACAACCTAGATGATCGTATTTTTTGCATGATACTTAGCAGCCAATGTATTAGATATAACAGCGAGCTGGAAAGGTTTGGATGCAAAGCCCCACCTTGAAGAAAGTATTGCTCAGCTAAACTGCTTCTTTGCACTTCGTACAAAATTTACTCTTATCAGAAAAAAAAGCATTGCCAATTGGAAACAAAGCCATTCCTTCAACATTCATGCACATCTGAAAAGTTTAGATTAATAATTCTGAAATACGTTGAACAAAAAAAGTCCTCCGTGAATTAAAGCATCATGTAAACAGGACATTTGATCAATCAGTCGCGTTCCTTCGCTGAATTAAAAAAGCCTAGGTACCATCAGACCATTGCTATTTATTCAGTTGAACAGACATTTCAACCTGTAGAGTAAAAAATAGCATCCCTAATAACTTCAACGCTTTCAAAACACTACCTAAAATATGCGAAATGGAAAATGCATGAATGCTGTTATTTTAGAAAAGTGGAAGTATAGTATGTACTCTTGGCACAATTTCTTCTAATAGTAGACACTGGGGTTATCCCTAAATAGTTCGTTCTGTCCCTATGATATTCTTATGTTTCAGCCTGCCCATGAAAAAGTGTTTAAACGTCTACTTTTGGAAATACAACTATCACTACAACTATCATTACAACATGTATATGATACTGTTTAGCTTCAAATCTAGTTGATGTATGCATTTGTTTTAGTGTTAGAACTGTTGGAGGCTTTGAGAAACACCGAATTACAAAATATCACTATCCAAAATGATCAGAGTGCAGGTGGAAATCAATGTAAACAGCTTTCCGCTTCTTAATTTTTAAAGATGACTTTAATTCTCTTAAACAGATGTATATGGAAATCTAAAAGCACAGGGGCTGCAGCCGCTGTTTGGGAACACCACCACTTGCAAATTCCTCTTCAAGCCACACACCATCCTGACTTGGAACCACATCACCATTCCTTCACTGTCGCTGAGTCAAATTCCTGGAACTCCCTCCCTAACAGCACTCGTGGACTGCAGTGGTTCAAAGCGGCAGCTCCGCACCTTCACCGGGGCAATCAGGGATAAGCAATAAATGCTGCCCAGCCGCCTACATTCCATGATCGAATACAAAATAAAGCACGATGCATTGTCAGCCAATAGAATCTATTCAAATGTTTACCAAACAGCAGCAAAAGTGCATGTGTTTTCAATATTGCTAGTTAATAAAAATAAGCGTGCCTGCATCTTGTAAAAATTCCTACATTTCTCGATTTTCGATAATGTTCCTGGCGACTGCGACGTTTAAGTTGCGCTTAGTTATACATTGGAGTGTACTGGTATGCAATTTGACAATACTTTCGACATCAGTGGCTGTCCCATACAACAATCCACGACAGTTAAAAACAATCAGGCGAAGGGTAAGTAAAATATAATTACCTGAATTTCCCGCGCGTGGTATACAATGATCAAACCAAGCAATATAATCGTCGAAAGGCTAATAAGGCATTTCAGAGCTAATGAGTACAGCGAGCCCTGAAATAGAGAAATATTTCTTGAGTTTGGGTGAAATTTTGTGGGAAAAATGAACTTGCAACAAAGGTGAGACTTATATGAAGACTAAGAAGTGTGCACGGCACTATATCAAGTTTAAAAAAAACATCACATTAACTTTTAACTGGGTAAAGTCAAATCGTTCATTACTACTAAGGGAGTGAGGCAGAGGCTCAAATACAAGTTGCAACTGCTTGGTACAAATTCGGAAACCAAAAGACTCTCAAAATCGCCAGTGTACGTGTGACTTGGTATACATTTGCTTACCTTTTGATAAGCCCCCCACGCAAGTTCAGTCTCAATGACCATCACTACAATCCCAAACATACCAAAGATCAAGGCATAGTCGCTCAATCGCTTTCTTTTCTCAAACAAAGCTCGCCTATGTCCCAGTTTGTAACCGATATTATTATTTTTCTTTTTGTTCGATTTGCTGTGATTCCCACCGTTTCCTCCTCCCCCAGCACTGTCGCTGCCCCCATAGGAAACGACCGTCGTGGAATTGTTTTGTTCTGGCTTAGAGACCACGATCTCCGGGGCTACCGTGGTGAAGATGGGCTGAAGAGGTTGCGATTCCGAGTCCAGTTCGTGCAGGTTTCTCCTGGACGAACTCAGGTTGCTGAGCGGCCGCATGACCCCGCCGTTGTACCTGCAGCTGCTCATGGCTATTTCGGTGAAGGGATTGCTTTCCCTGCGGTTGCTGCTGGGGCTGAGCTGCCGGCAGTGCTGGTGGAAAGGAGCCTGCCTCGAAGAGCTGGCATGACTGGCGGAGAACTCACTGCCGTTCAGTTGACTGCCTTGTCTGGAGGAGGAGGAGAGGGGAGAACTGGTCCTGAAAGTGAGTGGGGAGGAATTCCGGAGGAACAGGTTCTCGCCAGCGGCGGCAGCAGTAGTAGGAGGAGGAGGAGGAGGAAGAGGAGGAGGAACATGCGGACAGTTACATCTGATCCAGTCGTGGTGGTGCTGCTGCTCCTGGATCACATCGTGCATCTGCAGTGGAGTTTCCATGTCCGAGCTGTTAAAGCCGCAGGAACGGGCTGGGCCGCCTGCGCACGGGAAATCCTGGCGCCAAGACTGGCCCCGGTCGGCTCCCGTCGAATCCAGGCGGCGCGTCCGATTGGTCGGGCGGACCACAACAATGGGCATGACGTAATGTGCAGGAGCGAAGGAGCGCGCCGGCGAGAAGAGGCTGGTCAATTTCACACTGTGGGCCCGGGAATCACTTCATTCATTCATTCATTTATCTATCGAGTGCAACTCCTGGGTCATGGTCTGAAACTCAACATCGTCAAAGTTCAATCTAACCAATCAGGAAAAATCTCTCTATAGTCTTTCAGAACAGAAAATGACTCGCTCTCACTTGTTGTAGATTGCGAGGGTATCCAGGGAAGTATTCTCTTATCTGCAAAATTGTTACGGTGCGGGCTGATGGTCGGGCCAGGTTGGGAAAATGCATCATCCTCAACAGCAATAGCTCATGCGTGATGGTCCACAAGAGAGGAGAGTCTGCTGAACGACTGCAACCAACAGTCTGCTCTTTCTTCTGCTTGCAACATTGCTGATTCCTGCAGAGAACAACGGGATCTAGATGAAATAACCAAGGCAATAAAAATGCTACATAATCACTACAAAGTATTCCAATCTATCACATGAAATGAGTAAAGTTCCCTTGCGCTGAAAAAGTCTCACTTTAAAATTGGGCAAGGCGTCAGACTTTATGAATGAGTGATTGGACTGAGGTTTCTTTGAATTGTATCAATGTGTATGTAAGCCATTCTGTAGCATTAAAAATTAGTACAGTAGCTATGTTTTTATTTACAGACACAAATCTAAGTCAAACATTATCAGTGAATTGTTTGCCCTCCGCGCATTCAACGTAGAGTTTGCTGTCTAACTGGAAGATAATGGGAACTCGTGGACCGTAGAAGTTAATGTACATGCACCGCACCAAACAAAATTTCTATTGTGACATTACTGTATGGTTTTGTATGAAATATCTAAAAGGTAAAGATAAGGTGCATTACACCATAACACGCTTTGCAAATTGATTGGTTTCACAACAGAAAGATAATGGCCAATTCCTATCTTACGCTAGGTTCACCTTGTCTTGTCTCCATGCTGAACGGATAATGACAAGAAGGATTTGCAGTTTTACCATCTACAACAGGATTTTGGAAGCGACTTCGCAAAAGAAAAATTCTGAGACCTGATAGGTTTCAACGAGTAATTGGATTCTCCACCTGTATCCGATTTCTTGAACTGCTCCAAGGGCGCTTGTGGTGCAGTGACATTGTCCCTGCCTCTAAGCTAGGAGACCTGAGTTTAAATTCCACCTGCCCCAGAAGGGTATCATGACATGTCTGAACAGACTGCTAAGAAAGTGTTTCCACTAGCTGTTAGTTTTTCTCAGGCTTTGCAGTGAGTGACAATGTATTTCAGCAGGAAACACTGTGATATGCCCGATCCACAGATTTAATATTGACCCAAAACGCTGCAGTCTTCAAGGGTAAGTTATATATTACACTAACTGGAAGTCGACTAAACAGTTTCTGCTTAACTCTTTAAGTGAAGCAATCTAATCTATGTAATGAGTTTATAAATTAGCATAATTGTTCATTATTAACCAGCCTTTCAAAGGGGACGTTGTAATTAAGTGCACTAAGTTAACTTATTAGTGAATTGTTCTGTGTTGTGATGGAGCATATTCGGTGAGATGTGTTGTCACTTTTAAAGGTCTTTCTGGTTTTTACATCATTCACAAGACGTATCTCAATTTTAGTTGGTATACATGTGCTTTTATTTCTGTATTTTGAAATAACACGATTGAAATCCGTTCTACGTGTTGCGTAAAAGTGCAAAGATATATGTCTGAGTGTTCATATGTCCAAAAACGTTATGCATCGGATTCCGTAAACAGATTAAGCGATTACTGCCACTAAACGTTTAAAGAATGCAATACCTGCTAACGGTATCAAGTGTCCACATTGTAGCTGGTGGCTTTCACCGTTACGTTCTGATCACTGAGCATTACTGCGCCAAATGTCTTACTTAAGCACTAGATGGCGTCAGACTCCACAAGGACAGTCTATGGACTGAGCCATTGGCGAGACTTCCAAGTTTTAAAAACAAAAAGTAAACAAGGAATTTCTTTGTGTGATAAGAAACCTTGTACCTCAACATGGCGAACAATGTTTTCTTTTCAACATTCCAACTGGAGGCTCGTTTTAAGGAATGTCGGCGCAAATTTTCAGAATAAAAGAGACATCAATGTGGAAATGTCATTTGAAATAAGTGCACTCTGGAAAATGGGACAAACCCACAGGAGGGCGAAACGATGCAGTAATTCCTACCGAGTTTGGGACTTTCTTTTCACCTCGAGTAAGGGATCAGGGCGTGAATGGATGGCACTAAGGGTTGATGTAGGATCGAGTGTGGTTCAACTGAGGCATCAACTTCTAATAAATTTCTGAAGGGTCTAGGCCCGAAACGTCAGCCTTCCTGCTCCTCCGATGCTGCTTGGCCTGCTGTGTTCATCCAGCTCTACACCTTGTTATCTCTTATTTCTAATAAAGCATTTTGGGTTTTTAAAACAACGAATCCTCCCTAATTAAACTTTCACGTAGACAATCTCATTTCTTGGCATTATTATTCCTACAAGGATTGTTGACATGATTTTTAAAAAATCCAATATATCCAGAGACTGCAGTCATGAATTGAAAGTAATAAGAAACTGAGTTGGAAAATAGTTTTGGACAGCATTCGGACCATTTATGATATTGTAGAAAACATAGTATCCCTTGTAATGGGTAACCGATAAAAACAATTATGTTTTTTATGGTGCAATAGGACAAACAAGACCCCGGGCACCGACTGGGAGAGAGTGGCAGAAGGCCCTCACTGTGCCAGAAGCTGCATTTTCACTGTCAGCCAATAGCGTTTTAGCAAGCAGCAGACACTTGTCTTTTCTGGTCGCTCATAAACTCTTGTTGGTAAAATTAAACAAACACGGGGAATGCCGAATTGAACATGGAAAAGGCAAAATCGTTTTATATCATGCAAGACACAAGCACAGTGAATTTTGATACAGTGGCAGTTCATAATAATAAACATAACTCTGTTGTGTGTAACGTAACCATACCCAATTTATGGCATGGGAACCATTTATAGCATGTAAAGCATGTTGATTTACTCAAACGTTCTAAATACTTAAAACACTTGTGATGAACAAGAATCTTTCATTCTTGAAAACAGATGAGAGGGATATCTGGGTCATTCATTATGAATAAATTCATCGCAATAAAGACTGAATTTTCATTTTGGAGTTAGGACACCCTCATCGAGACATATTTGGGTCCCCGCCCAGTACGTGACCGCCTACCGACCCAATTTTCAAATAGATTCTAGATCAGTGGTCAGCTGGTTTTTACCGTCCAATTCAGTAAGGTAGGTGACCTGGTGAAGTGAAAGATCTCTCAAGACAAAAAGATCGACAGTCTAGCCATCAGATATGGATGTGGCCCATTGTATGATGGACAACGAGAAAGTTCCTTTGTAGAACATGAATGGGTTAAATCAGAAGGCTGCAATTGAGCCCAAATAATTCTGCTGACTGGGGTGAGATTGGGGTGTTAAAACTTCTCCTGCTTTCTACTCTATTGCGGACCTTCCCCGGTTAATGTCCCTCCTCCTCTTTCCTTCCTTCTCCTCACTTGATAGCTATTTCTTCAATAATTGTTTCTACTCTTTTTAATAAATAAACAGTAAACATGTTACATAGCCCCTAGTATGGCACTGTAACAAAATAGCATAAGATTTAGAAAAGCTTAGGGTGGAAATTTATCAAATTAAAATCAAGATGTCATGACTGGGGTGAGGATGCACCCAGCCCCTATGGTGCCCATTAATTCCTAATGGCCTCTATTGTGCCAGTTGAAATAATGTTTTCTATTCTGATGAAAGATCTTTGGTTTAAATGTTAGAACTTTCTGTTCTCTCTACTGGTGCTGTCTGATCTGCTATTTATTTTTGACATTTTTCATTTTATTTCAGTCTTTCTCAACATTGTCAATGTTTTACTTTTGTAGAAAAAGTTTAAAGTTATCTATTCATGTGTTATGTAATTTTTAATGGTCTGATGAATCTTAATTATTATCAAACAACATCTTTGGCATTGAGAATTTGCTTGTACAAGTTGAAGTCTCATTCTTTAAAATATCCCATTTTAACTGCTTTTTGCCTTCATATTTTATTTTACTTTCTTTACAATAGGTTACATTTAATTACATGTTCTAATTAAAACTTCCTAGCTTAGCTTCAGCTTGCCTCAGTAAGGTTTCAATCCGATCAGTTGATGAAACATCCTTGCTTGCCTAATTAACACAGATCGGATGGGGTGGGGAGGGAGTGGGGGAGGTATTGCATTGAAGTGGCTTTCTAATTACAATAGTTAGTACACTAACAATCTGCAGGCAGCCATGATTGTAATGAATGGTGAGTGACATTTATTTACTGCTAATGGTACAATTTGAACACGTGCAAATATATTCAACATCAAGGAATTTTTTTTTTGTCATAGCAAGAGCAGCAAGATGTAATTCTATTACACATATTTTCAGTAGCTTCCATCCATTTGTATATCACAGTATACATTGGAGTTGACAACATACAGCAACAAAAGCAAGATCACATGAGTTTTAAAGGGAGGAAAGAATTGGGGGTATATGATAGATGAAGCACACAGAATGTCCACTTTATGCCTTTACATTTAAACAAACCATCACAGCCAGGGTATATTACATATCCAAGCATTCAGATGGCATATGCAATTGAAAAAAAAAGTGTTTTGGGAGTGCCGTGTAAATGCCAAAATGTGTTCACAGTTTTGAAATGCAAAAATGGCATATGTTGGGAAAAAAAATGCAGAGATAACAAATGAGCTGCTAACTCAAAGGGTGAAATTAATATTATGCATGGCACTATTTCTAGTCAATAATCAAGATGTTTTGTGGATTAATATAAAATAGCAATATTCCTTTTTTACTTTAAGCTTTGATCATGGAAACTCTGTGCATATATACAAAAGCAAAATACCGTGGATGCTGGAGTTCTGAAACACAGAATGCTGGAAAAAGTCAACAGGTCTGGCAGAATCTTTGAAGAGAGAAACAGAGTTAAAGTTTTGAATCTGGTATGACTTTTCTTCAGAACTAGTTCTATTGTTATGGTCTTACTGCATATGTATATGGGTTGCAACAGTATCAGAGGAGTTGCGAATAGTGCTAAGCATTGTGTAATCATCAGTGAACATTGCCACTTCTGACCTTGTGATGAAGGAAAAGTGATTGATGAAGCAATCGAAGATGTGCTAGGACACTAGCTTGAGGACCTCCTACAGAGATGTCCTAGAGCTGAGAAGACTGACTTCAAACAATCATTGCTTCTTTAGTTAGGTATGACTCCAATCAGGGGAGAGTTCTCCCCAATTCTCATGGAATCCATAATGCCATAATGGCCTGATGTCAAGATTTGCACTTAAGTAGTTGCACTACAGCATTTAACTTTTGAACACCACTTTCTTTGAAAGATTTCTTTGATCAAAAAAGAAGCAAACATGTGGGTAGGCTACAATGGCAGAGTCTAGTAAGAAAACATGCAACATAATAAAGCAAAGAATTTACAACCATAAAAATTGTTGTTTAAATGTTTAATATTTCACATTGCTACAGTCATCAAATAAATCTTTGAGCCTTCAGATTTACTCCAGCAACTTGTCAAGGGCACCTTTCAAACCTGCATCTTGTATCACAAAAAGAACATATTGCATCGAGATTATGCCTAGTTCACAACAACACCCTGACTTGAAGGTATCATTTATTTCATCAACAGCAGCACGAATTGCCCCTCTATCATCGCTGTGAATGAATTACATAACATAGATTGCAGTCATTCAAGAAGGTGGCTCTCCTTCTCAAGGACAATTAGGATTAGACAAAAATTCGGCCACAGCTAGTGACACTCACTTCTCATGAACAAATAAAGAAACAAATCCTAGACAACAAGGTACAGGGCTAGATGAACACAGCAGACCAAGCAGCATCATAGGAGCAGAGAGGCTGACGTTTCGGGCCTAGACCCTTCATCAGAAA
>NC_063334.1:72685415-72695635 GCF_021869965.1 Rhincodon typus | reverse complement strand
ACTCTCTCCGTGACTCCCTTGTCCGCTCCACACTCCCCTCCAGCTCCACCACACCCGGCACTTTTCCCTGCAACCGCAGGAAGTGCTACACCTGCCCCCATACCTCCTCCCTCACCCCCATCCCAGGCCCCAAGAAGACTTTCCACATCAAGCAGATGTTCACCTGCACATCTGCCAATGTGGTATACTGCATCCGCTGTACCCGGTGTGGCTTCCTCTACATCGGGGAAACCAAGCGGAGGCTCGGGGACCGCTTTGCAGAACACCTACGCTCGGTTCGCAATAAACAACTGCACCTCCCAGTCGCGAACCATTTCAACTCCCCCTCCCATTCCTCAGACGACATGTCCATCCTGGGCCTCCTGCAGTGCCACAACGATGCCACCCGAAGGTTGCAGGAACAGCAACTCATATTCCACTTGGGAACCCTGCAGCCCAATGGTATCAATGTGGATTTCACAAGTTTCAAAATCTCCCCTCCCCCTACCGCGTCCCAAAACCAGTCCAGCTCGTCCCTGCCTCCCTAACCTGTTCTTCCTCCCACCTATCCCCTCCTCCCACCTCAAGCTGCACCTCCATCTCCTACCGACCAACCTCATCCCGCCCCCTTGACCTGTCCGTCCTCCCTGGACTGACCTATCCCCTTCCTAACTCCCCATCTACACTCACCTTTACTGGCTCCATCCCTGCCTCTTCGACCTGTTTGTTTCCTCTCCACCTATCCTCTCCTCTATCCCTCTTCTATCCACCTCCCACTCTCTCCCTATTTATTTCAGAACCCCCTTCCCCTCCCCCTTTTCTGATGAAGGGTCTAGGCCCGAAACGTCAGCCTCTCTGCTCCTATGATGCTGCTTGGCCTGCTGTGTTCATCCAGCCCTGCACCTTGTTGTCTAGGGTAGGTGGATTGGCTATGCTAAATTGCCCATAGTGCCCAGGGATGTCTAGGTTAGGTGAGTTAGACATGGGAAATCAGGGGTAGGATAATGGGTCTCGGTGAGATGCTCTTCAGAGGGGCAATGTGGACTTGTTGGACTGAATGGCCTGTTTCTACACTGTAGGGATTCTATGATTCTATGATGATCACTGTTATGGGAGCTGACAACAGGTCTTTAGGTGTTGGATTCCTCCACCTATCTGCACCAACTCCATCACAGTGCATAAGATGTTGAACCATTCTTCAATATGATTCTGATGTTGTATTAACCTTAAAATGAACTCTATATACCTTAGTCAGGAAATTCAGCATTCTCAGCCTCCACACTATATCAGCCTTCCACCCAGCAACTACTGTGTGCTTCTCATCAGCGTTTGGTGCCTCACTGTGTGCACCCTCATTATCGCCATTTAATTTTGCTGAAGCACATGCATTATATTGAACTCTGCTTCAGCTTAAATGATGGTAGTTGGCAAAAGGGTATTCAGTTTTCTAGTTTTGGTTGGTGGTCCTTAGGTCCTCCCAGTTTTACAAAGAGAACAGATGGTACATTGTGATTACAGACAGGACTGTCTGGTGGATGATTCATTTCAGTCTCCTCTTGATGTTAGTCTTCAGCCAATTTCATTCCCAACACATGATATCAAGAAATGGCTGCTTGCCCCTGGATATATCAAAAGCTAATGGCCCAGCAATACTATGCTCCAGAAGTAGGTTTACTTGGAATTAAGCTGTTCTAAGACAGTTACATCACTGAAAATGATCTATATTGTCCAGATATGTGTTATCCACTAAGATCTGATGTTTCCAATGTCAGATCCAACAGTCTACAACAAATTGAAGGAAGGTTATACTGACAGTGTGATCATGCAGCACTTACCCAGCCAATAACTAGCTCATCGACACTCAGCTTGGGATCTGCCACGACCAGACAGGTTTAGATTTCATTACAGCCTTAGCAGAAACATGGAAGTGAATTATAGAGATGAAGAGAGAACAGCTACTTTTGACACAAAAGCAGCATCAGACAGCCCCAGTAAAATTTAAGTCAGACTATCTCTCTGCAGATTGGTGTAATACCTTACACACAGAAAGATGGTTGTGATTGCTGAACCTAAGCATGAAGACGTTGCTACAGGAGTTCCTCAGGTGAGTGTCCTAGGCCCAACCATCTTCAGCTGTTCCATCAATGATTGTTCCTCCATCATAAGCTCAGAAAAGGTACGTTTAGTGATGATTGCTCAGTGTTCAGTATAATTGATGATTCTTCCAACAATAAAGCAGTCCATACTCACATGCAGCAAGGCCTGAACAACATTCTGGCTTTAGCTGATAAGTGCCAACAGTCATGTCATATAAATCTCAGGCAATGATCTTTTTTACCAACAGGAAAGAATCCAAATAATCTCCCCTTGATTTCAATGGCATTATCATTACTGAATACCCCACTATCAATATCCTGGGCCACTCACTGACCGTAAAATGAACTGGACCGGTTATATAAATACTGTGGCTGCAAGATCAGAAGTTTGGAATTATACAGTGAGCAACCCAAAGCCTTTCCACAAAGGTGCAAAGCAACAGTGTAGTAGAATACTCTCCATATACTTAGTAAGTGCACTTCCATGTTCAAGAAGTTGTCCATCCAGGATTAAAGTAGCACCTATGATCAGCAGTCCATTCAACCTCCTTATAGATTCAATCGCCCGACCACCAGTGCACTATGGCTGTATTATTCATTATCAATGAGATACGCTGCAGTATTCATCAATGCTTCTTCGGAAAGCCCAAAATCTGGAAACACTATCACCTCCATGGGCAAGGGCTACAAGTGCATAGGTACACAACTAGGTTTCCCGCCAAGTCACAAAGCACCTTAAGTTGGAAATACACTGTCTTTAGTTCATCGTCAGTGGGTCAAAATCTGTGGTGCAGTGCTTCAGGAAGGTGGCTTAGCACTATTACCACTTAGCACTTAGGGGTGGGCTATAAATGCTGGCTTTTCCAGAGGCATTCATGTTCCATCAATAAATAAAGAAATAACATAATACAGTATTCAAATTGATGAAAGTGCATATTTTTAAACACACTCTTAAGTACTTATGGACAACAGCAGAACATATGCAAATACTTGATTATATGATTATCATAGTGCTTTTCTTTTCTCTAGTGTTGAGCTCCTTATGAATTCCCTCTCTACATCCCCAGTGCATCATGGCTGCAGTGTATACCATCTGCAGAAAGCACTACAGAATTCCAGGTGGGAGAATGGGGGCAGGTTGTACTTTGCACAGGGACAGTTGCATATATTAGGAGTAGCTGCCTTCAAACGGAAACAGTTTTTGTAAATCGAATGTCCAAAACATGACTCATAAGCTTTAGACCTTTCAGAAGAAGGTCTAAAGTCACCGGAGTTCTTGAGATAGGTTGGGTTCCCCTTTGGAAAAGTCCAAGGACAGTTTTAGGTGAGGTAAAGTGCCCTCTGGGAGAGGTCATGTCCCCTTTCAGAGCGGTCAATTGGTTTCTGTGGTAGTTAAAAGTAGACATAACAATGTATAAAATGTGGATAAACTCATTGGAATATTGCAATTGTTATAATCAATTCTTGAATTTCAGTACCTTACTTCAACCTCCTTTCCCTGTGATTAGTTATCCTTGACACTAGCTATTTTCCATCAACTGCTCAAGGAAGTCAGCAAAACAAGACATTTTCCAACCACTTGAAGATGAAATTGGTGGCTCGCAACTGAACGAATTTGAATTCAGTTCCTTTCATTTTTGTCCTTCAGCATTCCAGGCTATGGCCTCACTTAGTCACCCATCTCTATTAAGTGCCAGGAGCTTAGGCAGAGGAAGGAGGAACAGTGGGAATCCTGGCAGATATCACAATCCTATTAGAGCCACTGTTTTTGTTCCTTTAGGCTGCAATATACCAATCACCATCCACTCGCTGCTCACAAAACCTTCCCTTTGAAACAGAGATGTGACATTACCACAACCCTCCTTTCCTCTCACAAAAACTACATTTGTCCATCCAGACCTCCTGGGCCATGAGGAAATTTGGAATGTTCTGCCTCAAAATCTTGAAAGCAAGATTATTGAAATTTGAGTGAGTTATGGTTAGCTGCTCAAAAGTGCTAAAGAACCAGTGCTACTACTTCATTGCAAGCTGACAATACTGCATTCTGACAACCTGCACTCTGAAAACCTTACTCTTGGACAATTATTTCTCAGTTCATTAGCGTCCACAAAAACCTTTCCTCCTATTTTTTAATTGCAGCCAGAAACTATTTTCATGTGTGATTGGAGACCAATTATGATTCACAAAGACGCCTCTAAGTAATATGATGAGTTTTTATTTGTTCAACTGCATTTTCTTAAATGTCATAAATAATTTAGAGTAATTGTATTATAGCTGCTTATACAACCTCTTTCCTTACAAAAACAAATTCCTCAGTTTTGTTAACTCAAATTTCTGTGTCTTTATTCAATTCTATGATATTTATGCATTCTTTGTATTCTATTATCTTGAAGCAGCTGATTTACTCTATTTTAAGCAGCCTTCACCATGGTTCACATGAATGTAATATAACGGTCCAAAATTCTGAATGTGCTGTTGGGCCAGAAAATAGAGCTGAGTTCCACTTTGTTGCATGACTCTTCTGCCCAGTTCAGTGCATGTTCTTGTATTATAGGTTTGGGGCAATTTGGACCCGCAATTTGGACATTTCTACAGCATTTTTAAAGGATAAATAAAATTCCTGATTGTGATACATTTAATATGTAAATGGAATCTAATATGAAAGAGATAAGATTCTTCCCTTGAGCTGACATTTAGAAAAGCAGAAATCATCTGAAACAAATCTGAAAAGGGGTAACTTGAGCCAAGGGGTGGTAGGGGCTCTTGTGGTGTACTGATAGTTCCTCTTCCTCTGGGGCAAAAGGCCTGGGTTCAAGTCCCACCTACTCTATGGTATGTAATAACATCTGAGAAGGTTGATTAGAAATATCTATGGCCTCAAAAAGAGGCTTGTTGTTGTGTAGTGGTAGTGTCCCTACCTCTAGACCAGGAGGCCTGGGTTCAAGTCTCATCTGCACCACAGGTGTGTAATAAAATCTCCAAACATATTAGTTAGAAAACAATCTATTGTTTCAAAAATTAAAACCCAAACTACTGGGTAAACAAATATCATGGAGACAATTATCCCTTTAGAGATTGAAGCCAAATGCCCCACAGAATTTATACTAAATGATGCTGAATTGCTAATTCTGTAAAATGCAAAAGGATGGATTTTATGAGCAGAATGGATTATCCCCGAGCTAGAAGTCAGTCAGTGACATGCTAATGTGAAATGTGGCTGCCCTGGCCATATTAAGACATTGGGAGTGGTTTTTAAAAGAATCTGCGGGGGTCTATTACCCTTCAAAGTCAAGATGCTTTGGTCTTGACAGCTTCTGGCCAATCTGATTGGCTGACAGTTCTATAGATACAGAAGTGCCAGAAGAGAATGGTGGCCACAGCTGGAGAAACAACTCCTGAGGAAGAAACGGTATGTAGATACTGGATTTCAGATAAGTTTGCTATATTTTGTAAAAAATTTACAACCATTCCAAAAGAACTAACTTCTGGAACCACTGAAATCTTCCAAGAAACGTACAATGTTCCTGAAAAACAGTGACCATAGACATCTGTCTCCTTGTTTGAGAATGATTGGTTATCTTTTTTCTGGATTGACCTATTACTAAAGTATTGGCTTATTATTTTCTTTCAGAAGTGCCATGCATTTCCTTGATCTTTCAGATCTTCAGTTTTCCTTTAATCTCTTCAACACTGGCTGGTTTAAAGGGAAAAGTCCACTGAACCTGATCATATATGAGATCTGTGATTTCATAATAAGTAATAGGTAGCAGGCTTTTGAATTATTCAGAACAAGAATAATATCACATGCAATGAATTCTGCAAGTAAAAATAAAGCTTTCAATGATAAATGTGACAATGTGCATAGTTGTGTAACCATCATCCATTCAAGAATGTTAAAGTATTATTTACTCTGAAAAAGAACAATTTTGGTATAGAAATTGAACGTACTTGAGTCACTTTTATTTGTGTAAAATGAGAATAGCAAGGGTTAATTTTACAGACTACAGCCATTCATTCCAATGGCATTTGAAAGACATTTGATCTAATATTTGAGAAGCCATTTCTCAAGCATCTAGAGTGACCACACAAAAAGGCATTAGGCCCCTTGCAGATGCACTGCTGACAAGGCAAGCAGCCATTCGTCTCAATAATGGGGGAGATCTGCCTTTGTAAATGCAACTGGCTCCAACTGCTTACCTAAATAGCGTTAATGATATCCCAAAAGCCCCAATTTCAGTTTGCTCTCAAGGCTTCTGGTTGAGGTGTACAATCCAGAAGGAATTTCCACTCCAGCGAGTCTCCTGTCAAAGTCTCAACTTTGTAGTAAAGAAAGTTAACAATCTCAGTGAGTGACATTATGAGAAAGTGAAAGATTACAAGTTGAATATGGAAAGTTAAGGGAACCAGTTAAAACAGACAAGTAAATGAAAGCATTGCCATGATTTCAGTCACAGACAGAGCCCCTGTTTCAAAGTAAAGTAAAAAGATAAAAGTGTTTACCCTGGTGAGAAGATAAATAATGCAATGTGTCCATGTCATGGGAGTATCTAACACGAATGCATTAAATAGAAACCTCAGATACTGAGCATCAGTTTTGCTTTGCTGTAAACCACAGTTAAGTGCTGAGGGATGATCGAATTAATTCTTTTTATGCTTTTTTTTATAGCATTCCATCTATCTTTTCAAATTAAAACCTATGAAGAGACAATTTCAGAAGAATTACAGAATACACATTACATCAACATCTCTATCTAAAATCATCTGGAATGAATATGATGAACAGATGTTCTATCTAGCTTAAATCCATTTATTTTAATGTATAAACCAATAGCCATCAACCCTATTAAATATCATGTTTCCTAGAGAAATTGCTATATAAGCTGCAAAGATTATTTTTTTTCTTCAGAGCAATTTCTTTATAGCCTTTTTATTGTTGAGATTTATTGTACAGAATCATTGCAACATAGAAGACCATTAAGCCCCACATCTCTAGGAGCAATTTATTCAGTGCCACTGCCCCACTTTCTTCATACGCCAATCCTACTATCTTAGTTGTCGGTCTGGTAACCGTTCTTTGAATCCCCTCGAGATTCAAAACACGTCTCCTTATCTGAGGAAGCCAAAACTGCACACAATACTCCAGTTGTGGTCTCATCAAGGCACAGTGTAATTACAGCAAGACATCTCTGCTCCTGTAGTTAAATCCTCGCACTATGAAGGCCCAGATACCATTTGCCTTCTTCACCGCCTGATGCTTGTTTCAAGCAACTGGTTTGAAGAGTGAGAGATAGTAGGAACTGCAGATGCTGGAGAATCTGAGATAACAAGATGTAGAGCTGGATGAACACAGCAGGCCAAGCAGCATCAGAGGAGCGGGAAAGCTGACGTTTCGGGCCTAGACCCTTCATCAGAAATGGTTTGAAGGGTACCTTGCTGTTGTTGTATATCCCCCTTTCCTAATCTATCAGCTCAGCACTCAGATAAAAATACACCTTCCTGTTTCTGCTTTCCTCTGCATTCTCCTCATAGTTCACCCTCCCAAATAGCTCTGTATTGACTACAAACTTGGAGATATTACATTTAAATCCCTCATCTAAATCATTAGCATATATTGTGAATAGCTGGGGTCCAAACACTGATCCCTATGGGACTCCACAGGTCAGTGGCTGCCACTCAAAGTGACCCGTTCATTCGCACTCTGGTTCCTGTCTGCCAGTCATCTATCCATGTCAGTACACTACCTACAACCCCACATGCTTTAATTTTACATCCTATTCTCTACATGGGACCTGATCAATGGATTCTGAAAGTCCAAGTAAATCACATCCATTCACTCCCCCTTATCTACTCGTTACAGCCATTAAAATTCCAATAGATTTGTCAGGCATGATTTCTCTTTCATAAATCCATCCTAACTTTGTCCAATCCTCTTACTGTTTTCTAAGTGCGTCACTCTTAATTCTTTTATAATGGATTCTAGCATTTTCTCAACTACCGATGTCAGGCTAATTAGTCTATAATTCCCTATTTTCTCTTTACCTCCTTTTTAAAATAATGGTGTTACATCAGCTATTCTACAATCTGCAGGAACTATTCCAGAGTCTACAGAATCTTGAAAGATCACCAGCAATGTATCCAGCATTTCCAGTAGAACCTTGTTAAGTACTCTGGGATGTAAATTATTTGGGCTCTGGGAATTTGACAGCCTTTTAATCCCATCAATGTCTCCAACACCTTTGTCCTATCAATATTGATTTCCTTCAGTTCCTTTCTCTCACTGGACAGTTTTGGGACATTATTTCTGTCTTCCTTTATGAAGACAGAACCAAAACATGTATTTAATTTGTCTGCCATCTTCTTGTTCCCTATTATATCTTCCCCTGTTGCTGACTGTAAAGGACCTACATTTGTCTTCACATTTTTTTTCCTCTTTACATACCTATGGAAGCTTTTACAATCAGTTTGTAATGTTCCCTCTAAATTTATTCTCCGTCTTTTATCCTCGTTTTCAGAAATTTAAACTGCTTCCAATCCTCACGTCTGCTGCTCTTTTTGACCAATTTGTATGCCTTTTCCTCAGATCTAATACTAACGTTAATTTCCCTTATTAGCTTTGGCCAGGCCATCTTTCCTGTTTTACATTGCTGCTTGACAGGAATGAACAATATTTGCAGTTCCTCCATGCACTCTTTAAATGATTTTCATTGCAAATCCACTGTCATCCCTTTAAGTAATGCTCCCCAATTTATTACAGTCAGCTCATGCCTCATACCTTCACAGTTTCCTCTATTTAGGTTCAGGAATCTCAGAAGCGACTATGTCACTCTATCTTTGTCAAAGACAGCCCAATTAAATGCATATTTTGGTCCTGTCTTCACAAAGCAGGACAGAAATAATATCCCAAAAATGCTGTCGAACACAGGGTCCAGTGAGAGAGAGACAGCAATTTAAAGAAATCAGTATTAGTAGGGGAATGGTGTGGGAGAAATTAATAGAATTAAAAGACTGACAAATTCAAAGGTCTGAAGGTGGATAAATCACCCAGACCAAGTGGACTACCTCCCAGGGTTCTGAAGGGTATAGCTGAGGAGATTATGGAGCCATTGGTGATGATCTTTCAGGAACCACTGGAGTCAGGGAGTAATCCAGAGGACTGGGAAATGGTGAATGTAACACCCCGGTTTAAAAAGGGATGGAGACAGAAGTCGGGGAATTATAGGCCGGTTAGCCTGTCCTTAGTCATTGGTAAGATTTTAGAGTCCATTATGTTATGAAAGGGATGGTTAAATGAAAGGAACTCCCTGATACTCACTTTATAAGCAACTTTACAACAATTTATTTATCCAACTCTAACAGTGAACAAATTAACAGAACTACTAACAAACTGAACAATTCTCCA
This sequence comes from Rhincodon typus, assembly GCF_021869965.1. Taxonomy (NCBI): domain Eukaryota; kingdom Metazoa; phylum Chordata; class Chondrichthyes; order Orectolobiformes; family Rhincodontidae; genus Rhincodon; species Rhincodon typus. The sequence goes on along the minus strand of NC_063334.1, from coordinate 72,686,161 downwards.
TTAACTACTAATTATTCCTAAAAATAACAAAATTCTAATGGTATGTTGTTCCAATAAATATAAGTCCTACTATATAAACCAAAGTAATAAAACAAAAAAAATTTAAAAACTTAGTCTCACAAAATTACAGCCAAGATAAGTCTTCCAGAATGTTGGAGACAACAAGGTGCAGGGCTGGATGAACACAGCAGGCCAAGCAGCATCATAGGAGCAGAAAGGCTGACGTTTCGGGCCTAGACCCTTCATCAGAAAAGGGGGAGGGGAAGGGGGTTCTGAAATAAATAGGGAGAGAGTGGGAGGCGGATAGAAGATGGATAGAGGAGAGGATAGATGGAGAGGAAACAAACAGGTCGAAGAGGCAGGGATGGAGCCAGTAAAGGTGAGTGTAGGTGGGGAGTTAGGGAGGGGATAGGTCAGTCCAGGGAGGACAGACAGGTCAAGGGGGCGGGATGAGGTTAGTCGGTAGGAGATGGGGGTGTGGCTTGAGGTGGGAGGAGGGGATAGGTGGGAGGAAGAACAGGTTAGGGAGGCGGGGACGAGCTGGACTGGTTTTGGAATGCGGTAGGGGGAGGGGAGATGTTGAAGCTTGTGAAATCCACATTGATACCATTGGGCTGCAGGGTTCCCAAGCGGAATATGAGTTGCTGTTCCTGCAACCTTCGGGTGGCATCGTTGTGGCACTGCAGGAGGCCCGGGATGGACATGTCGTCTGAGGAATGAGAGGGGGAGTTGAAATGGTTCGCGAC
>NC_063334.1:72673437-72684915 GCF_021869965.1 Rhincodon typus | reverse complement strand
CCAAAACGTCAGCTTTCCTGCTCCTCTGATGCTGCCTGGCCTGCTGTGTTCATCCAGCTCTACACCTTGTTATCTCACCCTTTATCAAGCTGGCTTTCTTGCCCACCGTCCTGGATGCAGCCTACTTGTGTGTAATGACTCATCACATATAAGCTGCCCTTTAAATTATACAGCGTCAATATCTGAGGTAGCAGCTATGCGTGTTAGAAAGAGTGATGGTTTTTCTTCTTCATCACTATCTTTCTGCTTTTTCAGCTCTTGTTCTTCTACCAGATCCTAGTAAGATAGCAGGTTCTGGGTATCTGAAACAAGAAAAGTAAGTGCTACATGTTTACACCAAGTGCAGTTTGCACATCAGAATAGATTGTGAGGTGAGGGGGTGGGGAATGAGATGTGAGGAGATATAACTATGACGATATCATCATCATTAATAACTTCATCTCACACCACTGGTCACAGCCCCAGTCAAACCACTCCAATATTTGTTTTCAACATATAACATGCTTCGAACTCCACGAAGATAAATCAAGCAAACACTGATAGGCTGAAGCTTGGAATAGATTGCTAACATGTTTTATTTCACAATAAGTGAAATGCACAGAATGACCATCATAATTGGACTTACTTGTTCAATTAAAAGAACTTACAAGACAATCAAAGAACATGTTATATCTCCCCTCATCAGTGAGTTGCTTGGCCTGATCTGAAAAAGATGGGGTAAAATTCAAAATCCCAAAGTAGACGTAGAAATTGCAATACACAATCTACCAATGCTAATTTCTTTCAATGTGAACGGTAAAGACATATGTGCTTTCCACATCCCACTGTTAGGCACTTTGTTGAGTGATTAATGCCTCAACAGAGGCTCAAGCAATCATGACGCTAGCACAGCTGAAAGCTTAGCTTGAACATCTTCAAGTGGAAGTGCATGGATGCTGGAACAGGTGTTCAAAGAGAAGTGGGAGAAAGTCTGAGCAGGAAGAACCCTTAACAATAGACATTGATGCAAAATTGGAGAAGTGGAGAGATGACTTCTTTCCACAAGAGGCCAACCAGACAAATCCTGGTAAGGCAATGGGCCAGGTAAATGACAGCAAGGTAGCCTCAAGACCAGGATGCAGTTATCCAAGAAATGTAATTTTTTCAAGTAAGTGGTCGTGGTTCATCATTTTCCTTCACTCATCTATCAACTGCCTCTATGAATCATGGCTCATACCAATGTTCATAGTTTCACTCATCCTCGCCCAAATGGCATTGTTCCAAACTATGCAGCTGCATCTCGCAGCTTGTGTACACTGCCAACTATTCAACTATCAGAGCTACATCACCCAAACATATTACACTGCATTTACCGACACTTAACACACACTTACATTCTGAACGTCTTACATAACTGGGGATAGTAATACCTGACCAGTAGGGAACAGGCTTGGTTCCATATCCTTGCCTCCGTGTAGGAGCTGCTCTCTAATATTATGTTCAGATGAAAATATTAGGTGAGTACAGCCGATGCCACAGAAGCCACAGATATTTACAGCCAACCTGAATTTGTTACATTGCTCCAAAAGCTTTTTGGTGTTCTTAGAAAAACAGCCACAGTTTTTTCCACAGTTAGAAGTCCTGGGATTGAATATTATTTTACTTGCCCTCCTCTTTCGCTTCTCAAGGGACCTCCAATTCCTTGAAAGTGTGGAAACTGAACTGACAGAAATGCTCTGAATGCATTGATACATGCCTAAGCACCGTACTTTCAGTTTAATATGTACCATTCGAACTATATATCCTAAAACTATATATTTTTCCACAGTTTCATCACTCTCTTTGTCTTTGATCCACTATGATCTCTACATCTCTTTTGTAGTCTTTGAACACAATTATGCCAAATCCGACAACAGTTTTGTCGGTTCAGAAACAAATTAAGATCAGAATACAACGTCTGCATATAAAATGAAAACCATACAGATTATAAGTATACACTGGTAAACTATTAGAATCCAAAATTGGATGCCTTAAACGATCGAAGGAGGCACGGTGAATTGAATTAGAAATAATGAACAGTGGTGAAACTAGTTACATGATACAGGAAGGGAATTTATAATGGAGAGCATATACCAGTACTAGTGCTAATACATGCTAGTCTAGGACCTGCAAGCTTGCAAATTCTTCACAATGAGGTATGTGGAGCAGCAGGGATGTACACCTTTCCCAGTAACCAAGTCATAGAGGTGAATCAAAACTCTTTGTATTAAAAGATAGCAAGAATTGCAGATGCTGGAGTCAGACATAACACAGTGTGGAGCTGGAGGAACACAGCAGGCCAGGCAGCATCAGAGGGGCAGGAAAGTTGATATTTCGGGTTGACTCTCTTCCTCAGAAAATCGGAAGGAGGGTCCCGACCCGAAACGTCAGCTTTCCTGCTCCTCTGATGCTGCCTGGCCTGTTGTGCTCCTCCAGCTCCACACTGTGTTATCTTACTATTAAAAGGGTCATTTCATGATTTTTTTTTTAAACATCTGATTTTTTAAAAAGGATTCTGCCTGTGTTTCTCACTACAACCTCCAACATCCACCACTTAAACTGGCACATCCTGCTGATTGGGAAATAAAAATGTTCAGTATAGGAAATGCCATCCTCCCTCTTACAGGCGCCTCGTTCAGGGTGAATTAAGGTTCTACCCAATATCTTGACATGACCGAAATTGTAGCATAATTAGGTCCTCGCATAATTAGGCAGTTCTTCCAGTGCACTCACATTGTAACTGGATTGCACACAAAGGGCGTGGAACTTGTACGAAGTAACAGTAATTCCTTAGCCAGCTGGTAACCTCATTGCTTGAAAATATGTATATAAAGAATCATGATCCAACTCTTTGAAAACAGTGTACTATAATCTGCCTTGAACTCTGTAGCTGTAACAATTTAAAGGTTGAATTTGTATTTTGTTTTTAAATGTGCTTAGCTTTGGAAGGCTGTGTAGACTGTGGTAGCAGTGTTGGAAGATTATCCCACAATTGTATATTTTAAGTCGGAAAACATTTGTTATACTAAATGAATGCTGGTTTAGCTCACTTTTTATGTATATATGGATTACTTTTTTTTCTAGTTATTGTCAAAGTGTTCACAGCAGATCTCTGCAGTATTAACTCCTCACAGAAGAAAGTAATTACATTATCTTCCATACTAAGTTAAATCACAAGTACATAGAATGATATCAAAAATTGAATGATAGAAACGAAATACGAGTTGTCATCTCACTATTTATGGAAAAATGAACAGACACTGAATTATGCCCGTAACAAGAACAGAAATTGCTGACAAAACTCAGTAGGTCTGGCAGCATCTGTTACAAGAAAGCAGAGATGATGTTGTGATGTCCTATTTGCCCTAGGAATGCCTTTCTATGCATTCTGAAGAATGGTCCCGACCCGAAACGTCAACTTTCCTGCTCCTCTGATGCTGCCTGGCCTGCTGTGTTCCTCCAGCTCCACACTTGTTTCTATCTCATTTATTTTCTTTTATAACATCATCTGCTAGAGAGCTTACTGATATAGTAGTGTATTAACTTCTTCTGATTCTGATTTGGTTTCAGTTTAGAAACAATTCTGAAACTTAGGAACAGTTTCGCCATAAAAATCCAGTGTTGTGTTTTATTATAACCATTACTGATGTTGAATCTTCAAAGAAGCATTAGATCTTTTTCCATTTTTCAATTACTGTGAAAGAATATTGGGCATGCATAGTTTCAATTTTGTTTTAAAACCAATACTTCATAAGTTTACGTCATGTTTTCAGGAATATATTTTGATTTTAAATTACTCTAAAGCTTGAAAGTGTCCCCAGCTTTTTCTTTATTTACCACTTAATTCTGTATCAAATTCTTTTAGTAAAAGCTTAAACTAGATTCACTTTTTTTGCTGTAGTGATTTATTGCTTCAAAATCCATTTTTCTTTCAAAGCACTCGTATTTCTAAAATTAAATTACTGCAGCAGTAGCAATATTATTCTAATAAAGATTTTCAAATCCTTTTAATATCTCAAAGGTTGTAAATTTTCTGCACTCAAGTTTGTCCAACAGTCAGCTCCTACATGTGACCTGCCAAGGATCCCATGTGGCCCACAAAGTCCTTGTTCAGAATACAATTAAAGGCTTGTTCTCATAGGCTGATAGGCATTTACAGTGCAAAGAAGACCATTCGTGTCCAAGCCAGTCAAGGTCTGACTTGAGTAATCCTATTTTCCAGCTCTTGGCATATAGCCCTGGAGGCTTTGATAATCTAAGTGAATATCTAAATACTGCTTAAACAAATGAATGTTTCTAAGTCAACCACCCTTTCAGGCAGTGAGTTCAGCCAATTCCTACGTAACCTTGGGTACCTGGTGCAGCCAGAATGCACTTCCACTGTGAAAGGTGCAGATTGGTTTCAGACATTGTTGGTTAGCTTTAAATAATCATAAAAACTTAGGTTCCCTGCTGAGATATGTAATTATTCAGCAAGGCATTCAGCAAGGTGTGCTTCAAAATAGTACTATACTGCATGCTCACCAATTTTGCACCCAAAGTAACCGTAAAAATGATTTTGAAAATACTAATACATTTTTATACAAGCACTCACTTTCCAATTAAGATGATCAGCTTTTTGCAAAAACATATGAAGTGCAATGCTGAGAGTAGTTTTCTCCAAGATCCTGTCATCAAGTATGCATTGCTGAATTTTAATATTTCATAGAATCATGGAATGACTTCAGAGAGAATGAGGCCATATGGCCTATGCATCTGTGTCAGTTGCCTAATGAGAGCAACTCCTTCTGATGACAATACAAGTGATCATGGTGTAGAAATCCAATATCTTCCTTGCCCCTTAATCTGTTCCTCTGGGGTTGAGAAACTTATCAGCCATGACTGAATGCGAAGCAGACTCGATGGGCTGAATGGCCTCATTTCTGCTGCTATGTCTGATGGTCTTATTTACTCCAAAGCAAACTCATGCTGGTCTGTCATTTTATGAGAACTGCAGTCCTTCAGTATTTCACTCCATTCATGCATTTGTTTGCCTAGATCATGCAAATTTGTCATAATACTTAACCATTTTGGATATCAAATACCTTTCTCACTTCTTTAGCATATGTTTACTTTCAATTAAGGGGCAGAAGCTTACTATCTTTGAAGAATTTGTTTGGTCTTCACCAAACAGTGACTTTAAACTAGTTTGACAGGTGGATGGGACGCTAAGGGAGGGTCTCAGTTAGCTAGAGTGAGTGAGAGTTTAAGGAAAAAAGAGAATCAAGATAGAAAATAAAAAGCAAGAAGCAGCTGAGCAGTGTAGCCCCAGGATGAGTGGAAACCGGGGAGTGACATAAAAAGACATGGGTTCTTCTCGTGGAAGTCTTAAGATTCAAAAAGAAGGTATGAAAACTAGCATAAGGGCACTTTACCTGAATGCTCGTAGCATTCTAAACAAGGTAAATGAGTTTGTGACACTAATCATCGCGAATGAGTATGGTTTAGTGGCTATTACAGAGACATGGTTGCGGGGTGGTCACAACTGGGAATAAAATATCTGGACTACTCAAAAGGACAGACAGGAAGGAAAGGGAGGTAGTGTGGCTCTGATATTTAAGAATGGCATCAGGGTAGTGATGAGAGATGATATAGGTTTTATAGAGGAAAAGTTTGAATCAATAGGGGTGGAAATTAGAAATAATAAGGGGGAAAAAGTCATGGATAGGTGTAGTCTATAGGTCGCCAAATAATAACATCACAGTGGGGCGGACAATAAACAAAGACATAACTGATGCACATAAAAATGCAGCATTATCATGGGGGATTTTAATCTAAATAATGATAGATCAAACGAAGTCGGTCAAGGCAGCCTTGAGGAGGAGTTCATAGAATGTATCCACGATAGTTTCCTCAAACAGCATGTAATGGAACCCACAAGACAGGAAGCTATCCTAGACCTGGTCCTGTGTAATGAGATAGGAATAAGTGATGATCTCATATTTAGGGATCCTCTCGGAAGGAGCAATCACAGTATGGTTGAATTTAAAATGCAGGTGGAGGGTGGGAAGGTAAAATCCAATACCAGTGTCTTGTGTTTAAACAAAGGAGACTACAATGGGATGAGGGAGGAGTTGGCTAAGGTAGATTAGGAGCAAAGACTAAATGAAGTGGTCACTGAGGGACAGTAAGGATTTCAAAGAGGCTTTTCACAGTGCTCAGCAAAAGTACATACCAGTGAAAAGGAACTAAGGAAATAAAAGAAGGTGTCAAATTGAAAAGTAATGCATACCAAGTGACAAAGATTAGTGGGAAACAGAGGATTGGGAAATCTTTAAAGTTCAATCGAAAGCCAGGAAAAAAGCTATAAAGAAACCTATGATACAAGAGTAATTTAGCTGGGAATATGAAAACAGATAGCAAAAGTTTCTACAAATATATCAAATGAAAAAGAGTTACTAAAGTAAAGATTGGTTCTTTGGAGGAAAAGGAGTAGGATTTAATAAAGCAAAATGAGGAAATGGCTGAGGTGTTGAACAGGTACTTTACTTCGGTCTTCACAGTGGAAGACACAAATAACATGCCAATAATTGATGACAAGGAGGCTGTGGCAGGTGAGGATATAAAAATTAATGGGGCAAAAGGTAGACAAGTCTCCTGGCCCTGATGGAATGCATCCCAGGGTACTAAAAGTGATGGCGGGGGAAATAGCAAATGCACTTGTGATAATTAACCAAGGTTTGCTGGACTCAGGGCAGTTCTGGCAGATTAGTAAACAGCAAATGTGATGCCACTGTTTAAAAAGGTGGTGGACAAAAGGTGGGTAACTATAGGCCCGTTAGCTTAATTTCTGCAGTAGGGAAAATGCTTGAATCTATAATCAAGGAAGAAATTATGAGACATTTGAATATAATTTGTCCCATCAGGTAGACGCAGCATGAGTTCGTGAAAGGCAGGTCACGTTTAACTAATTTACTGGAATTCTTTGAGGAAATTACAAGTGCAGTGGACAATGGGGAACCAATGGATGTGGTGTATTTAGATTTCCAGAAAGCATTCAACAACATGTCACACAAAAGGCTGCTGCATAAGATAAAGGTGCATGGTGTTATGGGTGTTTTTCTAGTTGGGGATCAGTGGCTAGTGGTGTGCCTCAGGGAACAATTGAGACCGCAATTGTTTACATTGATGATTTGGAGTTGGGGACCAAGTGTAGTGTGTCAAAGTTTACAGATGACACTAAGATGAGGGATAGATCAAAATGTGCAGAGGACACTGAAAGTCTGCAGAAGGATACAGATAAGTTAAGTGAGAGGGCAAGGGTCTGGAAATGAAGTACAATGTTGGTAAATGTGAGGTCATCGATTTTGGTAGGAACAAGAGCAAAAAGGTGAAAAATGATTTAAATAGTGAAAAATTGCAGCATGCTGCTGTGCAGAGTGACCTGGATGTCCTTGTGCATGAATCACAAAAAAATTGGTTTTCAGGTGCAGCAGGTAATTAAGAAGGCAAATAGAATATTGTCCTTCATTGCTAGAGAGATTGAGTTTAAAAACAGGGAGGTTATGCTGCAGCCGTATAGGGTATTGGTGAGGCCACACCTTGATTACCGTGTATAGTTTTAGTCTCCTTACCGGAGAAAGGATATACTGGCACCGTAAGACCATAAGACCATAAGGCATAGGAGTAGAAATTAGGCCATTTGGCCCTTCGAGTATGCTCCACCATTCAATCATGGCTGATAAGTTCCTTAACCCCATTCTCCCGCTTTCTCCCCGTAACCCCTGATCCCTTTGATAATCAAGAACCTACCTATCTCAGTCTTAAATGTACTCAGTGACCTGGCCTCCACAGCCTTCTGTGGCAGTGAATTCCATAGAGTTACCACTCTCTGGCTGAAGAAGGTTCTCCTTATCTCTGTTTTAAAAGGTCTTCACTTTACTCTAAGGCTGTGCCCTCGGGTCCTAGTCTCTCCTACAAATGGAAGCATCTTCCCAACATCCACTCTGCTCAGGTCATTCAGTATTCTGTACGTTTCAATTCGATCCCCCCTCATCCTATTGGGGGGGATCTATTGGAGGGGGTGCAGAGGAGGTTCACTAGGTTGATTCTGTAATTGAGAGGGTTGGCTTATGAGGAGAGATTGAGTAGGCTGGGACTTTACTCATTGGAATTTAGAAGAATGATTGGGGAATCTTATAGAAACATATAAAAGTATGAAGGGAATAGATAAGATAGAAGCAGGGAGAATGTTTTCCTGGTGGGTGAAACTAGAACTAGAGGGCATAGCCTCAAAATAAGGGGGAGCAGATTTAGGACCAAGTTGAGGAGAAACTTCTTCTTCCAAGGGATTGTGAATCTGTGGAATTCCCTGCCCAGTGAAGCAGTTGAGACTACCTCATTGAATGTTTTTAAGGCAAAGGTAGATAGATTTTTGAACAGTAAAAGGTTATGGCGAGTAGATGGGTAAGTGGAGTTGAGTCCACGACAAAGAGCAGCCATGATATTATTGAATGGCGGAGCAGGCTTGAGAGGTCAGATGGCCTTCTCCTGCTGCTATTTCTTATGTACTTCATTTATGGTTTGTAACAAGTGCAAATTCCAACCCCAATGATTGTCCACATGGCATCGCAATCTTATGGTAAACAACCAGTGAAAAAGCATCTTTTCCAACCAATTTACCACAGCAGGCAGGTTCTGGAGGTGTGAGACATAACCAGAGAGAGGCTTTGGTGGTGTGAGGCACAATCAAAGGGCCTGAGACTCTGAGTTAATGGCAGCCCCATTGAGAGAGAGAGAAAGGGAAGGGAGCACAGAATGCTCCCAAATGGAGACATTGTCCACAGCATTCCACTTATTTACAAATCAATTAGGGCCAGGGCCCCAGTATGAGGGGTAACCCTGCAGCTGTGATTCTCTCATCAAAGTGGATTTGTGCTGGGCTGATTATTAGGAGACCCGAATGCTCCCCCAAACTTGATGTCAGGGGGCCACCTCCATTTACCTGCCAGGCTCGAATTGGAGATTGACCCCTAGATATTCTTACACTGGAGAAGGTAACTAGGTTCAATCTGAAATTGTGCTAAGGGAAGAACACTCCGAAGGCCTTAGTGCTGAACTTCGATTCTTTATTAACAGTCGCTGCATCTTGCTGAAAGTGCAGAAATGTGAAAGTTGATAACAGTATCAGGTGGAGGGATCTGGAAGTCCAGTGATGTTTTACAGAACCTTCATACATTAAAAAACAAAGCACGTTTTATTTCCAGCTGTTTCCGTAATACTTTGTTATGGCACTGTGGATGTGGATTTTGTGTCATCAAGTGTTTTGGCGTTGAGAAGAAATGTTAAAAACTTTATTTGATATCTACTTCCTTAATTAAATACAATTAATTTGAATGACATGGGAGTGAGGTAGTGCAACTAACTCGATGGCTAACAGGTAGCTCAGAACAATGCCAGCAGCACAGACTGATTCCTATATTGGTTGAGGAAGACTTGGGGGTCTGCCTCCTTGTCCTGCCCCTGGAAGTGGAAGGCAACTTGAAACCACCATTGACAAAAAAACGGCAGAGGCTCAGCATGTAGTAAGAGCAGACAATGAGCTGAGGACCAGCCTTAGGGAAGAGCACACAGAATGGAATATGAACAATAAGCTCATTTGAATTTATGAGTGGATGATTTGGAGCTTATTTCAAGGAAAAAAAATGAACAAGTAGCAAACTGTAAGGCAGGCCTTTTCATAGTAGAATGGGGAAAATAATGCTTGTGATCTTGAAATATCGGTTTCCAAACTCCAAGGTAATTTGAGGTAAGATCTTAGAAATGAAACCCAATTGAAAAACAGGCTGCACAACAGAGTTATATCAGCACAGAAATATATTATCTAGGCATGACTGCTGGCATCTTTAATGGATGAACATGTAATGCAGTCCTTTGCCTGTTGTTCTAATGCTTTTGCCTCCAACCGAGTTAGTGAACAGAAAATGCTGTAAGGCTTTCACCCAATATTGTCAGCTATCATGTCTTTCTTTGTACCTAAATAGGATACAAATACTAGATAGCACATGTCTAGTCAGGAACTATAACAGCAACTACCTGTATGGCACCATAAACATATTAAGATATCCAAAGCATTTATCAGAATTATTATAAAACAAAACAGACACAAAGCTGTGTAAGGGGATATCAGTATAGGTGAGTTAAATCTTGGTGAACGAAGAAGCTTTTAAAGAATGTGTCTTAAAATTGGAAAGTGAGGTAGGAAGAGAATGTCGAATCTTTGAGCCCAGACAGCTGAAGGCACAGCCATCATTCATGGAGTGATTAAAATTAGGATGCTGGAGTGAATTGGAGGACCACCAATGTTTTAGAAAGTTGAGGGAGGGATGAGGTCAGGAAAGAACTTATTTACAAGGTTCAGAAATTTAAAATCAAAGTGTTGCCTAACTTGGAGCAAACACAGGTTAATGTACAAACAGGTGATGAGTGAATGCTGCTGCACATGTCCATAGTTGCATCAAGTTTTGAATGACATGAAGGTTAAAGAAGGTAGAACGCGGGAGGCTGGTCTGGAGTGCATTTGAGTAGCAAAGACTGGAGGTAACAACAATAGCAAAATACAGCAGATACTGAAATAAGAAAACGTTGGAGTTACTCAGCAGGTCAGGCAGTATCTGTGTAGAGAAACAGAATTTCAAGACGTTTGGTCAGAACTGTTCTAATACTAAAGGTAATGAAGCTTGAGGATTTCAGCAGACGAGTGGAGGGAGATCAGAATCAGAAGCTGGAATGCATTTAATTCCACTGATGGAAATTTTCTGAAGTTTTCTCATGTTTTTATTGCTTTTGCACAGATTCAGGTTGCTGGTCTCTCCATAAACATCTTGAGATCACTTGGGTTTCAACGCTTAAGCAATTCATACAATTTTGAAAGTGGGATATTAGCACATAGTTTTTCAGGTTAGATGGAAACACATCCTGTGCTTTTATAATGGAAAAGTTAATTTAATTCATTTTTAATAGTACAAGAAGAAAACATACACAAAGAAGCATTCTTAGATTAATATCACACATCAAGGTTTACAAATATTATTGTTTCAAAATACAGTGACTTCACTTAATTGTCATTGTCCAGTGAAGTCCCATTACAGATGTCATTATAATTACCAAATGCTTACCAAGATAATTGCAGAGGTGCTCTAGGACCTCAGTGGTTAGCACTGTTGCCTCACAGCGCCAGGGAACCGGGTTTGATTCCAGCCTCGAGCGATTGTCTGTGTGGACTTTGCACATTCTCCCCATGTCTGGGTGGGTTTCCTCCCACAGTCCAAAGATGTGTAGGGTAACTCATCCTCACACTCAATAACTTCTCTTTCAATTCCTCCCACTTCCTACAAAGGGGGTAGCCACGGGTACCCGCATGGGTCCAAGCTACGCCTGCCTCTTTGTAGGTTACGTGGAACAATCCCTCTTCCGTACCTA
>NC_063334.1:72656725-72672937 GCF_021869965.1 Rhincodon typus | reverse complement strand
GTTAGGGAGGCGGGGACGAGCTGGGCTGGTTTTGGGATGCGGTTGGGGGAGGGGGGTTTTGAAGTTTGTGAAGTCCACATTGATACCATTGGGCTGCAGGGTTCCCAAGCGGAATATGAGTTGCTGTTCCTGCAACCTTCCGGTAGCATCGTTGTGGCACTGCAGGAGGCCCAGGATGGACATGTCGTCTGAGGAATGGGAGGGGGAGTTGAAATGGTTCGTGACTGGGAGGTGCAGTTGTTTAGTGCAAACTGAGCGTAGGTGTTCTGCAAAGTGGTCCCCAAGCTTCCGCTTGGTTTCCCTGATGTAGAGGAGGCCACAACGGGAACAGCGGATGCATTATACCACATTAGCAGATGTGCAGGTGAACATCTGCTTGATGTGGAAAGTCTTCTTAGGGCCTGGGATGGGGGTGAGGGGGGACGTGTAGGGGCAGGTGTAGCACTTCCTGCGGTTGCAGGGAAAAGTGCCGGGTGTGGTGGGGCTGAAGGGGAGTGTGGAGCGGACAACGGAGTCACAGAGAGAGTGGTCCCTCCTGAAAGCAGATAAGGGTGGGAAGGGAAAAATGTCTTTGGTGGTGGGGTCGGATTGCAACTGCACCTCCCAGTCACAAACCATTTCAACTCCCCCTCCCATTCCTCAGACGACATGTCCATCCTGGGCCTCCTGCAGTGCCACAACGATGCTACCCGAAGGTTGCAGGAACAGCAACTCATATTCCACTTGGGAACCCTGCAGCCCAATGGTATCAATGTGGACTTCACAAGCTTCAAAATCTCCCCTCCCCCTACCGCATCCCAAAACCAGCCCAGCTCGTCCCCGCCTCCCTAACCTGTCCTTCCTCCCACCTATCCCCTCCTCCCACCTCAAGCCCCACTCCCATCCCCTACCTACTAACCTCATCCCGCCCCCTTGACCTGTCCGTCCTCCCTGGACTGATCTATCTCCTCCCTACCTCCCCACCTACACTCACCTTTACTGGCTCCGTCCCCGACTCTTTGCCCTGTCTGTCTCCTCTCCACCTATCTTCTCCTCTATCCATCTTCTATCCGCCTCCCTCTCTGTCCTTATTTATTTCAGAGCCCCCTTCCCCTCTCCCATTTCTGAAGAAGGGTCTGGGCCCAAAATGTCAGTCTTCTTGCTCCTCTGATGCTGCTTGGCCTGCTGTGTTCGTCCAGCTCCACACCTTGTTATCTCAGATTCTCCAGCATCTGCAGTTCCTACTATCTCTGAAACATTATTATTTCTCATATTGCTGTTTGTGGAAGCTTGCTGTATGCAGATTGTTCAATTTATTTCCTACATTGCAACCAAAGTTACACTTCAAAGGATTTTATTGGCTTGAAGAGGCTTTGAACTATCTAGTGATTATGAAGGGCATTATATAAATGCACATGTCATACTTTGCTACTAACTACTGAAACACATGACTTACCATAATCCCTGTGAGTAGACAAACTCCTTTCCCACAATATGTATTCGGTACCATGTCACCATAGCCAATAGAGAGAAAGGTGATAGAAATAAGCCACATTGCTCCAAGAAAATTGCTTGTGACATCTTGATTATCATGATATCTGTAAATCAATTAGAATATCATTGCAGGGCATGGCATATTTCAGTTGTTACAAAGATTACTTTTGTATAGAATCTTAACCGTTGTTTATAAAGTTCAGAATTCCTTTCTCCACATATTTATCAAAATATTATTTGAACATCAGTGATTGCTACTGTACTTTGGTTATGCTACCCATTTGTCATTAGGACAGTGAGGGTCCTTTCTGCTGATTGGTAAGTGAGGGACAATCCTGCTTTAGCTTTTGGGATTTTACAGCCCTCGGTCAATTAATTCTCGTCAGTCAGGATTCTGACCCTTTTCAGGAGATGACGTCCAATCGTCATGAGCTTCTGGTTGATCAGAGGGCTGACAGCCACCATCAGTCCCAGCAGTACCGTTAAAGGCAATGCCCCTGCTAAGGCTGCAGCAGGCCTAGATCATGGAGAAAGTCCTAGAATTAAAAGGGTTTTTGTGCAGCTTGACAAACCCTGACTTGTCAGGGAGACCTCAATGAGGAGGGGATCTTTGTTGGGAGCATTGCGGGGGTGGGGGGGGAGTGATTTCAGCCATGAGGACAGTGTGGTTCTTTAGTTGGTGGGGTTCCATACTGCCTGGGGCCCTCTGTGTTCTACACCATGTCTAATCAGAAGTACCCTCTCATGAGTCCACAAGAAGGACACCAGGATATACCTAGCAGACACCACATGTGGCGATGTGTTCACCTATCATTGACAAAATACCAGCCACAGCATTAAGTCATCAATTGACCTAAGGAGAGGTAGCTATCCACTACCTTTTCTGCTGCTGGTAAAATGCCAGCAGTGGCACGAAAATAACTGGCATGTCATCCCTGCATTATCTCACCTGCTTTTATGCCACCCCACCTCCCTGCTGACATCCTGCAGACCCATTAAACCCTCGTCTTGTTCTCTGACTGATGATAAAGTGAACGTACACAAACCAAAACTTGGATTTATGATCAGTGGGTATAACAGGTACCAAATCTGAATCCAAACTAGCTCAGAGATTGAAAATACAGGAAACATTAACAACATAATACACTGTTATTAATCTAAAGGTTTTCATAAGAAGGATTTATAGAATCATAAGTTTTCATTTCCAGTTACTTATGGATTACTGCAAATAAATTTCAAATCTGTAATGAAATAATCAATTTAGCAAGACATTAGAATGACTCTGTAAACATTTATGCACCTGAATTATCCAGAGAAAGCCACAAACATAACACAGTTAGCACATAATAACAGGGTATTTGGATATTATAACATGACGAATGAGAATTCGTTTATTTCATATTTCTTGTCATGACAAAAACATTTTCTTCACCAACTCCAAAGATTTGGAAAATGGATTTCTTGGTTCACTAAGTCTTAATAAACAAGGTCTGCCACATTCTGTGAGGCTTACAGTTCTTAGTATTGCAATAGATTAATCCTGTGTGGTAGGAATATGATGCTCTTAAATCTGTAGTCTTCTATGTTCACCTTTTGTTTTTTAGATTTTAATAGTTCATTCTCTTAACATTTAACTTGCAGCTCTCTGATCAGTTTTTTTAATCTTTACGATCCTAACAATCAAAAGTATGATAGATTCACCCTGTATGGAGCCTATAATTATGATGCCAGGTTTTGTGTCATGTCTCATGGTCAGTATGTAACAGGCTTGCTCAAGACATCATCATTGTATGTGATTTGAGTGCATAAAGATCTCATGCTTCATCTTACCTTGGAACACCTGAAGCATGACACTCTATGGTAATCTAACAGTTTAGTGTTAGCCCAGATATTTAAGTAGCTGTGAATATAATATTTCTGTATAATAGTTAGCTGTAATGAACATTTGTTGGATTCTTCAATACCTCAATTTGCACGTCCAGTTTCTTATGTTGTGGGAAATAAGAAACTTTGCTGCATCAGGTAAATGCACCTTGTTGGATGTAAAATCATACCGTGTTAGAGCTCTGGCTGCCTGTGAAAGAATTCAACATCTGGGTAGGAGTAATTTGGAAAGCTAATTGAAGACCAACTAGATGACAGCTTTAGACAACAGAGAATTCCTAAGCACAATCAGTTTCGGTGATTACAGACAGCAGACATAGCTGTAGATGGGGAATTGGTCAACACGAAGACAGGACAAATTTATGTTTGATTAATGCATAAGTTCTTTTAAGCTAAAGTAGATTTTGAAGATTGCCTCAACTAAAAATACCAAGGTTTCAGTTCACTTTTGTGCTGCAACAGAACACCAGTGCAGTGCAATACAGAATCTGAAGAGTTAGGACGTGATGTTCCTGAAAGTTGATACCAAAAGTAACATTCTCTCACAACAGCTCCAGAGTTTGGTTTTTAAGGAAGGAACACTCTTAATTTTGCTGACACAAAGTCAAGTGACATTTTTTTGTTAACTAACACTGACATAAGTTTTATAAATCAGGATTATAGATAGAAAAAAAGCTCACGATCAACCTCAAATCAGGTTCCAAACTCCAGACTCCAGAACACAATACAAGTGACCAACAAGTCTGTGCAAATTATAATACTGGCACTAAAGTAGATGTTAAGAAGGTGCACAAACACAATCACATCTGCGGGTTTTGAAGTGAACAGCAAATTTTAGAAGACAGCCAAACTTTCCATACTGTTAGCTTCACACACCATGTTGATGGTATAATGTGATCAAAAGTTTTTATAGCCTTTAATATTACATGTACTGGAAAGGAAGGACTACACATACTAAAAGCTAAAATCAATATGGGAGCAAGTTATTACCACAATGCATCCTGAAAGACGTGAACTTCGGCAAGCAACATTCCAATGTTACACTTACAACAGTCTCACGATATACAACGAAACACCAAGCCTGTACATTGACACAATGACACTCCGGTGCTGATACACAAGCTCATCTTGGCTTCCCAAAATCTTCAACCTGATAGATACTAATGGTCTAGCTGTGGCAGGACAATCAGTATAAACAGGTCTTGGTGTAGTCACAAGACCTTCACCCACTGTGGCAGACAGCGCAAATAAATGCAATCGAATCAGTCAGCAATCTCAAACATTTGTACCCAGATTAATTTATTGCAATTGGCACTTTTAAGAGTGATGCAGTATCACATCTTAAGGAAAATCAAACATCATTTATTGATCGTCCAAGAAAGTGCAGTAGAAAGATTCAGGAGAAGCATACAGTGGAGTTGAACAAGATGGAGCAAAATAGTATAATTCAGAAGGTTGACCACCACAGGACCAATGTAATTCCATTATACGTTTTGAAGAATGATGGCACCATAAGAGTACATCTAGGTCTAAGGCTTGTCAACCTTTCCGTTAAAAGAAATCCACGCAAAATATCGACATTGGAAAAATTAACTCCTAAATTTTATGGAGCGAGATTCTTTTTCAAGCTAGGTGCAAAAAAAAACTGTATGTCTATTTAGCAGAAGAATCCCAAGAATTTACAATATTCAGGACTGTGCTGGTTCTGACTGATACCATGTGGGTTCTCATTTAGCCAAGAGACATTCCAGCAGCACACAGAAAGGATGATTTAATTCACCACATATCTGGCTGTATCTGCATTGCTAATGATATTATGGTCATGGGTAAAACCAAGGCTAAGCATGACCACAACTTTCATTTACTGACAACTGCAGTGTGATGACAGGATTGGTACTTAATTACACAAAGTGCCAAGTCAACATCAGTCAAATAAACGTCTATAGGTCTATTTCCTCCACCCACGGAGTCAGTCCTGATCAAGGATGTTAAACAAGTGCTAATTCCAAAGGATGAAGAGGATCTGCCATGTTGCCTTGGATTTTTAACTTTCACTATATATTCCCAACTTTGCAGACAATGTACTGTATCTCCGCTAAGAGATGTGCTCAATAAGGATGTCCCTTAGTTGTCGCAAGAATACCACCAATACATTTTAAATTCTCTAAAGGAGGTTCTATCAATAAAATCTTGTTTACCACAATACTATGACCCCAAGAAAGACATGATCCATGAAGTGGATGCATCAAATAAAGGCCAAGGTATATTTTTTGCAAGACCAAAAGAACCTATTGCTTTTCATTCATGAATCATGTAATCTGCTCAAGCCAACTATTCCAATATACAGTGTGACAGACATTACTTTTCGTATTTGGCATCTTATAGTTTCCAACATTCCTGTTTGGGTAAAAATTCTCCTTTGAAACAGAACATAAACCACTCAAAATGATTTGCAGCAGATTGCTAATAAGCACTTATGCAATAAGCATAATAAATATGTTTCTCGCATCTACTTAACAAGGTGTAAAGGTACAACTTTGAAATGAGATATAAATGAGGTACCAAGATAATTCCATCTGACAGATTTGAGCTGATTACTCAAGCCACACAAAGATCGAGAGATTTCTCTTGATCTTTATGACGATGGTCTAAACTATGAAGTGGAAGATGCTCTCAAGATTGATATGTTATACATTGCAACTGTTCACTCTGACTCTGGGTAATCAGCAACTGCTGAAAAGAAGCAACAACAAGAGTTGCAAATGACTATTATCTAGGGATGGCCTGATACCATTAAATTATCACTTAAGAAAGTTCAATTATTTTGGACACACAGAAACCAACTTGGTGTGTCACGACAGTCATTTCAAGGGCAACAAAGTCCCAATTCCAGAAGCATGTGGCCAGAGATGAATGAGGATATTCAATGACACATGAACCCATGTGAGATATGCTAAAAGTATCAACCCCAGCTGCAGAAGGAGCCTATACAACCACATCATGTTCTATCCACTCCCTGGACAAGACTAAGAACAGGTCTAATTGCAGTGCATTCGGAAGATCACATCCTTGAGATGGATTACTTCTCTAAATTTCCCATTGCTTAACAACTGATTTGTTTTTCTTTAATCACTCATGGTACATGGATATCGCTGGCTGGCCAGTATTTTATTTCCTGTCCCCAGTTGCCCTTGAGAAGTTGGTGGTGAGCTGCCTTCTTGAACTCCTGCAGCATAGGTAGACTCACAATGCCATTAAGAAATGAATCCCAGGATTTTAACCCAGCAACGGCGAAGGAAAGGTAATATAGTTCCAGGTTAGGATGGTGAGTGGGTTGGAGGAGAATTTGTCAGTGGTGGTGCTCCCATCTATCTGCTGTCTTTCTAGTTGGAAGTAGTCATAGGTTTGGAAGGTGCTGTCTAAGGATCTTTGGTGAAACAAGCAGCAACTCAAAGAGTGCAAACATTGACACAGTGAGAACAATTAATGGTTAATCCAGTATTCCAGAGCATTTAGTGTCTGATTCTGGACCACAGTTCACTAGCAAACCATTCCAAATGGAGAGTGATTCCTATCACATTGTCACCCATTATCTGTGCACAAAACAGTCCCGCAGAACATATGATACATGTAAGTAAATCCATAGCATTAGGCGTCAACCAACAAAGCAAACCTTTTGCATTGTATCATCACATTTTTGTGCATCACCAATGGAGACGGGATTACCATACCCACCATAACTGGCGCTCGGAAGGCAAGTGAAATTAACTTCACCCAGCAACTAATTGTCTCAACATTCTGACACACAGGACATTAGGAGACAGAGGAGAACGAAAGGGATATACAATAAGCAAGCAGGTAAAATATTACTAAAACTGCACAATGGGCAGGAAATGTGAGTCACAAACATAACAACTTGGATATTAGCAAAGGCTTCTAGAATATGACAACCGGCCCAGATCATAATAAGTCATTGCTGATCACAGAATGACACTGTGAAGGAATTGAGCTTAGCTCAAACCAGGTACAATAGTCTTGCACAAAGGAGACGGCGATGATGAAATTTGTGTGGTGATGTTGAGTGACAGTAACAACCAAGTTGTCAAACAAGTGCGGCAGACAAAAACGCAAACATCTCCAAACAGGTATACAATCACAACATCAGGATGAGTTGTTCAACCACCAAAGCATTACACATAAGATTGAGACGTTAGTCTTGAAAACACCATTTAACCTTGTTGTATAATTATTGAATTGACAATACATGCCTGTGTGTAACCATGTATAGGGACAAGTTTTTATCTGTGGGAAAATGGAGATGTTAGCTCATGTTTCACATCAGTTTGACAAGCTCACGACATCATCACTACGTCATAACATGTCACCTGAGGATATAAAGATTTCATGCTGCATCATACTCTGTATCACCTGAAGTAAGACGTGCTACCGAAAGCATACTCCTCTATATTAATCTAAAGTCTTAATATTAGCTCAGATGTACGTGGCCCTGTGAACATAATGCTCCTACATAACTCTTAGCTGTATAAACATCTGTTGAATTCTTCAATACCTCAATGTTCATGCCCAGATATGGAAGATAACATGAGCTTTGCCACATCAGGTAAAACTCCTCTGCTGAAGGCAAAATTACATCACCAGGATAGAATAAAAGAATAGAAACATTACATTCAATAAAGCATGGACCAGTTTGGGCTGAAGGGCCAGTTTCCATGCTGTATTACTCTGTGACTCTATACAGCGTATTTAAACTTCTTTATTCAGAAAGGGACATGTTGATACTGTTATATTTTTACAATTGTAGATGTTTCCAAAATCTTTAACTATCACTTTTAATGTGTACGTGTATAATAGGGAGAAATGATGAAAGGTAAATCAACAAGTCGCAGAGAGTTGGTAATCACCTATCACACTGTCAGTTAGGCTTCCCATTCCTTGAGGTGCCAACTGCCCAGGTTTCTCTTTATTCAACAACTTCTGCCTTGCTGAGCAGGTTCTGGCATTGCTGCACCTTTCACATTGACGTAGACATTCACATAGATGGATGTGAAAGTGTCAGTCATCCCATACTTACTGTTGCTCATGCTTAGTTGTCTCTGGAAGATTTACGCCTCTTCACTGTATCATGAATATCAGTGGAATATCAGTATGCACTCTTGAAGCAGAACGATGGCAAACATCACACCTGAGTCAAGTTTCCTACTCCATAAGGCACAAGCAATTAAAGAATCACTCCATGCTTCAACTCAGAAATTTCTGCAGAAGGAATCTAGATTTGAAACATTAACTCTGTTTTCTCTCCACATATGCTGCTAGACATGCTGAGTTTCTCTAGCAATTTCTGTTCTTGTTTCAGAAATTTTAGTGTTGCACTAAATGCTTTGGTGAATAACTAAAATGATTTGTTTTGAATGACCAGGTTGAATATTTCACCAATGTTGACTACTGCATTACACAGCAGTGCTGCTCAGAGTTTAAAAACTTGATAGCTTTTCTTCATGGATAATATGATCCCATTGAAATCACAGGAATAAAATACAGGTGGAATAGTCTAACTTCTTTGTCAAGGATAAAATTTATATTCCCTCTTTATTTGCCAAACATGTTTGACAATTCAAAGCAATACCTATAAACTATTGATAAAGTACTGTCTTAAGTAATGATCCAAAGGATTTTGCAAAGCTCTATAAATGATAATGCAAGTAATTGTTTGAATTGCCTAATGCTTTGTTTTGAAATTACATTTTCCATTTATGATTAAAGCTAAAGTTGAATTAAATTGAAAGTAATTTCATTTTGCTGCAATACTGTCTTGCATTCTAAAAGTTATAATTCATTTATATTCGTTCAAATAAGTTACCAACATAAATTAGATTACTTTTCTTGGGAAAACTGAAAAGTATGATCAATTCATATCAGTGAAATTAGCTGTTCGAAGTGAGTAAACCAAATAATTAGAAATAAATTCAGAAAATAAGACTAAGACTATCTTGCACTTCAGAAACCTAGGGCTGAAATTTACCACTTTTATTACTATTGTGAAGTATGTCAGTTTTTATGGAGGTTGGACAAGATTTTTCACTATATCTTACAAAATGCATCACATTCCTACGCTGCTTCTATAGTATCTCTTACATCTAATTCTAGCCCCGTCTTGCCATGTGCCACTCCTGGAACAACTCACCACTCACTCAATAATTGGTAAAAGACCAGTATCCTTTGCACAGGGGCTGCTGAGTATCCAGACAAGTGTTGGCAATCTGATGTTGCTGCCCACACCAGCAATGCAATGCTACAGGAACCACAAAGCTACGCCGCCCTCAACACAGCATAGTAAACACTCCAACAAACATGCAACCCCATTCTCTTGCTGCCTAATCACAAAGGCCATAAACTTTACCCATCCTTTACCCATCCTGTCTGAAGAGCCTCTTTGAAACATCACTATTCTTTTCCCATTGCTCACTGGCCACCTGTGTCTTGTCATTGTCCAGCAGGGGAAGCATTCAGTCCGGTCTCAACATGAACTTTTATTGATAGCCACCAAAAGGGAACACAAAAGAAATAAATGAAGGCAGCAGTTTGCCCCTGCAACAGAATCAATGCCAGCATCATGACTGTGACAGTCCATGATGGTCTTCCATACCTAGCTCGCATCGATTGGAACTGGGTGTCAATCAGGTCGTGTCTGCCCTGTATCACCAGACGCGGCTGAGCTCCGTCGTGTAAAAAGGAGATCCTCCTCCAGCTCAATGTCCTTATTCTCCTCCTCGGATGACAGCTCCCATTCCTCCAGTTCCTCAGCCTCTATTACATAACCTGGTTGCCTGTTCCAATTCCAATTGTGAAGAACACAATATGCCAGGATGATGAGGCACACTGTCCAGACTATATCAGAGAGCTAGACCTCTCTAAGCTGCAGAACTGCACCATCAGAAGTCCCATCATCTGCTCCAATGTGGCCCGCTCGCAACATAAGGACCAGCTTGTTGAAGGTGCTGTGCTGGCTGAGTGACCAACATAATACATCAAAAGGAGTATCTCCTGCACTTCAATGTCCTTCTCATGCCAAAACCAACTCAACAATTCCACTTTCCAATGGATTCAATAGAGTTTCCTTATAAGACTCATGATGCAGCAATGTTCCCCTCATCCCATAGCACTCTTCTGACAGGGATTTGTCTCACAAATGATGGGACCCTTCCTTTATGTTATTGCCACTAACTTCTGCATCATTGAGATGACAATGTTAGTTTAGCACCAAAGGCACAGGGGAGTCCCCTTAGATCAACATGTGACACATGAACATGTTCATATTCATTATGTATTGCATATGTGCAAAGCAATGATTGGAAATGAAATGTAGCTTAAGTTTGCAAATCACGGCCCATGTATTTACTCCTTCAATGACCAAGTGTCCAACAGACATGGATCCCCTGCTTTCACCCAACAAAATGACATTTACTTTGTTCAGCATTGTCTCAGCCATTTTCCATTTCATAGCTAGCAAATGGTAAGTGCCGCCAGGGAACACAGACACCATCAATATGGGCTCCGCGTGGTTGCCAGGTACCCCCAGACTCTACTTGTTGCCTTTTATCTTGTACTACTCCCATAGTCCATTTGCGCCTAGCAACCCCCATGTGGAGACCCACCATATCAAACCTTACCCTCACTGTCTTCCCTGTTCTCTGACATTACTTCTTTAATGATGCCCACCCTGGTCTTCTACAATCCCTCTGAGGGGGCTATGGTGGTGGTCACTGACTATAACACCACCATCTCACACTGGGATGTTGTTCCACATACCCCCACACACCCTGAGCTTCCTCCCATTACCATCCTTGCTCCCAGCTTCACAAATGCCTGCTTTCCCAACAGCCTTAACTCCCCCAACCCTTTTGTCAGTGATGCCCCCACTGTCCCGACAAGCCTTTTTTGCATTTTCCTTAATGATCAACAGTCTGCCCCAAGGACTGTATTCACCTTAGACATATGACGGACTGTGATGATCAGTCCTTAGACATGACTGACCAGATCACTGACCACTGCTTTTGCAGCTTCCCAACTAATGACACACGATTCTCCTGGCTGCTGCTGCTGGCTCCACAGCACGGCCATTGCCTAATCCCCAGACTGAAGGCTGACATATCTCCTCATGGGGAATGTCCCAAGCTGTCAACTGACCGTGACCAAGCCCCCCGATTGTATGCAGAGTGCGGCCATAACTGATGGTATCAGGGCCCCCCCAATGACACCATGACCGGACTGAGAACTAGCCTGTACCCACATGGCCATTTGGTTGAATAAAAGTTCAGTTGTGATGTCTTGGTGTGCCATACATCTAGATGTAGCTCCCTCCCAAGACAAACACCTACTGACTAGCAATCTGCCTATGTCTCTATGTGAAACAGCCCATCAGTACAGCAGCACTGATAGCCTTTGGCTGTGGCTACATCTTCAACTCACTATCAGGCATGGTATGGCATGGATGCTGTGCATGTGCTGGTAGGCATTAAGTGAACAAGCGTCAAGAGAGAAAGCAAGCAGCTCTGAGATGCAGAGACAACAAGGTGCAGAGCTGGATGAACACAGCGGGCCAAGCAGCATCATAGGAGCAGAAAGGCTGACGTTTGGGGCCTAGACCCCTCATCAGAAATGGGGGAGGGGAAGGGGGTTCTGAAATAAATAGGGAGAGAGGGGGAGGCGGATAGAAGATGGATAGAGGAGAAGATAGGTGGAGAGGAAACAGACAGGTCGAAGAGGCGGGGATGGAGCCAGTAAAGGTGAGTGTAGGTGGGGAGTTAGGGAGGGGATAGGTCAGTCCAGGGAGGACGGACAGGTCAAGGGGGCGGGATGAGGTTAGTTAGGTAGGAGATGGGAGTGTGGCTTGAGGTGGGAGGAGGGGATAGGTGGGAGGAAGAACAGGTTAGGGAGGCGGAGACGAGCTGGGCTGGTTTTGGGATGTGGTAGGGGGAGGGGAGATTTTGAAGCTTGTGAAATCCACATTGATACCATTGGGCTGCAGGGTTCCCAAGCGGAATATGAGTTGCTGTTCCTGCAACCTTCGGGTGGCATCATTGTGGCACTGCAGGAGGCCCAGGATGGACATGTCGTCTGAGGAATGGGAAGGGGAGTTGAAATGGTTCGCGACTGGGAGCTGCAGTTGTTTATTGCGAACCGAGCGTAGGTGTTCTGCAAAGTGGTCCCCGAGCCTCCGCTTGGTTTCCCCGATGTAGAGGAGGCCACAACGGGTACAGCGGATGCAGTATACCACATTGGCAGATGTGCAGGTAGCCTGGTCTAATCCAAGAGTTGAGTGCCTGTCCTTGTGCACACAGTAACCTTGAGCATCTTTTCAATGATAGTTGCCTGTGAACCTAGAAATACTAATCTGTGCTTATGACAGAATTTTCAAGACGAAAAGGCTGATGAAATTGCCTTTGGATGTTCAAAAAAGGAAGAATGAGGAGGAGAAAGGGTCTCACCTGTTGGTATATTTGCCCAGGATCTTCGAGGAGCAGTTCTGCTACCACACCCTCAGTGAGAAACAATGCATTAGAGGAAACCCCTTCACAAAATGGATATTAGTGTAAGCTGCTGCTTGTTGCAGCCAGAATTGCAGCTTCAGAACAATGAAAGAATGGCACTGCCAGGTGAAGGCAACCATGACCATTCTTTTTTATATGTCATGTGCTTTTGAGACTGCAGCAGGCTAATTTACAATAGTTATCATCCACTGAATGAGGAAGATCACAGAATCTCTGTATGCAAAGAGAGATGAATATGTTTTACTTGTGGAGTAGGAGGCAGAATGAACATGCACTTCACCCAGAGTACAGGCTTCTCTTTTGTGCAATGACTGCACACATCTATCTTTGCAACAACGAGCCATCAATTCTGTGGAATACCATACTCAACAGAGTCCCATTTCTTCAATGATGAGCTGTGAACAACTATCTCGTAGGTCAATGCCTGTTAGCCTGGCAGCGGTCATCATGTCTTCATTCTGTGCCAGTCTGCTGTGCCATCTACACTTAATACAACTGCTCTCGGTTCACCACCTGATCCCTGACTGCGGTGAGTCACTAATGCTCACAGGATAAACATGCATATAACAAGGGCCATGCTACCACATAGAATGTGATTGACTTGCCTTCGTGAGGACATATCTTTTGTAACCACATATATAGTGAGTGGTATATAGTGAATAGCAAAGAAAGAAAAGGAAAAGGAAGTGTAACATTTCTGATTGGGCTGTATTTGATCAACTCATCTGACTGCAATACCAGTGATGACAATCCCAATTCCTCATTCATTGGAAGTCACACACTTTACTTTCTGACTGTTTCTGGCCATTATGACACACTTAGATAATATGTAAATGAATAAAAACCAAAATAAATATTCTAAATGAAATTCTGAACAAAATCAGTTTTCCATAAAAAGTAATCTAATCAGCCTTGTGTATTTTATGCTATTCCTTAATGCCATTTCTCTGGGTACCTATGCCTGTCCTGGTGTTACCCGAGTAGCTGCGACATGGCTGCTTATTTGTATTTTTTGGGGGGTGGGGGGTGGTGTGTGAAACAGATGAGATTTCAGGACGACCTTGAGCATTCTGGGCCATAGAAGATTTGGCTTTAGACTGCATCGCCTTTGCATGGCTGACAGGCAATGACAACTGCACTGTCCAGGTTGTATTTCTAGGACAATGAATGCTGATATCCTGACAGAGGATAACAGATTCATGTTCCATGATGCCACTGTCCCAGTGAGGCACCTTAGCAATCACTGCAATGTATTGTGGTCAGATTGTTGGATGGCTATGAGACACTCCAATCCCTTTACACACTAGCATCTACAGTCATGATGGTCACAGGCTTAAGCTGCAAGTTATAATATTAGCATTTGTTGCTATTTGTAGACAATTCTTGGCCTCCTTGTCTACCCAAAGAAAATCTATAGAGTCTACTGAGCTGAGAAAAATTAACCTCTATTTAGGAACAACATTTAACTGGCATTTTGACTTACTGCTAGGCAAGTTCAGTATCATGTCATATGACACTGTACCACTTCCTGGGATGATACAGATTGTATCAGTTCAATATCACACAGCAATCCTTCACAGTACACATGGCAGCAAGCTGAGCTACTGTCACAGTAGATTGAACTGGAAATGCCAATCAGCCAAGAGCGCATAACTTCATTATGAGATTCTGCTGCAGCACTACATGTTGGGTGGTCTCTGCTGGTGTTGCAAGGGAAGCTGAGATAATAACCAGCAGATACTGTTGTATCCATGGATACAATGGATAAAGGATGCTGTATCCATTGTCTCTGCCTGCTCCTGCCCCACCGAACTTATCTCCACCTATCTGGATTCCATTTTCTCCCCCTTGGTCCAGGAACTCCCTACCTACGTCCGTGACACCACCCACGCCCTCCACCTCCTCCAGAACATCCAATTCCCCGGTCCCCAACACCTCATCTTTACCATGGATGTCAGTCCCTATACACCTGCATTCCCCATGCAGATGGCCTAAAGGCCCTCCGCTTCTTCCTGTCCTGCAGGCCCGACCAGTCCCCCTCCACTGACACCCTCATCTGCTTAGCCAAACTCTTCCTCACCCTCAACAACTTCTCTTTCAATTCCTCCCACTTCCTACAGACAAAGGGGGTGGCCATGGGTACCCGCATGGGCCCAAGCTATGCCTGCCTCTTTGTAGATTACGTGGAACAATCCCTCTTCCGTACCTACACTGGCCCTAAACCCCACCTCTTCCTCCGTTACATTGATGATTGTATCGACACCGCCTCGTGCTCCACAAGGAGCTTGAACAGTTCATCCACTTCACCAACACCTTCCACCCCAACCTTAAGTTCACCTGGACCATCTCTAATACCTCCCTCTCCTTCCTGGACCTCTCTGTCTCCAACTCTGGCAACCACCGAGAAACCGATATCCATTTCAAGTCCACCGACTCCCACAGCTACCTAGAACACCTCCTCTCACCCACCTTCCTGCAAACATGCCATCCCCTATTCCCAATTCCTTCGCCTCCACCGCATCTGCTCCCAGGATGAGGCATTCCACTCCCATACATCTCAGATGTCCTTGTTTTTCAAGGACCGCAACATCCCCGCCTCAGTGGTCGAGAACGCCCTCGACCGTGTCTCCCGCATTTCCCGCAACTCATCCCTCACACCCCCACCCCGCAATAACAACCAAAACAGAATCCCCCTCGTCCTCACGTACCACCCCACCAACCTTCGGATCCAACGCATCATCCTCCGACACTTCCGCCATCTGAAATCCGACCCCACCACCAAAGACATTTTTCCCTCCCCACTCTTATCTGCTTTCCGGAGGGACCACTCTCTCCGTGACTCCCTTGTCCGCTCCACACTCCCCTCCAGCTCCATCACACCCGGCACTTTTCCCTGCAACCGCAGGAAGTGCTACACCTGCCCCCATACCTCCTCCCTCACCCCCATCCCAGGCCCCAAGAAGACTTTCCACATCAAGCAGATGTTCACCTGCACATCTGCCAATGTGGTATACTGCATCCGCTGTTCCCATTGTGGCCTCCTCTACATCGGGGAAACCAAGCGGAGGCTTGGGGACCACTTTGCAGAACACCTACGCTAGGTTCGCACTAAACTGCACCTCCCAATCGCGAATCATTTCAATTCCCCCTCCCATTCCTCAGACGACATGTCCATCCTGGGCCTCCTGCAGTACCACAACGATGCTACCGGAAGGTTGCAGGAACAGCAACTCATATTCCGCTTGGGAACCCTGCAGCCCAATGGTATCAATGTGGATTTCACAAG
>NC_063334.1:72617256-72656225 GCF_021869965.1 Rhincodon typus | reverse complement strand
AGGTTGATACATTTAATTTGTAATTTTAGACATTTCCTTTGCTTTATACTACTTTATTTTCTTTCAGGCTTGGCAAAAAGCTCGCAGTGATGGTTGGGAGAGAGCATTCTGTGAAAAAAACTTTCTTTCTCAAGCCACAATGGAAATCATTATTGGCATGAGAACCCAATTATTGGGACAACTCAGGGCATCAGGTAAATAGAGATGAACATAAGGTAAACTGAAATTTGTTATCCGGAGTCTGCACCCAGCCAATCAAAAAGGATGTACAATTCTACCTCCAAAATGTAACCATACTTCTCAATCACTTGTTGGGCGATGAACTTTGTCTTGATTCTTCTTAATGTTTTGGCTTACTCTGCTTTCATTTCCAAAATATGTTTCTTTGATCTCAAAAAAAAACCCACGGCAAATCAAAACCCCTGATGAGGAAATTGATATTGAAAAGGAGATATAGCGTTAATAATAACCGAAAGAACTGCGGAAGTTGAAAATCAGAAACAAACACAAATTGCTGGAAAAGCTCAGCAGATCTGGCAGCATCTGTGGAGAGAAATCAGAGTTAATGTTTCAGGACCAGTGAGTCTTTCTTAGAATGTTTGTCGATGTTTTATTGAAAGTAATGGTTTCCTTGCAATCTGTAAATATCTGTATTTAAAATTACACTGCTGTTCTTTAAAATCTGACACACACCAAATATTTAAAAAAAAATAAATGAACTGCATACGAACATAGGAGCTAGAGAATGCCATTTGACTCCTTGAGCCTGCTCTGCTATTCAGTATGATCGTGGCTAATCATCGAACTCAACACCTTTAATTGCAACCTCCCCCTTATCCCTTTGAATCACGAGCGATATCTACATCCTCCTTGAAAACACATTTTATTTGGACCTCAACCACTTTTTCTCCTAATGAATTCCACAGGCTCATCCCTCTCTGGGTGAAGATATTTTTAAAATTTGTTCGTGGAATGCAGATGTCAATGGCTAGGAAATTTATTAAATGAAAGAATATTGGGCAGAGAGTTTTAAAACTTGGCATGGTAGTCAAGCAACCACCTTGCTTCAAGGAGTTTGGCACTTTAAAATACTTAAGCTTTATTGTTGTCCCCCATCTGAAATTTAACTGCAGATAGCCCAATTCACCATCAAAAAGCCAGATCCAAGAGTAAGTGCTTTACCACTCAGCTACTGAGTTCAACATACCTGCCTGCAATCCTTCAAATGAGCGTTGTATAAATACATATTTGTCTAAGTATATTACAGACTGGCTTGACTTGACTGCTTTGAAATCTTATTGTTTTCCTTTAACCTATATTTAAAATTGCCTCTCAGGTTTTGTGAGAGCACGAGGGGGTGGTGACATTCGAGATGTAAACACAAACTCTGAGAATTGGGCTGTGGTGAAAGCTGCATTAGTTGCAGGCATGTACCCAAATCTTATCCACGTTGACCGAGAGAATTTATTGCTGACTGGATCCAAAGAAAAGAAAGTCAGATTTCACCCTACTTCTGTTCTCAGCCAACCACAGTATAAGAAGGTAAGGCTTGTGATTTGTGCCATTAGAAGATTAGTCTGGAAACCTTTTCAACATCTAATAAACTTGGAACTTTGCTAAAAACTGCCTGTTTAATCAAAAAGAATATGACTGGCTGTTAAATTCAAATATCTTGTAGTATTTCACTTTTTTATTGCATAGCTAAGTTATTCCTTGTGAAAATCTTACTCTAATGTACAACCTTTAACTTTGTATTAGATTCCTCCAGCAAATGGACAAGCTGTGGCTGTTCAAGCATTGCCCACTGACTGGCTTATTTATGATG
This sequence comes from Rhincodon typus, assembly GCF_021869965.1. NCBI lineage: Eukaryota > Metazoa > Chordata > Chondrichthyes > Orectolobiformes > Rhincodontidae > Rhincodon > Rhincodon typus. The sequence goes on along the minus strand of NC_063334.1, from coordinate 72,654,400 downwards.
AAATGACAAGAGCTCATCGAATAGCTAATATACGTTGCTGTTCTGCTGTAACGCCAATATCTGTAGTTTTGTTTTGTGGTCCAGCTAGACTATCAAGCAGTGCATTACAAGAGCCCTCTTCCCCTCGAGGTAACACATATAGTGAGTCAAAATTATTTCTTAACAAACTGTAGTATGTTTTGCTTTTTAAAATTATTTGATTCTGTTTATCACCTTAAGCTAACAAAAAAGTTTCTAAAGTGTGGCATTGACAGTAAAGTTGAGGTTTATCCAGAACCTTTGTGAAAACTAAAAAAACAAACATTAGGCTTGAGGATGGACCATAAGGCTTTGATTTAAGTGAAGAGAAGATATACGTGGCTGTGTACTGCCACCAAATTATTCAACTGTACACAGAACAAATATTCAGAGAATTAGATATTCCTGCAGGGTGAAAGCTGGAGGCTACCACATAGTAAATTTGTGCTAATGTACAGTGCTGTTTGCAGAATCAGAAGTCTTCCTGCAAAATATCTTGGATTTAGTCAAGTTTACAATTTTAGAATATTGATGAGTATGAGCACTGAAAAGACAAATACAAAGGTAGTTCAAAGGAATACGTTTGCAGTAACTAGAGTGAAGATTGAAGTGGATGGTATCACATTGGAGCAAGTGAATAGGTTTGTCCATTTACGGCAAATAGTATATTTGATAAAGTCAGAATAAAGATAGAGACAGCCAGAAGTAATTTTATGTAGATGTAGGATGACAACAACCAGAAAACACAACGAAATAAATTGTAAGGTGCCTATCAGTATTGTGTGTGCCTCAGAAATCTAGACAATAAGTCAGGTCTTGTGGAGGAACATAGAGGCCTTTGAAATGCAGTTGCTAGGATGTAATCTTCATTCGGTTGGAGAGTGACGTAGTTGATTCTGAAACAAGGGTCCTGAATTTAAATCAAGGAAACTGATAATATAATGCATGAATTGGCTATGATACATCTAGGAATGTTACTTAAAGAGCTGATGGTGGACAAGCCATAGCAAACATTTAAAGATTGTATGGATCAAGTGCAACAATTTTTAATTCTTAATAAAAACTGAAAGAACTGCGGATGCTGTAAATCAGGAACAAAAACAGAAGTAATTGGAAAAGCTCAGCAGGTCTGGCAGCATCTGTGAAGAAAAAAATCAGAGTTAACGTTTCTGGTCCGGTGACCCAAAAAATAAAATTGGAAAGGTAACCCAGCTAATAAGGGAAATTATGGATAGTATTAGATCCAAGAAAGCAGAATAAAAATGGGCTAAAAAGTTACAAATCTGAGGATTGGGAGCATTTTAGTTTCCATCAAAGGAGGACAAAGGGATTGATTAAGAGGGGATAAAAGGATGAGGATACACTTGTGGGAAACGTACAAACTGATTGTAAAAGCTTCAATTGGTATGTGAAGAGAAAAGCTTAGTGAAGACAAACGTAAGTCCTTTACAGTCAGAAACAGAGAAATGGCTGACCAATAAATAAATATCTTAGTTTTGCTTTCACAAAGGAGGACACACATAATGTCCCAAAAATGTTGGTAATGCTGGGCCTAGTAAGAGGAAGGAAAATCAGTATTAGTAGGAAATGGCGTTGGGAAAATTGATGAGATTAAAGGCTGATAAAGCCTCCGGGCCTGATAATCTACATCCCATAGTATTTAAGGAAGTGGTCCTAGAAATAGTGGATGCACTGATGGTCATCTTTCTAGGTTTAATAAACACTGGAACAGACCATATGGATTGGACGGTATCTAACGTAATTCCGCTATTCAAAAAAGGAGGTCAAGAGAAAACAGCAAGTTAGACACCGGATAGCTTGACATTAATAGTTGAGAAAATTCTCGGGTTTGTTATAAGATTTAATAGCATAACACTTGGGGGAAAGAAAAGTGACAGGACTACAAGAGTCATCATAGATTTATGAAAGGGAAAACCTGCTTGACAAATCTACTGGAATTTTTTTTGAGAGTATAACTAGTAGAATGAGGAGGAGGATGCAGGGATAATTCAGTGTGATTTGGACAAATTGAGTAAGTGGGCAAACTCATGATAGATTAAGCATAATATGGATAAATGTGAGGTTATCCACTTTGGTAAAAACAAGAAGATAGATTAAATCTGAATGGTAATGGATTGGGAAAGAGAGAGGTGCAACAAGACTGGCATATGAGGAGTCACTGAAGGTAAGCATACAGGTGCAGCAAGTGATAAATAAAGCAGGTGGTGTGTTTGTCTCCATAGTGAGAGGATTCCAGTATAAGAGCAGAGATGTCTTGTTGCAATTGTACAGGGCCTTGCTGAGATCACATACCTTAGTGTTGTGAAGATTGGAGGGAGAATGTTTAGACTGTGGAGGGAGTGTAACAAAGGTTTACCACACTGATTCCTGGAATGGCAGGATTGACGTACAGAGAGAGACTGGATCAGTTAGGATTATTTTAAGTAGAATTTAGAAGTATGAGTGGTGCGTCTCATAGGAACTTATAAAGTTCTAACAGGACTATACAGGGTAAACCTTAGGATGTTTCCAATAACTGGAAGCCCAGAGCCAGGGCTCATTGTTTACGGATACATGGTAGGCCATTTAGGACTGAGGTAGAAAAATTTTATTACCCAGAGAGTGGTGACCCTGTTTAATTTACTGCCACAGAAACCAGTTGAGGCCAGAAGATCCAATGTTTTCAAGAGGAAATTAGTTATAGTTCTTGGGGCTAAAGGGGTCAAAGGGTGTGAGGAGAAATTGTGAAGCATGATTATCACATTGAATGGCAGAACAGGTTTGAAGGGCCAAATGGCCTACCCTGCTCCCATTTTCTACGTTTCTGTGTATGCTTAAAATTCCATATATAGACCCCAGAAAAATGAACAGGTGTTAAAATGACTAGAGCAAATATAATGTGACACCTGGAAAAGAAAATGTTTGTTTCTTGGCTATGTTATCAGAGTTGAAGAGCTACAGAATAGCTCCAGTGGCTATGTGAGAAAATGCAAGACAGAAGAACGTGACCTATCAAGACAGGAAATTGTCTGTTAGGAGTAGCTACTAACAGCAGCAGTGTATCATTTAATTATATTTCATTCATTTTGGCATGTAAAATATTTTTCGTACTTTTAAGAGTATGTTAGAGAATAAACTTAGTTTATGCACACTTTTGAAACATATTCTTTAGATTCAAAATTGCATTTGCTTGATTTTCCATTCTGAAAAAAACTGGAATAATTTCATTGTTTCATCAAATAGTTTTGCCAAATGGTCTAACAAATGAAAATTTGTTTAGTAAATGTGTGTGGTATAACACTGCTTTTACCCCACTTCTCCCAAAAAATATTTTTATTTTGTACTCCTTTCTAAGTCCTTATTCGCAGGTCCTTTTGACAATCTGTTAGAAGAAACTAAGGAGTTTCTGAAATGGGCAGATTTGACAATGCAGCTAAATATAGAGGCAGTAGAATGAGTAAAGTAGCATACAAAGTGCAATGGATTAAGTATGTATGAGGGAAGATCATTGATAGGTGAAGTTGAATTTGGATAAAAGCAAACCACTGAACATGATGGAAAAATAAGCAGACAAATTATTTATAACAAATGGTGTTGAAATAACAACGGATGAACAGGAAAGAAGTCTAACAGACTTGGTAGACTCAATATTTAAAACACCTAAGTAGAACCCCACAAAGCCAGTAACATGTCTTGCTTTATAGCTAAAAGAACAAACATTGCTTGGATGATATTGAGTCTGGTATAGGTCTCTGGCTAAGTAACACGTTGAGTACTGCATTGAGTTCTGGTTGCTAATGCATGCCGGACATTTAAGTGCTAGAGGCAAGGCAGAGAAGAACCATAGTGCTGATCTCCAATGTTGTAGATGAGTTGTAAGGAATGATTAGAGAAGTCCAAGTTATGTATGATGGGAAAGTGGCATTAGAGACGATCTTCGAGGTACTAAGAGTGGTGAAATGTATGTAGATGAAGAATCTGGAATGTTGCTATTATTTGAAAATAATGTAAGCCAATATTGGTCAAACTCTTCAAAAATAACTTATCAGTGCTAACAGGAAATTATTCTTGTAGAGCTTGATGAATGATTGGTTGATGTGACATTTTTCAGTCGAATGGCAGAAGAAAAACTGCATTTAGGCATTAAACAAGAAAGTGGGGCTACTGAAGGAAACCTCTGCTTGGATAATCAGTTATGGGTGTATATTCTTCCCTGTCCATATTATTTTATCACTTTTTAACACCACCTTAATGGAAAATGAAAAGGTTAAATAGTATAGCTGAGAGTAGGAATGCAATAGGGATTCAAAAGCATAAACCCATTTTGTGACATAGTATGAGCTCCAATTTTCTGTGACATTTATATACTTGCATATGAAAGTTGATATATCTTGACTGAGTTGCTCTTGCAGAGAAGAAATGGCTGAATGATCTTGTGTTGTAACTATTCTATGATTCTGTAATAAGAGGGAAAATTGAACAAGAATCCTATCCAGCCCATATTCAATGAAGAGCCAGACATTTGTTGTGGATCTTAGCATGTTTCGTTTGTTTGCCATAAATGATCTGTTTGTATTATAGTAAAAATGTAGAGAATAAAAATATTATTGCTCTGGGTAGATAAGATTTGATTTTAATTTTAAATGTTAAGTATTTTTCTCTTAATTCCACAGCCAAGTGTGAAGTCTTAAAACGTTTTTAGCCAGACTCTGTTTTACTGAGAGACCTTGTGTATTCTGTTCCTCACTTTCATTGCAGAATTTTAAAAGTAACTGGACTGCACATCATTGAGTAATATTTAGCTAACACCTTTCACAGATTTTTGAATGAGCTGAAGTACTCAATAGGAATGAAGTAACTTTGAAGTGAAGTTACTATTGTAACATTAGAAAACATGGACACCAATTTTTGAACTGCTAGGTTCCACAGAAAAGATGCAATCATACAAAATAGGAGCAGAAGTAGACCATTCAGCCCTTTGAACGTATTCTGCCATTCAATAAGGTCATGGCTGATCCAAACCATGTGATTCCACATTTCTCTCTACCCCCACTAACCTTGGATTCTCTAGGCTAGTAAGAATGTATTTAATGACTCTGTGTCCACTACTTCCTGAGGCAGAGCTATCCAAATTCACACAGCAACTCTGAGAGATTAAGTAAAGGAGTTGGGACATCGTGGTGAGTTTGTACAGGATGTTGTTGAGGCCACTTTTGGAGTACTGTGTACAGTTCTGGTTGCTCTGCTATAGAAAGAATATTATCAAATTGGAGAGGGTTCAGAAAAGATTTACTAGGATAGTTAATACTGGGACTAGAAGGTTTGAGTTATAAGGAGAGACTGGATAGTCTGGGACTTTTTTTTTTCACTGGAGCATAGGAGGTTGAGGGGTGACCCATATAGAGGTTTATAACATCATGAGGACATAAATAAGATGAAGAGCAAAAGTCTTTTCCCTGGGGTGGGGGAGTTCACTACATATTGTGAAGATGAGAGTAGAAAGATTTAAAGGGGACCTGAGGGGCAACTTTCATACACAGAGGGTGGTTCATGTCTGTCATGAACTACCAGAAGAAGTGATAGATGCAGGTACAGTTACAACATTCAAAAGACATTTGGACAGGTGCATAAATAGGAAAGGCTTAGAGGGATACGAGCCCAATGCAGGAAGTGGGACTAGTTTAGTTTGGGAAACTTGGTCGGCATGGACGAGTTGGACCGAAGGGTCTGTTTCTGTGCAGTTATAACTCTACAACTCTGAGATGATAATTCTCCTCATCTCTGACCTGAAAGGTGACACCTTGTTTTAAAACAAACTCCCTAGTTTTAACTCATCCACAAGAGGAATCATCCTTTCCGTATCCACCTTGTCAAGACTATTTAGAATCCATACTCTTCAGCCAAGTCAACCCTCACTTTTCTGAACTCCAGTGCAAAAATATTCGTCCTGTCCTATCCAATCCATCCTCATAAGACAACCCAATCATTCTAGGTATTGGTATAGAACACAACTTCTGTACTGCCTCCAATCTGTTAAAATACACCCTTAAATGAGGTGACCAAAACAGCACATAGTATTAGAGTATTGTCTCACCAATGCCCTTTATAACTGAAGCATAATATTCTAAGTTCAATTCCCCTCACAATAAAAAAAAAGCATCCTGATTACATGTTGTACCTGTATACTATCCTCTTGTTACTAATACATGAGGGCACCTAAATCCTTCTACACCTCAGAATTCCACAGTCATCTCTGTTCAAGTAATACACCTTTGTTTTCATTCTTCCTTCGAAGTGAAGAACTTCACGTTTTCCCACATTATACTCTGTCTGCCAGATCCTTGCCCATTTAAGCCCTATCTATAGTCATCTGCTACCACCTTGTATCTTGTACACAATGTGCTTTCTCACCAATCTTGGTGTTGTCTGCAAATTTAGCTACCCATGCCTTTGCTTCCCTCCTGTCACATCCTGCCATTGAGACAAAGGCACATTTATGCATGTCCTGTTTGCTGCCAGCTAGCCAATCTTCAATCCATGCTAATACATTATCTTTTTTATGCTGGGCTTTTATTTTCTGCAATGACCTTTTTATTTGGGACCTTATCAGTTACCTCTGGAAATCGGAGTATGACTACAGTATTTCCCAAACATGTTCCCACTGTAACCCCATTTTGAAGGTTAAAAATTGCTCCAACCTGTCAGTGAGACAGGGAGGCTGAGAGTCAGGAAGGAGGACAGAGGATGGGGGCTTATTAGAGGCAGAACATAACTGTTACAATTCATGCAGAACTCCACAGCGAACAATGCTGCCCTAGAGCTCGCCGTCCCACAATTTCAGTTGGTGACTACACTTGGTGTCTCAGCCCTTGATTTGGGAAGCACTGGTCGACAGGCTCCCCTTTACGCACAGTGCAATTTTAGTAATGAGATAATGAACAGAAAATCTAATTTGGTAATGTTAGTTGCGGACCAAATGTTGGTGAAGACACTAGGAGAAACACTTGAGCTTTGCTTTGAATAGTTTTCTGCAATCTTTAATGCCCGTCACAGAACGAATGGAGAAACAGTTTGATATCTGATCTACAAGATAATACCTGATATAATGCAGCATTCCCACAAAACTGCACTGAAATGTCAGCCTGAAGTAAGCATTGAAATTTCTGAATTGAAACGACACAACAGTGGTGCTACCGTTGATCATGTCTGATGTTTCAGTAAAATCTCTCAATTTGGAATCCTTTAAAGTTGATCACCGTAGTTCAGAAAGCTGCTCCTCAAGAAATCTGATTAACAGTATTTTTTTTACTTTTTCTGTCCTGTATTTTGTGCAGTAGATGGTGTCACTAATGACAGTAGCGATAGTGAAATGGAAGACAAATCTACTTCTAAAATGGCAACTTTAAAACTGGAAGAGTGGCTAAATTTTAGAATAGACCCTGAAGTAAGTAATTTCTGGATGTGTTCCTGTTTTATTTTAGACTAATGATTTGAGTGTAAGCAAGCTAACCGCTACAGCTACAGCAGTATAATTCTTGTAAATTTTTAACATTTCAAGATGTTATGTTGATTTTCACAATTTCTGTGAGAAAATGATTAATCTCAAAATCCATACTTACTGAAATTTTTCGAATAAAGCTGTGGCTTCATAGATTAGGCTTTTCATTGCAAAACAGTACTGTTTTGTGAATTGTCATATTTAAATTGTTTTTATTCAAATTGAAATATCTATTACCTTCCATTATGATTCCTCTGGTAACTTTGAAAAGTTGCATTTTACTGAAGTTTATCTCTTTTTCAAGGTTAGATTGTGACAGTCTGGGAGTCTCTGATTTTTGTATGTGTGCTTGTAAAGGTTATTTATTTGGATTCAATTCCTCAAGCAATATGCACTCTCCAGTATGCTATGGTTTTCTGGGAATTTAAGTTTCTTTCTACATTTAAAGTGACTACTGAAGAACGTGTCAGGATACTGACTTCCAAGGATCCAATTGTACAACACAGAGAATTAACACACATTACTGTTACGGCAAATAGCTAACCATCAGAGACGGAACAATACTAGAAAAGTACCAAATCTTCAGTTCTGCAGATTTTTGCCTTTTTTTAAATCTCTATCTGGAACAAAATCTTCAGAACTCTTGTGGACTCTCTCTGGGAAAAGATGAAAGCTTACCTTAGAACCCTGACCTCATTTGTACAAACTGCAACCTGGTCTTACCTGGCTTGAAGCTGAGTTGCGGCTCTCCCAAAACCTATTCCTTTTTTGAGATGGAGAAGATTGAATCAGATGTAGTGATATTAACAAATTGAGCAAATGTAACTAAAAGACATGAGGGAGAAGCTGGCCAGAGTTGATTGGATGGGAAGCAAAGGAGGGAAGACATCAATGGCTGGATTTCTGGGGATGATTCATGAGGCACAGCAGGAATTCATCCCAAGAAAGAAGCAGCATAAGAAGGGGAGGATGGCACACAAGGGAAAAAGAAAGCATACAATGTGGTGAAGATTAATGGGAAGCCAGAGGATTGGGAAGCCTTTTAAAAAGAAACAGAGGATAACTAAGCAAACAATAAAGGGGGAGACGATGAAATATGAGGATAAGCTAGCTGGTAATATAAAAGAAGATTGCAAGACTTTTTTAGATATCCGAAGGTTAAGAGAAAGGCAGGAGTGGACATTGGATTGCTGGAAAATGAGGCTGAAGAACCAGCAATGGAGAACCAAGAAATGGCAGAGGAACTAAGTAGGTACTTTGCATCCGTTTTCAAGTGAAAGACACCATACAAGAACTTCAAGATTCAGTGGGCAAAGGTTAGTTTAGTGGCTATCACTAAAGAGAAGGTGCGGGGAAAGCTGAAAATTCTGAACATGGATAAATCACCCGGACTGGATGGTCTACATGCCAGAGTTCTGAAGGAGATAGTAGAGGCAATAGTAATGATCTTTCAAGAATCACAAGATTCAGGGAGAGTCCCAGAAGACTGGAAAATGGCTAATGTAACACCCCGGTTTAAGAAGGGAGTGAGGCAGAAGACAAGAAACTGTAGGCCATTTAGCCTGACCTCAGTCGTTGGTAAGTTTTTTTAACGTCCATTATTAAGGATCAGATTATGGAGTACTTGGAAGTGCATGGTAAAATAAGGCTGAGTTAGCATGGCTTTGTCAAAGGGTTGTCATGCCTGACAAAGGAGAGCAAGTGGATGTGATCTATTTAGATTTTCAGAAGACCTTTGACAAGGTGCCACACAGGAAGTTGCTAAATAAGATAAGAGGTAATGGTGTTAGGGGAAGGTACTGGCATGAGTAGAGGATTGGCTGACTGGCAGAAGGCAGAGAGTAGTGATAAAGGGTTCTCTTTTAGGATGGCACCTGACTAATGGAGTTCTGTAGGCGTCAGTGTTGGGACCACAACTATTCATGTTGTACAATAACTATCTTGGTGAAGTAACTGAGGGCATTGTTGCTAAGTTTGCAGATGACACAAAGATAGGTGGAGGTACAAGTTATGTTGAGGAGGCTGCAGAAGGATGTGGATATAGTAGGCGAGTGGGCAAAGAAGTGGCAGATGAAATACAATGTGGCAAAGTGTGAGGGTATTCAATTTTGTAGGAAGAATAGATGTGTACACTGTTTTCTAAATGGGGAAAGGCTTCAGAAATCTGAAGTGCAAAGAGACTTGAGAGTCCTAGTTCATGATTCTCTTAAGGTGAACATGCGGGTTTTGTTGGCGGTTAGGAAGGCAAACACAATATTAGCATTCATTTCACGAGAGCTAGAAAATAAGGGCACCTTCCTCCTGCCCCTCCACCCTCCAATTTGATTCTGTGGGAGCAACTGGTGCAAAAAGGAGGGAACCTGTGATTGGAGCAGAACAAAAGGGAGAGAAGGAATCTGAGGTTGTAGGTACAATTCCTCACCACAGATCTGTTTCTACTGTATGTTTTACTCCTCCAATCATAAGTATGGATTATTTTCTTGCTCCCAGGACATTTGCACTTCCACATGTTTAGCTCTTTCCGAGGAATCATAATGCAAGGTATTGTGTGTTTTCCGCCCCTGTTTTTGTTTTTTTTTTTTTTTTAGCTCTTTTGGATTTTGCACGGGTGATTTCACACACTACTCCTGTATGTTGAACCATGCTCCAGTCCTTGGGTATCTGAATTGGACTTGAGTCAAATCAAAATCGAAACTGTCTAATGCTGCATTCAGATAACAATATTGTTGCTAAAGGAGGCTGTTTTATTCTGTGGTGCTTCAGATTCAGATTGATCCCAAAATCCACATAATTCAGTTGAACAATTAATTTCAGCATGGATGAAGATCGTATCTCCTCTCTAGCCTGCCAACATCCCCACCACACTCTGTCGTGATGTTTTGATCAGCATTATACTGCTGGCACATGGTATCTCGCTACAAAATGTATTCGCTGATCTAAGCATACACTTTGATTATGTAAGATTAATGACACGTATACATGTGCATGATGTACCATTGGAGATTGTATGGATGATCTGAAATTAGTACTTAGTGAACAATGTCTTGACTGAAGTTCCACTCAAACTATGAATCATTTAGGTTGCTGACTCAATCGTAGGTTTACTAGAATAAAAAATGGAAATGCTAGAGAAAAACAAGTTAATGTTTCGAGTCCAATCTATCATCTTTTGGAACCCTGAGTTTATTTTTCCTGATTTCACCTTTTGATAAAATAATCGGAGCAATAATAGGTCACCTGTTCATTTGTTGTTTAATATGCCATATGTGCCTACATAAGTTAACTTCAAAAATAATCCATTGGTTTTAAATTGCTTTGATATGATCTGAGGATATAATAAAGAACCATAAAAATGCAAGTTCATTGTGCGGCTTGTTTTCTTTTTTGTTAATGAATTTTCACTATCTGTCTTGTTACAGGCAGCAAGTCTTATCTTACAGTTACGACAGAAGTGGCACAGTCTATTCCTGAGACGTATGCGTGCTCCATCAAAACCTTGGACTCAGGTAGATGAAGCAACTATCAGAGCAATCATTGGAGTCCTCAGCAGTGAGGAGCAAGCAGCAGGGTTGCAACAACCTTCTGGAATTGGACAAAGACCAAGACCGATGTCTTCGGAAGAACTTCCTGTCTCCTCATCTTGGAGGTCGAACAGCAGGAAAAGTTCAGCTGAAACAGAGTTTTCAGATGATTCTTCCAGTGTGGAATTCAGGGAAAGGTAGAACTATAGCAATACATCAAATTGAATAGTAATTGATCTGAAAAATATCTCTTGATGGGAAGAGGGTATTCTTTTAGTACCTAATCTTGGGTGTTACTGAAACAAAAATTCCATGGCATAACACCACGTCTCGTGCCATATATTATCAGATGACATGAGAATCGCTCTACTTAAGTATGAGGTGATTTCTAGATTATGTAATGGCCTTCATGTAAACAGACAAGGTTAATAGAGCAATTTGAACGAAGAACGGTGACATGAACGGAAATAATTCATGAGTTGTTAGGAGGTATGACTGCATGTCTTAGTTATGGTAATTGAAAAGTGCATGATCTTCTGAGGGATGGCAGTCTCTCTCTGATTTCTACCCAGTCCCTCCTTGTTTAGGAAAGGAGAGAGGTTCACATTTCTGAGAGGAGATTCCGACCAGTGCTCCTTCAGAAATGCAGGGCTGGAATTCCTTTCTGACAGTTTTGTCGTAGTGCAGTACTATCAAGAAGGCAAACCACACCCTCATTTCACAGTCATACTCTGAAATTTAGAAATCCGACATCACAGACTGAAACCTTGACAGCTGCTGTCAAATATTAAATACGCAAGTTAAGTAAGGGAGGCGATGGCCTAGTGGTATTATCACTGGACTGTTTAATCCAGAGACCCAGATAATGTTCTGGGGACCTGGGTTCGAATCCCGCCACGGCAGATGGTGGAATTTGAAGTCAAATGATGATCATAAATCCATTGCCGATTGTCAGGGGAAAAACCCATCTCGTTTGCTAATGTCCTTTAGGGAAGGAAACTGCCATCCTTACCTTGTCTGGCCTACATGTGACTCCAGACCCACCCCCGTGAATGAATAAAGAAATCCAGCAGCTGGATGGAGAATGGGGTGTGCAGTGGATAGAATGCTGTGGGTGGCTGCAGACTATCAGGTGACAAGGGGTCAAGTAAGTGATTGTAGTGTTTAAGGTAGATCGGTGGTGGGTGGGGAAAAAATCAAGTCAGGAGGAGGAGGGTCGGTACAACACACATTAGGTCTGGTGACAGGAATGGGTAAGAGTAGGCCCCATGCAGAAGACTTGCCCCTGAACACAGTCGTACGTTTCAGTGTCAATCTGCAGAGAGGGAGACATCAAAAATTAGACAGATACATGGTGAGCTGGAATGAAAGATTAAGGGAATCTATCCATGCTCTGTTATGGCTCTGGTATACAAACACTGCCAGTTTCTATGGAAAGGGTGGCAGCCACCTTGGAGACCCAAGTTCAACAGCACCCTGCTGGGTATGCATATGGACCTGCACTCCATCAATTTAGCAGCCAATGTACAGCATCAGTAGCAAGCCCAGAGAGGGATGAAGCACCTGAACCTCGCCCCAGGTGTCCTTTCTTTGAAGTGACTGACAGGTACCTGACAGCTTCTTCTCAGGACAGTTCAGAGATACGTTGCCCATCCACCTCAACCCTGCCTGTGACTCTAATGCCTCCAGCATTTCAGCCCAGGAAGGTGAACTTGTCTGCAGTCGGGGCATTCTCAGCAGTATGAGGCCCTCTGCGTTGAAAGCCACGGGATAGTTGCCAAAATCTTCAAAGTCAACAAGGTATACCTCACAGCAGGAATCCTCCACTCTAATTGCAGATGTCAGTCCTTCATATAAATGTAGTGTGAAGGGAGAGGAAGGAAAAAAACATTAAGGGCACATCAGTGTCATGGAGGTTCAACTGCTGTATACAATTTGCACTTTTGTTCGCTTCCACTATTCTAATATCTCCTGTAGTCTTATTGTTCCTATTGCCTCAGGCTAGGTGGGGCATTGTAGAACATGGAATCAGAATTTAACAGTACACAAAGAGGCCATTCAGCCAATCATGTCTGTACCTGCTCCCAAAACAGTTATCCAGCTAGTATCATTTTTCAGTCCTATCTCTGTAGTCCTCTAAATTCATTACATTCAAATACATATTCTGCATTCTCCTGAAACCTCCCTATGGAATTTGTTTACACCACTCTCCCAGGCAGCACATTCCAAATCCCAACAACTCTGAGTAAAATTTCTCCTCCTCTCTCTCCTAGCTCTCTTGTTGACTGTATTGTAATTGTGACCCCTAATTACTGACATACTACCTAGTGAAAACAAAATGTCCTTCTTTACCCTGTCAAAATTGTGTGTATACTTGAACGCCTCCAATGAGATTACCTGTAATCTTATCTGTTCCAAGAAGAATAATTTTAATTTCTGTAATTTTTCCTTGTATTTAAAAACCCTCATTCCTGGTATCATTCTAGTAAATCTCCTTTGCACTCTCTCCAAAGCTTTAGCATCCTTCGTTAAATAACGTGTCCAGAACTGAAAAATAATTATATTGGTCTGAGCAATTACTTTGTAGAGGTGTTGTATCACTTCCTGCCTTTTATACTGTGTGCCTTTACTATATACTTTATAAGCCTTCTTAAGAACTATTTCAATTTGCCTTGCCATCATTAGAGATGTTTTGGACTTGAACCCTGAGGTCCCTCTGCACCTTATTTTTTCTTTATTCATTCATGGGATGAGGGTGTCGCTGGTTAGGCAGCATTTACTGCCTATCCCTAATCGCCTAGAGGTCAGTTAGTGGTTAACCACATTGCTGTGGGTCTGGATTCACATGTTGGCCAGATCAGATCAGAATGGCAGTTTCTTTCCCTAAAGGACATTAGTGAACCAGATGGGTTTTTCTAACAATCAACAATGGACTCACGGTCATCATTAGACTCTTAATTCCAGATATTTTTTTGAATTCAAGCTCCACCACCTGTCGTGGCGGGATTCAAATCCAGGTCCCCAGAACTTTATCTAGGCCTCTGGGTTAACAATCCAGTGATAACTAACACTACTAGGCCATCACCTCCCCCTTTATCCTGCTCAAAGTTGTGCCATTGAGTCTCTATTGCCTCCATGTTTCTTCTACATTATCTCACATTTCACTGTATTGAAATTCATTTGCTAGGTGTCTGTCCATTTGGCCAACTTGTTAATGTCCCTGTGAAGTCACTTAGTGTCATTCTTTCAAATTCACTTTCTCACTACCTTAGTCTCATTTGCAAATTTAGAATTTTTGACCTCGGTACCCATCTCCAAATCAATACTCCAAATCAGCCATCTGTAGTTCAAGAACTGCCACCTCTGGCACTATATGCAGATGTGACTGTCCTAGATATCTTGTGGATCCAAAATATCCCACATCTTACATTCCACACATCAGAAGCTTTCCCAAAGACCCTGCCATTTTTACTGGCCACGATGATGCACACTGCTGAGGCTGTGCTGTTTCGAAGTCATTACCAAATTTTCTAACAACATTTCATTTATTTCCCTTCGTTTTTTCTAAATTTGGTACCAGTTTTCACAGGCAGATTCTCAGAGAATTAAGGCTGTTGAGACTGCCAGGTGCAAATTTTTTTTGATCTCTTTGCAGTTTGGGTTGTTGCTGGCTGCATTTATTGTCCATCCCTAATTGCCCTGTACAAGGTGGTGGTGAGCCATTAATCAGCTTCTTCACTTTATGTAATCACTGTAATGTAGCAGTCATTTTGAACATACAAAACATCAATAAACAATGATGTGTTAATCCGTGAAGTTTGTGAAACATAAGTGTTGACCGCCATATGCTTGTCTTCAAATAGTGTTGTGTTCATCTGCGAGGACAAGGAGGGCCTTGGTTTAATGTTTCATTCAAAAGACAGCCCTTCTGACTGCGCAGCATTCCCTCACTACTGTGTTCCTGTGGTAGTTGAGTCTCATTGCGGTGGGATTTGAACCTGTGAACTATTGTTAAGTGTGACAGTGCTCCCATGAGGCAGGATTGATCATAAATGTGGGTGTGGGAGGTTTAGCTTCAGGATCCAGTTGGATTTTTATAACAATATCAGCTTTTCACTTTTTCTGTTTAGTCTGAAATGACCAGATTTAGTGAATTAAATTTCATTTAGTAACTGTGGGGCATGAGCTCACACCTGCAGGATTGCTTGTCCTGTACCAGAACTACCCAGCTGCATGCAAGTGTCTTAGACTGTTAGCTGGGTTTGAGGAGACAGGCGATGCAGTGATAATGACTCTGGACCTGCAATCCAGTACTCCCAGCCAATGTTCTGGGACATGAGATGTGATGAAATTTGAATTCAAAAACAAAAAACCTTAAATAAAATGCTGGCTCAATAGTGACTGTGCAACTGCTGTCAACCATCACAAAAAACCAACTGGACCACAAATGGACCCTGGGGAAGGAAATTCACTGCCCCTACCCAGCCCGGCCCACACGCAACTCCAGGCCTACAGCAATGCAGACAACCCTGAACTGCCCTCTGGACAACCAAGGATGTCAGCAAAAGAATATGTTGTTCTGCAATCATTGCAGTGGGCTTTTCTCTCGTTATCAGCAATGTGGGCAACTACAGATAGCCTCAGCCTCATCCAACAGAGAACTACAGAACCTTAACTTGGAGAGTGCAGCCAAGGTGCTACAGCTGAATGTTGGGGACTTTGAGGCTAACTATAAGATGTAGAGGAGGATCCAAATCTTTTAAGTGCACTTTGTAGGAAAGATTTTGGAATCTATGATGCTTCCCTGCATTTCAGGAGGGAAAGCTTTGTCTTGTTCTGTGTCTCAACAGAATGCTGTAATATTTAAACGTGTGTGATGGCTCGTGCTGCCACCTATATTTTGTTTCCCATGTTTTGCAACACTCTACAGAGAAGAGACAAAAAAATCGCATTATACTTTAAGTAATGGCATAGAGGATGTTTAGGCATAGGAACGGTGTGGGGAAGAATCATGGCACTCTGAAAGATTGAAGGAATACAGACGTAGGAGCGCTCAGAAGGAAAAATCTAAGAATTTTTGACTTGCTCATCCTTTTGAAGGTGTGTACTCCCTAATGTGACCCTGATGTCTTTGGCATAAAGGACCATTTTAGTTCAAACTGATGTGTAGATGCACTCACTAACACAGTTGCTTTATTAGTAGCATTTGGCTAGGGTAAGGTGTGTACAGGAACTTTCTCTTAAAAGAGATGAAGACATCAGATCCGCACTTGCAAGGACTACACCTTTTATTGCATAGTGATAAACAATGAAAACTGAATCACACAAGTGTTATGTCACAGAAGGAGGCCATTTGGCCCATTGTGTCTGCACCAGCTCTCCAGTGAGCATTATGACTTAGTTTCATTCTTCTACTATTTTTTTCATGCCTTGAACATTGTTTCTATTTAAATAATCATTCAGTTCCCTCTTGAATGCCTCAATTGAACCTGCGTCCACCAGTTTCCAGACTCGAACCACTTATGGTGTGAAAAAGTTCTTTCTTGCCTCGCCTTTGTCTTTTTCAAATCACTTTAAATCTGTGCCCTCTTGTTCTTGTTCCATTAATGAATGGGAACAGTTTCTTCTTATCTACTTTATCCAGATCGCTCATGATTCTGCAAGCTATTAGATTTCCACTTCACCGTCTTCTCTCCAAGGAAAACAATCCTAACCTCTCCAGTCTATCCACATAACAGAAATTTCTCATCTCTAACCATTCTTGTAAATCTGTTCTGCATTCTGTACTTTCACATGCTTCTTATATAGTGACACCCAGAACTGTATACAATACTCATGTTGAGTTCTAACAAGTGTCTTAGACAAGTTAAGCATCACCAATCTTGTTGTACTCTATGCACTATTAATAAAAGCCCAGGATCCCCAGACTTGCAACAAACCAACTGCCTGACTGACCATGACCAACCCTTCACCACCCTCTAGGAGTAGAAATGGACTAGTCCTGAATTGACTGTGCTACCCCTTGAATTACTGGAGTCCACCATCATCTCAATAAACATTCATTTCTTCTGACATTCACATAATGCCATCCTCTTCAAGCACATGCAGCTGTGTTTGCCACATACATTGATGACGCACTGTACAATGATACATTCATCCTCTCCATGACGGTTATATCTTCACCACTGTTAACTGCGAACTGACCCTGCCCACAAAAATCACAAATTCAGACTGAGGGATTGCTGCCTGAATCCACCCAGAAAAGCTAGCTGTGAGATTACAAGTGTTGCTTGAGCCATCTCAATTACACACAACCTGAGGCTTTGAGGGTGATATGTTGTCATTGTACAGTTGTGTGGATAGAGGGTCCAAGAAGAGTTTGCTGTAGTTATAATTTTTCCAACCAAAGTAGAGCCATGAATTCACCCAGACTGGAGTCAGAGGCACCAACTTGACAAGTACCTATTCAGTTTTTACTTTTTGAAGCATTTGAGTTTCTTGATTAGGGAGAGGTTAATCGACAGGGAAGTTAATAGGGTGAGTCTGTAATTAATAAGTGCAATTGCATACAAATAGACTTCTTGCCACTTGATGGTGAGCATTTGATCTCTCCATCTAAGGAGCGAGGACTTAATTGTGACATTGCTTCTCAACTGTGAGAATCTGATGTTTGGCCCAATTAAGACATTACACTCTGTTATTCTTGCCACCTCACAGAGGGAACAAATATGCCAGTTTCCTCTTCACAAATGCTGCCTGATTTGCAATATCCAGCATTTTCTGCTTTATTTCACATTTCTAGCTACCACAGTGTTTTGCTTTTGTATTATCTCTATGCTTGTTTGACTGAGGAGAACTATTCACTAGTGTCCACTTACACATGTAAGATGGTGGTAATTGACCTCTCAAATGTAAAATTATAGTAATGTTATTGTGAAAGATGATAGAATTAGAATTTTACAGCACAGTGGTAGATCATTGGCATATCGCTTTTGTGTTGAGTGTCTCGGAGATTTTCATTTAACTTCTTTACCCTGCTTTTTCTCTGTACCCTCTACTTTTTAGAAATACTTAATTTCCTTTTAAAAAGTTTGTTGTTTTACATTTTCAAAAATAGTACAAACCAGTATTTTTCTTTTTTATAGGGTTCAGTTAAAGTCGCAGCAGCAGCAGCAGCAAAGGTACAAAGAGAGGGGCTTCCTCCATCCTAAGAGGAGTGCTGATGACAGATCAGATCAGTCATCTGTAAAATCGACAGACAGCAGCAACTATCCCAGCCCCTGTGCCAGCCCGTCTCCTCCACCTTCAGGCAAAGTAAGTTTGTTTATTGAAATGCTCTCAAGAGTAATTGAATTTGATAGATTGAACAGCTTATTTCTTCTCCGTTAGGTAGAATGTTCCTTGCAGCATACAGTCGACCTTGGAGGTGGGGTATCAGAAAATATAAGGGAAAAGGCGCAGGGACAGCTTCTTTATATGTTCCCACCAGCTTGCGATTTTTCTGGAGTCCGCTTTAAGAATTTGACTGTTGCATGCCCTGCAATTCTAACTGGAAGATAGTGAAAGTAATAATCGAGCTAATTAGTGACCATTTTTCGAAGGAATTTGGAATTTTCTACTGGGGCACAATGAGAGGTTGGAGCCATAACGTGCACATGCAGTATTGACATTGTACGTTCAAATTGGCAAACCTTAGGTCATCTGCTCATAAAAAAATTGGAAATCTGTGCTCCACCTGCAGACATTTCCAGTGGATTGTAATGAGCATTAAGAAATAGCTGCCGGTCCCATCGTTGAACGACTGTATCTCGTGCTGACCTCCCCTGCTGTCTGCAGCTCAGCATTACATCACCTTCACGTTAGCCCTACCAGTCACCTTTCACTTTGGGCACTCGGGCTGTCTAACCTCGAACTATCCACCATTGTCATTGGATGAGAATGGATAGACATGCTCATTGCTATCAGCTGTCAAGCTGCAGCCCTGAACAGAGTTGGGAGCTCCACAAATGGTCCCATCTCCCAAATATTTTCAAATTTGGAAAATTCAGCCCATTGTGTCACTGCTGGTTTATTTTATTTCAAACTCAAATTTAATCCCATTTTCATAGTTGTTTCTCTTTCAGTTTAATGTTTATCTCTTTCAATTAATTGATTTTTGAAAAAATATTTTGTATACTTGGATTTCTTTCCATGGAGCAACTTACTAAACAAATGTATTTATTTTGTGGCCCTCCCCGCTACCCCACTAATACACTCCACTCCTCCACTGTTGCTAAAGTATAGCCGCCTTATGCAACATCTGTTAGTGGATAAACAGAAATTTCCTCCAGTTAATCATCAGAAAAACTGAAACCGTTGTTTTTGATCCTTGCTCTATGCTCGTTCCCAAGCTACTGATTACTGGCAACCACGTGAGATTAGACCAGTCTTTCTGCAACCTTCGTGTCACATTTGACTGCAAGGTGAACTTCGGACTTCATATTTGTACACCCACATAATATGCCTATCTTTGCCGCTGTCTCAGTTCAGCAGCTGATGATACCTTTAATACCTCTAGACTCCTCTATGCAATGCATTCCTGGCTTATCTCTCTCTTTCTCCCTTCAAGCACTTGAGGTCATCCTAAGCTCCCCTGCCTGTGTCTTAGTTCACAGTAAGTCCCATTCCCCAATTAGTTCTGTGCTCACTGACCTACATTGGCTCCTGGTCAGGCAACACTTGGTTATCTTTGTTTTCAAATCCCTCTGTTGCTTCACCTCTCCTTAGCTCTGATCTTCAGTCCCAAAACTTTGAGATATAAGAACAAAGAGCAGTATAGCACAGGAACACAGGCCCTTTGGCCTACCAAGCCTACACTGACACATATGATGCCAAACTCAAGACTAAAAACCTTTTACCTCTACACTGTCTGTAACACTTTACTCCCTTCCTGTTCATGAATCTGTCAAGAGACCTGTTAAGCATTGCTATTGTGAGAATACAAGGTGCAGAGCTGGATGAGCACAGCAGGCCAAGCAGCATCAGAGGAGCAGGAAGGCTGACGTTTCGGGCCTAGACCCTTCAGAAAATTGCTATTGTATCTGCTTCTGTCCCCACCCCTAGCAGCACTCTCCACACAGTTACCATGCTGTGTTTAAATATCTGCGACTCACATCTTCTTTAAACTTTCTCCCTTTTACCTTAAGCCTTGGTCCCCTAGTAACTGACATTTCTAGCCTGGGAAAGGGACTCTTGACTATCCATTCTATCCATGCATCTCATAATTTTGTAAACCTCTATTAGGTCAGCCCCTCGGCCTCTAACGATCAAGTGAAAACAAACTAAGTTTGTCCAATCTCTTCTCGTAACTAATACCCTCTAAACCAGGCACATCCTGATAAACCTTTTCTGTACCCTCTTCAAAGCCTGCACAACCTTCTGATAGTGTGGCGACCAGAACTATATGCCGTAATCCAAATGTGGCCTAAGTAAAGTTCTATACAGCTGCAACATGACTTGCCAATAGTTATACTCTATGCCTCGACCAATAAAGACAAGAATGTCATATGCTTTCCTGACTACCTTATCCACTTGCATTGACACTTTCAGGGAACTGTGGACCTGTATGCCTAGATCCCTCTGTATTCCAAGTTTTGGCAAAGATCTGTAGCTCGGGTTGTGGGTCAGGTTGTTAACTTGTTCGCCGAGCTGACTTGTTCTCGTTCAGATGTTTCGTCACCATGCTAGTTGACATCATCAGTGGAGCCTCCAATGAAGTGATGTTCTTCTACTTCATTTAGAATTTATACTGTCTGGTCCGTAATGGCGATCTAATCACAATACCCAAGGCCATCAGTTTAAATGAGACAGGGTAACCATAGTAGCCCAAGCCAAACATAAACATGCATGGGAATTACTAGAGGCATGATTCTCCACCTGTAATACAATCAACAAACACATAGAATTAGACCCCATTTAAAAACCCATACAGATCAAAACTGGAAATGACACTACTCACCATTTGGACCAAACAGTATAAATTCCAAGCAGAGTAGAAGAACACTGCTTCATTAGAGGCTCCACTGATGATGTCACCTAGCATGGTGACTGAACGTCTGAACGAGAACAAGCCAACTTGGCGAGCAAGTAAACAACCTCATCCCTCTGTATGCTAATGCTTCTAAGGATTCTGCCATTTACTGAATACTTCCTCTTTCAATAGACCTTCCAAAATGTATCACCTCACATTTGGCTGAATTAAATTCCATCTGCTATTTCTCCGCCCATGTATCCACCCTATCAATGTCTTGCCGTATCGTCTGGCAATCCTCCTCACTATCTGCAGTTCCCCCAACCCTCCCCAAACTTTCTAATCAGACCACCTACATTCTCTGCCATCTCATATATATTTTCATATATTTTATATACATAAAACAAATAACAAGGGTCCCAGCACTAATCCCTGTGGAACACCACTGGTCACAGATCTCCAGTCAGAAAAAACACCCTTCCACTGTCTTCTATGACCAAGCCACTTCTGTATTCTTCTTAACAGCTCACCACAGATCCCATGTGACTTCACCATCTGTATCAGCCTGCCATGCGGGACTTTAATCAAAGGCCTTGCTCAAATCCATGTAGACAACATCTGCCACTCTGCCCTCATCAGTCATCTTTGTCACTTCCTCAAAACCTGAATCAAGTTTGTGAGACATTACCTCCCCTGCACAAAACCATGCTACTCGATGCTAATTAGCCTATATTTTCCAAATATGAATAAATCCTGACACTAAGAATCTTCTCCAGCAGTATCCCCTCCATTGATGTAAGGCTCACTGGCCTGTAATTTCCTGGATTATCCCTGTTGCACTTAAACAAAGGAACAACATTGGCTATTCTCTCGTCCTCCGAGACCTCAACTGTGACTAAAGAGGATACAAAGATTTTATACAAGGTCCTAGTAATTTCTTTCCTTCCTCCAACCCTCAGTATTCTATGGTGGATCTTATCAGGTCCTGGGGACTTGTCTACCTTAATGCTTTTCAAAACACCCAGCAGTACCTTCGTTATATCGACAGGACTAGAATATCAACATGTGTTGATATGTGTTCCTCTGTTCAGGCTTCTTGTGCATTCCTAATTTTGGTGGCATGCTTTCACATGTCAAGGTCCCAACCTCGTAAACACCTTCCCTGTACCTCTCCACCCTTTTATCCTTTCTTCTTTTAAGACGTTCCTTGAAATATAACAAATATTTCTTTGTGTTGCAGTGTGTGCTTTGCTTTATAATACTCCTAGTGAACTATCTTGGGACATTTTGTAATGTTAAATGTGCTGTCTAAATACAAGGTGCTGTTGTGATTTTTTTTTATTGAAGACGGTTTCATTATAATGTATTAAGGTAGATAGTCTGATGCAAGGTGTGTGATATATATGTTTTAATATCATTTATTTTAGAGGTTGTTTTGAACTAGTGCCATGGGGGAGTTGTTGTATGTATATGCAAAGGTTTAATGATTAACTTGGAAGTATTTCTTTAGCCATTGTGATGTTTTTAAAGAAACAGGCATGAGAGTGAGTGTTGTTGGAGCCTAATGGGAATTTGTTTACATTGAAAGCATTTTTGAGTTAGCAAAGTAAATTGGCTTCAGAGAAGATCTAGAATGTTTTTTATAATGGAAATACCCACAGCTTTAAGAAACCTTTTAGTTTTTAGAAATCATTTATGAAGTTGGGTAGATAAACTAGTTTGCCCTGAAGATGGGAGATTGTTAAGAAATGGATTACCTCATTGTAAGGAGTTTAGATGGTAAGTTCCAGACTAAAGTGTTTTGTTAAAACCCTTAAGGCAATATTTGAAGCTGAGGAAGTCTAAGCTAAGTTGCACGAAGACTTGAGGAAGAGGGTATCAAATTCTTGACACTAATATTTGAAGCATCAATTAATTTAAGCTGTATAAATATTGGTGTAGAAGGGAATTCTTTCTGGTATTTGAGTAATGCAAAAGGGTGTTGTATGTAAAGATTTTGGTTTATTGTCTGATATCCTCGTACGGTTTGTATGAAAAAGTTTTAATTGTTAGAACCACATGTGCAGCATTGCACAGTTATGTTTCACAGACCACCTCATTAAAATCAAGAAAAAAGTCTATCAAACCAGGGTTCAGACTGGGATCTGATTGGTCCAGTAATAACATCAGCTGGAATTATAATATTTCTCATACTGTTATGAAAGGGTGATCGACCCCTCTCTGATAATTAAAACCAAAACACTCAGATGCTCACCTTGCCTCATAATCTGTTTAAAGTAAGTGTGAACAGCGGTATAATCCGCCTCACACCCCCAATCTGTTATAAAGTCGTGGTTAAATGAAAGAAATCCCTGATACTCACTTTATAAGCAACAAATAACAATTTATTTATCTAACTCTAACAGTGAACAAGTTACAGAACTACTAACAAACCGAACAATTCTCCCTTAATTACTAACTATTCCCAAATAAAATAAAATTCTAATGGTATGCTGTTCTAACAGATACATGTCCTGCTTATATAAATTAATTTTAAAAAACTTAATCTCTTGAAATTACAGCCAGGATAAGTCTTCTGGAATGTTCTTTGCTTTCTCCACTATCTTTCAGTCAAGAACGCTGTCCTCCATCGAATTCTTGTGTCAGGAATATTAGCTAAGAGTGCCATTGTACCTTTATTTAGATAGTGCTTACTGTGAGATTTTAGTGATTTCTGTGAGAGAAGTGATTTTCTCTTTCTTTAGGGCTGTTGAGAGCTGTTCCCTTAACAGTTGGCAGTTTGCTCTCACGCTGATTTTCAAATGTCCTCCTCTTTTATGCCCTTGATGACCTATTAACTTCTTACAATATGTTTGGTCTGAGGTTGTCAAAACCACTAAATTTAAATTTTAACTGGGCTTTGGTATCTAGGGCCTGGTTTAAATTAATTGGCTAAATTCAAAAACCTATAGTCTTGGTAAAAATGCTGCTTTGCCTGTTAACAGTATAGCCTTTTGAAACAATGTTTCAATTTCGAGAACTCTGTGCATCTGCTGCCCCCTGCAGATTTTTTTAAATCTCCAAGCCTAAAAAAACACGTTTTAGAGGGACCACGCATTCTTCCCCCTATCATTTTACAAATTCTAACCTCCTGTCTTCCAATCCACAAGTACTACCACCAACTTTGCATCACTACTTAATTTAAATTATCTTCACAGTACAACATAATTTAAGTTTTGTTTATGGGTTGTTTGCTTTCCTAGGAGTTCTGTTTGCATTTTTAATACTGTCTAAATTTAATGTTACATTTAAAAGTGCTACTGCTGCTGCAATTCCGTTTCAGCTAAATAAGTTGAATGCTTGCTGATGACTGGAATAGGATGTTTGAGTCTTAAGGTTAAAATTGTCCGGGATGAAGGATTTTTGTCTCTCGTCAGCCAATCTATTTTGCCAACGTGTTGAAAAGCGTCTGAGATTGATTTCAGGTCATCTCCAGCCAAGAATTTGAAGACATTTTGGAACAGGATGCAAAAAGATTTTTAAAAAAAAAAAATGAGTTCTCTTATTTCTCTTTAGGGCTCTAAATCTCCATCACCAAGACCGAATGTACCAGTGCGATTTTTCATTTTGAAGAGCAGCAATCTTCGTAATCTTGAGATTTCTCAACAAAAGGGGATCTGGTCCACTACACCTAGCAATGAACGCAAACTAAATCGTGCATTTTGGGAAAGCAGCATTGTGTATCTAGTATTTTCTGTGCAAGGATCAGGGCACTTCCAGGTAATTTAAAAAATTCTATGGAAATATTTAACAGCTATATATTTATTCTCTTCAGTTAATAAACAAATGTTCTGTGTTATCTGTAATATTCTCTTAAATCCTCTTAATTTCTTGAATCAAGTATCTTAAGGTCCTTAACAAATAACAGTTTATGAATTATGTGTCACATTTATTGTTCCTTGGTTGAAATTTCAATATATTAAATGATTTTCTTCTTCAGATTCATTTTCCTTGTGAAAATACTACTTTGTGCAATAATTTGGTTTATTTCCCTTTTATTTTATGGAATATAGGCACCCCAAATTGCTTTTGAACTGTATAGCTTGTTAGGCCATTTCAGAGGGCCTTTTAAATTGGGTCTGAAGTTGTATGTCGGCCAGACTGGGTGTGGGTAGCAGATTTTCTTTCTCAAAGGACGTTAGTGAACCAGATAGGTTTTTATAAATATCAATAATAGTCAGACCCCACCATTACTGAGACTAACTTTAAATTTTAGATTTATTAACTGAATTTAAATTCACTAGCTGCCATAGTGCGATTTGAATTCCCGTCCACACAGCATTAGCCTGGGCGCCTCAAGCACTAGTCCAGTGACATTACCACTAAGCCAGTGTCTCCCCAAGTATTTCCCCATTTGCAAAGTTTAGGATGGTCTTGTTGATTGTGCTATCGTTAAGAATATAACTTGTTTAATGATACTTTGGATTCTGCCAAGACAACTCTACTCCAGTCTTGATATAAACGTGGACAGGAGAGCTGAATTCTATACATAGGACAAGTGTGACTTTCTTCAACATTAAGGCAGCTTTTGACCAAGTGTAGCATTAAGGAGCCTGAGTAAAAGAGATATCAGTGGGAATCCGGGATAATTCTCCACTAGCTGGAATAATACCTTGCTTAAGGAGGTTTGTTTGGTTTTTGGAGGTCAGTCATCTCGGGCACAGGACATCACTGCAGGCATTCTTTAAAGTGAGATAATTTCTTAGACCTAAAGTCTTTACTGGTTTCATCAATGGCCTTCCCTCCATCACAAAGTCATAAGTGGGAATTTCCTCTTTCCATTTGTAATGTAGTTGTTTCAAGTAATGAAGTAGTCTGTTCACACATGGAGAAAGATCTGGACAATAGTCAGACTTGGATTGGTAATTGCCAAGTAACATTTGCACCACTCGCTATCAGGTAATGATTATCTCCAACAAGAAAGATTCTAAACATCTCTGCTTTTTATTCAATGTTGCTGGATCCTCACCTGTAACTGAGCTAGCAAAATAAATACTGTGCCTACAAGAGTAAACCAGAGTTTGGGTATTCTGCAATGAGTCATTCCTGATACCTTAAACCCTTTTAGATAATCTGCAAGTTACGGATTTGATGGAATTTATGGAGGGCTAAGAAGGCAAGCGATTACACGATGAATGGTAGGACCTGGAAGGTACAGAAGATCAGAAGGACCTTGGTGTGCTTATCCACAGGTCCCTGAAGGGAGCAGGGTAGATAGTTAAGCTGGTTAAGAAGGCATGTGAAATACTTGTCTATTTACTGAGGCATAGACTAGAAGAGCAGGAAGGTTATACTGGAGATGTGCAAAAACACTTGGTAGGCTATAACTGGAATACTGCATGCAGTCTTGGTCACCACATTATAGGAAGGATGTGATTTGTATTAAAAAGGATGCAGATGAGATTTACTAGGATATAGCCTGGGCTGGAGGGACTGAGCAATGAGGGAATATTGGATAGATTAGAGTTGTTTTCCTTAGAGCATCGAAGATTGAGAACAGCCCTAACAGATGTGTGCGAGATTGAGGGGCACAGACAAGGTGGATAGAAAGGCACTTTTTCCATTAGTGAAAGGATCAGTAACCAAAAGACGTAGATTTAAGGTAACAAGTAGAAGGCTAAAAGGAGAGTGAAATGAAATGTTTTCGTCCAGAGGGTGTTGAGATTCTGAATCTCACTGCCTGAAAGGGTGGTTTGAGTTAGAAACTCTTAACATTTAATCGGTATTTGGATATTGACTTGCTTTGCCATAGCCTTGACCATCTGTGGCATTACCATTTCTCCATTATCAACATCTTGAGGGCCACCAATGACCAGAAACTGAACTGGACCAGCCATTTAAATACTGGTAACGAGAATAGGTCGGAGGCTGGTAATTCTGTGACAAGAGTCTCACTATGTGGCTCCTTTTGAGCCTGTCCACCATCTATAAGGCACAAATTGGAATGTTCCCCACTTGCCTAGATGAGTGCAGCTATAACAACACTCAAGAGTCTTGATGCCATCCAAGACACAGCAGACCACTTAATTGGCACTCCATCCACCACCTTTAATATTCAGCTCCTTTACCTCCAGCACACTCTAGCAGCAGTGTGAACTATCTACAAGATGCATTGCAACAACTCACCTAGGCTCCTTGGACAGCATCTTTTCAAACCTGCAGTCTCCTTCCATCTAGAAGGGCAAGGCAGGAAATACATGGGAACATAACCGCCTCCAAGCCACAGATTGTCTTGACGTGGGTCTATATGACCATTCCTTTCTGTTACTGGGTCAAAAACTAGGAGCTCCCTCCTTAAAAATATTGGGGTTGTACCTATACCACACGAACTGTACTGATGCAAGAGGCAGCTCACCACCACCTTCACGAAGACAATAAAACCTGATCTATCCAAAGATGCCCATTTGGACGTGAATAAAAACAAATTTCTAGATAGTCATCAGTTGTTAACAATAGTGGTCAGTTGCAGACATCCATTTAGTTTCAATGGTGTCACCTACTCTTGAATGATCCAGTCACTCTCACTTCTTGCTGAGGTCACATCTTGCTGTCTATAGGTATGCCCCTTCTCTCAGCTACCTTTTGTTCAACAATTCAAAATTTGGGTCAGAACCCATGTAATTTCCTGTCTCATCTCCCAAAGTGGCCTGGGGTACAACGCCTCCGGACCTAGGGATTTATCCAATCTTAAAACCATCAAACCTCCAATACCTCCTCACTCCTCATGTCAAACTGCTGAAGAACTTTACAGTCCCTCTTCTGTACCTTCTTCCTCATCCAAAGTGAAGACTGATGTGAAGTACTCATTTAACACACTGCCAATGTCCTTATCAACATACATTACTCCTTGGCCATTTATGGTCTCAGCTCTTTGTCTGGTTACCCCCTTGCCCTTGATATATTTACAGTATATCTAGGGTTTCTCCCTAATTTTACCTGCCCAATGTTTTTAATGCCTACTGTACCACCAATGCTCAGTAGCAGCAATATGTACCATTTACATGATGAACTGAAGAAATTCCCCAAAAGATCCTTAGGCAGCAGCCACCAAACCCATGACCACTTCTATCTAGAAAGGCAAAAGTACATATATGGGAACACCACCACTGACAGGTTCCTGTCCAAGCCACTCACCATCCTGACTTGGGAATATAATGATGTTTCTTCATTGCGTTGATGGACAAAAAACTAAGAATCAAACCATCAAAAGTAAGATGTAGCATTAGTATTTCACGGAATGTGTAACCCAAATGCTCACTCCATGACACTTGAGAGTAATTTCGTTAGCTGAAACATTCTTAAGCATCCATTACTTGTCGGCTGTGAATGAAAAAGATCAACTAATGAGTAATTTGTAAAGTTAAAATTGATTTCTAACTAATTAAAACTTACTCCGTCTTCTTTAGGGCTTTGCCAGAATGATTTCAGAGATTGGGCGGGAGAGAAGCCAGGAGTGGGGTTCTGCTGGGCTAGGAGGAGTCTTCCGAGTTGAATGGATAAGAAAAGAAAGCCTTCCTTTTCAATATGCCCACCATCTGTTGAACCCATGGAATGATAATAAGAAAGTCCAAATAAGCAGAGATGGACAGGTATATAATTTACCTTTCAGTATATTTACAATTTATTTTTCTCAGAACTGTAAGAAGTTCTGTGGTACTGTACTTCCATATCAGTTTTTTGCAGTGGAATGAATTTTTTGATTTATAAGGTATACTCAATTTTTATTCATTAAACAAACAGAAAGGACTGTGGATGCTGGAAATTAAACAAAAACAGAAATTGCTGAAAAAAATCTATTTTTATTCTATTTAAATCTTGTATATTTAACATTTAGAGACAGAAAGAAAATAGTTTAATTTGATCAATAATTTGAATTTGAAGAATACACCAATGCTTTAAGAACTGAGGTTCTTGATTCTCTGCTGGTCAGTATTTGAACATCTAAGTGGTGTAAAATAGTGTAGGGTGATTTGAGATATTTTTCCAGTTGCAATGATATTCACAACACACTAACATAGGTTTCAAAATTGCTTTGCTTTAGGAATATTGTAATAATTATGTGCAATAATGGCTGATGTTATTTATTTGCATTTGATAACTGCTAGTGATCTGGTCAGCTGTTTTGTGATGATGCACGCTTTAGTTGCTAAAACTGTTAGTTTCTCGGTGTCCTATGTTCTGTAGGATGGGTTTTCAGATTGCACAATATTTGGCTGTATTTCTTAATGAGGTGAGTACCACAATGCTTTAGTGTGTTCTTCAGATTAACCTTGACACACTTCCTCTGATCTGCATTTCCTTGTTTTCTGTTTTTAGCTGGTTGCACAATTTGATGGTTTGAAGAAGTTGCTTAACTTATTTTTAAATAAATGTCCTATTCACTGAAGTTGCACCTAAATAAGCATGACCTTCATGCCAGTCATATTGGTGCACTGCTGTATTTTCCTTTAACATGAATATTCCTTAAATTTCAGGAGATTACATTTTTTGACATTTTCATGTGTTAGTGGTGGACCATTGCCATTTTTGCAATTCTGTAAATGAGCAGAGCTATGCTGCAGACTTTGCTTTTAGGTTGGGTTCATTCTAAATATGCTGCATTGCCGCTTTTGGTAAGGCTGTCAATATTTTGGTCCATTTGCACGTCATGATTAAAAAGGCTGCAGAGGTATGTGAAGCCATTAATGGCATTTAGTTTCCATCTTATAACATGATCTTGGATTTATTGTAAAGTTCATGTATAACTTCAGTCTTTTATAATGTTCGTAAATCAGATTTGAACTGGAAATGTGTATTGTTTGTTGGATTTCTAATCACTGAAGTATTTCTTTTGTAATATGTCCCCTTAGCAATGATACTTCAAAAGATATTTAAGTTTACCATATGATGTAATGTAACATTTACTGATTATAGTACTGTGAGGAGAAATACTTTAGTATAAGATCTCCTACCTTCCAATAAAAGGTGTTTTCTGCTGGGGCAGTTGTTTAGAAATCATGAAAGCATGTTTAAGATGAATGCTGTTGGATCAAAGCGACTTTGCTTGAAAAGTTTTTTTTTGATTGTTGACAAAAGTACATGACAATTAAGCTTGTCATAATCTTAGACGAAAGGATGAAAAATATATCCCATGTAATTTCATGTTGGGAAGCTAGCTACCCATGTGCTACACAGCTATCTTGATTCACTGAAAAAGTGGATCACCTATAAACTGTTGTTTGGTAGAACATTATTTGATTATTGATGGAAAGAGAGGCTTCTTGGCAAAGAATGCAAGAATGCCACATTCCAAATGAACACAACAATGTATACCAGAGACAAAAACGTGATTGGCTGAGGTATGCCATGGACCTGTTGTCACGCCCTTTTTTTGTCCGATAGTAGCAACCAATTGTGTTTTTGTTTTAATCGCTCCTGTTTTCCTGCCAATCCTTTTTGTTCTTTTCCCACCATTCTGCATTTCACCTGCTTTTTTTTCTTTTTCTACGCTTCTCCACTTCACCCAGTTAAAACTGATTACGTTTCTAACTTGTCACAATTCTTTGACTTGAAATGTGAATTGTTTCTGACTCACTTCAGAGTCTGTTAACATTTTAGTTCTGATGAGCAAGTTCCCAAGCTTGAGAATAACCTTTTGCGTGTGTGTGTGTGTGTAAGTGTAACTTGAGAGCTCAATGTTTGTGGAGTTTTGGATGGTGAATGCCATGCTGATTCTGATTGTACTCCTCAAATATCTGTATCTGTCTTAAACTATCTTTTTAAAACATACTATATCTACTGCTCCAAATAACAACATATGGCTTAAAATATCAAGAGAATAGACTTTCTTCTGGTTTATATGTTACGTACAGGAATTGGAGCCACAGGTTGGGGAACAATTGCTGCAGCTCTGGGAGCGAATTCCAATAGGAGGGAAGCTACCACAGCCAGATAGCAGACTTGGTATATTTGGGGAGGTAATGTTGTTAATCAAAAATTAGTTTTTATTCTACTGGAATCATTGATGAATCTTTGACAATATTTGATCCTGAGATCAGTATACTGATGTTTCACTGTTTTAAAGGTTTTTGAATAAATTGAATATTTTCTAACTTAAAAGAATTCTTGTCAAAAGGAATATTGTACTGAAAAATGCCTTCACAGTTCACTTGTGAAATGATAGAAACACCATTAATGGTGATATATCCTTTCATTATCGCTTAAAATGCATATACTTAGAGGCTTTACAGCACAGAAGGGGCCGTTTGGTCCATTGTGTTCATGCCAGTCACACACAACTGATTATATTAATCCCATTTTCCAGTTTTGGGCTTCTAGCCCTAGAGCCTACGGCAACACAAGCAAATTTCTAAGAGTTTCTGACTCAACAACCCTTTCAGGCAGTGCATTTCAGACTCCTACCACTGTCTGGATGAAAAAAATTCTCCTCAACTCTCCTTCTAGCCTTCTGCCTCCTAGCTTAAATCTATGCTATAGTTATTGACGACTCTTGTAATAGAAAAAGTGCCTTCCTACCCACCCTATCCATGCCCCTCATAATTTTGTACTTATCTATCAGGTCCTCTCTGAACCTTTGCTGTTCCAAGAAAAACAACCCTAGCCTCTCCAATCCTTTCTTACAGCTCAGATGCTCCAATCCAGACAGTATCCTGGTAAATTTCCTCTGCATTCTCTCTACTGCAGTCAGATGTTCTGTATACTGTGGTGACCATAATTGCGCACAATAATCCAGTTGTAGTGTAACCTCCCTGCTGAGTATGTCATATGCCTTCTGAACCACCATTTTTGCCTGCCCTGCTATCATTAGTGATCTCTGGATATGCACACCAAGGTCCCTCTGATCATCAGTACTTTACATAGTCCTACCATTCATGTTGTAATCTCCCCAGGTACATTACCTTACATTTTTTGCTCATTGAATTCCATTTGCCACTACTCTGCCCACTTGATCAGTTCGATATATTTCTGCATTTTACAGCTGTCATCTCGCTATTTACTCCTCCTAATTTTTGTATCATTCACGAACCTCTTAATTGTACCCCTCATTTGTAACTCCAAATCATTAATGTACACCATAATCAGCAAGAGTACCAGCTCCGAGCCCTGTGGAAGCCAACTTATAGTTAGACAAACATCCCTCTGCTTACAGCCTTTCAGCCAAACTTGGATACAACCTGCTACAATGCTTAGATGGCAATGGGCTCTTGCTTTGTTGACCAGTATGCCATGAGCAACCTTTTCGAAAGCCATGCTACCCCCATGTAGACCATACGAAATGCACTGGATTCATCAACACCACTTCACCTTTTATGTTCTTTGGAATTCGAGTTCCCCAGTCCTCATCTCACCCTTTGTCTTTACAGGAACATATTTGCCCTCACCGTTAGTTGAATGCTTTTCGCTGCTATGACACAGTACCATGTGCAAGTATCTGCATCCAGTCCACTTGGGTCAAATTGCATCTTACCTAAATAAAATCAGCCTTTCCCCAGTATAGAAGTTTTATTCCTGGACCATCCTACCCTTTCTCATGACTGTCCTAAATCTAACCTCCAAAATGCTCCCTGACTGATATACCTCCTGCCTTCCTTGACTTATTTATGAATGTTAGGACCAGAACTGACTCTACCTTGTTGGGATTTCTATATACTGGCTAAAGATACACCTGAATGCCGTTTACTGCTATAATTGAAAATACTGTGCTCCCCTCTATATCTCATCTGAAGACTATATAACCAAGCATATTGAACTGCCAATCCTGTCCATCTTTCAACCAAGTGTCAGTTAGGGTATTATAATCCTATGTGCCTATCTGTGCCCACACCTTGTCTGTCTTGTTCCTCAAGCTCTTTAACACCTTACCCACACCTCTTGATGATGCACTTTCCCTCAATTTCTGATTATAAATTTTCTTTTGGGAGACGAAACATATCAGAACAACATTGTGCCAACATTCTGTAATAAAGCTCCTATTTTTCTGCTGGTAAGTTTCAAAGCTATTACTATGTGCTGATATGAAATATAAGAAACAGTTGCATCAGAACAAATAATTTAATTCCATGTGATTTCAAGCTGCAGACTCACATCACGAGTTTGTAATTGATTATTTGTCACTGCTAAAATACAACTCACCACAACAGTTTTATAAGTCAAATACTTTTTCCCTATCTCTCCAAAAGCTGCTGACCTTTGGGAGTGTTGAATTATGGCAGCCTTGCATTACCTTCAAGTGCCCGTTCTTAGTGAGAATCAACAGACGATGAAACTGATCAAGAGAACACTTCCCTGCCAAACCTGACTGTGACCTCGCGTATTGTCCACACATGCTTCTAGCAGAGATAATGATCGACCACAGGAATCTTGACCCCAGCTGATTTCTTTTCACTTCCTTCTCTTAGGTTCCCCCAGGGCAATTGTGTTGGAGCATGACATCTTTAGTTACTGAACAGCAGAAATCAAAAGAAAAATAAAGCTAGTCTGTGTAAGCTTGCAGTGTGCAAATTCAAAGAAATTGTGTTTAATTTACAATGCTCTGAGCAGGGCACATTTTTGGTTACTTTATCCACTGACTCTCACAAGTGACACCCATGGATGTAGTCCTTTGAATAGTGATCTGTTCTGTGGCTTTTCTGTTGACTAAATTGTGAAGAAAAATTCGGAATATTTGGGTTTCTCAGCTTTTCAATTAACCAACTGAGAAGGAGACTCAAAGGCAGATTTAAACAAAAGGTAAATCAAGGCACTAATTCACAATAAGTTGTACTTTATGGCCAATATAGGCTAAGAAACCATTCCAGTGAGCCTGCTGCTGCTCGGACTGAAATCTGATACCTCATCACAGTGTGGAAGTTGATTTTGGGACTTCCCTGAATAGATACAATTGAAATATTAATTGAGAAACTTGACAAGCGACTAGAAAAGTTTAATTGCGATTTGTCCATTGTCACAGAATTTGTGTATTTTCTTACTACCCATGATCATTGTGTTAATGTGTGTTTTCTTCCCCACGGAATGACCATCCCATTGTAATATAGTAAAAGTAAGCTTTTTCTGAGTTTTTAAAACATTTAAGAAAGTTATTTATTTCACATATCTCCCAAATGTTTCTTCGATGGGGTGATGAACTGAACTTAAAAGTTTGAAAAAGCAGAGCATTCTTAGTAACATATGTGGCTGCTTGAATTTCCAAGAAGCCATGTTTCAGGTGAATTTGAAGTTGAAACAGGTGAGATGGGGGAGGAGGTAAGGTGGGGGTGTTCTTTTTCCCACCTTCATAGTATTGCTGTTCATCGCCTTAGCTTCTTAGTTGACTTTAAATGGCTTGATGGCTTCTTGACGGACTCTTTATAAGCATCATTCACTGATTTTTTTTTTAAAGACACAGAAAATGAGATGGTTTCTTCATGTGACCTTCAGTTGAAAGTCCCTTTCTGAAAGAGGTGTGTGCTAAGGTCAATTCAAAATCCTGTCTTGTGGCATTCATATCTTAAAAGTTGGAGCCAGCCAAGACCTTGGTATTTGAATGACAATTAAAATTGAAATTAGACTTTTGATTGTTTTTCAGTAAAAGGCATTGAGTCAACATCTGTTTAGACAAAAACAGAAATAGCTGGAGAAACTCAGCAGGTCTGGCAGCATCTGTGAAGAGGAAGCAGAGTTAACGTTTTGGGCCCAGTGACCCTTCTTTAGATTCCATTTGAAAAATAATTAACTTTGCAACTTAAAACATCACTATTGGTAGCATTTCTCCTGAAATTGAAAGATTGTCCGTAACCCTGTTAACCAACCAATTAAAAATTGCACTAGTGTGTATTTGGATTTTCTTTGCCATTTGTGACCTACAATTACTAAACTATTTTTCTTCCTTTCAGTCTTAGAGTTCGTCCTGTTCTGTGCAGCCCACTTTACAAGAACTTTGGAAACTGCACACTTTACCTGGTTTGTTTTGCTAAAGTGAAGATGCACAGGCACGCAAATCCAGCTTATTCTACATAGAATTTTGTAAACATGGTAAACTTCACTGGGACCAAGTTTTATGCTTAAAAACTGACATGTGATTGATTGAGGTATGGAGGAAGATGGAAACAGAATGTGTTTCATATTTGTGAGCTTGTCTGATAAGAAACCTAGTTATATGTTGTTGAACTGTTATGTTGCTGTTTCTGAATTGTGAAGAAATAGTTTCCACTGCATTTGATTTCAGACTGAGTATGTGAAAGAGACAGGTGTATTTTTTCCCTAGGCTGCCTTAAGCATAGATTTGGAAATAACCTTTTCTCTGCCAGAAGTGTTTTGTGTTTTAAAAAAAAATTTACAGATTAGATTTAACATTCTTCAAAAAATTTCAGTAGAACTGCAATATGAGGATTAATATTATTCTGGACCTCATATTTAAGTGCCGCTGTTACCTATTTAGAAAAATACCTATCAAACGTCTACACTTGGTAGTCAAATTAAATCTTCCAACAAGTTTTGAATTGCCTTTATGATATTAGCATACGTTCACCTGCCCAGTTCACTTTTTATTGTGATGGATTTTCCAGTAAAACTGTACCAGGTTAAAAGTATTTATTTGGAACATATTGTTTAAACTGATTATAATACATGCACAGTTCACAGCCCTCTGGGAAGGATTCTGTCTGAGCAAAATATTTAAAGCTATATTACAAGCAAAAAATACTTTGAAACAATTGTGCCAAGATGATACATCATTGATATTACTGCTTTGTTTTGACCCAAGGAACCAGTAAAAAGTAGGTGAGAATTTTTAGCTATTATCTCTAAAGTATAAGAGCATTGCTAGCTAAACCTGGTGGCCATGATGAAACTTGTATAGCAGTTAAATGGGTTGTGTTTAAGCTTTGCACAGAAAGAAAACTTCCTCTCCAGTCTCAAAAGCTTTGATAAACTTGCAAGAAACCGTAAAAACAGCAGTAGTGTTGAATCATTATGTTGTCTGAAGTTTATTGTTGGTCATAATGCAACTTAGTTTAATGGTTACTAGCCTCATTTTAAACCTCTAGGTTTACATCTACATCTGGTAGACTGTGAACAAATCAGCACTTTGAGGCATGTGGTAAGAATTCAAATATAAACTAGTAATGTATTTATTATGTTGTACACCATGCAGTGTATTTTTGGGAAATGAATAAGATTTGTTTTTCATATATCAATGTCAATGGGGGCATTTTTCATTGCTTTGTGACAAATTCCTCAAGTCAAACCTTTTCAATAAAATATTTCTTAGATTAATTTTATGATCCAGCCTAAATGTCCATCATAATCAATAGAAATGCTCAAGCCTTAGCAAAGCAGTCTTGAAGACTCATTCTACATGGAGTTTAATTGTAGATGAACAGTCTTTTAAAGAAAAGAGTGGGCTGTTTTGATTTGTTATATTTCACTTATTTAATCATAATTGAGGATAAAAATTTCTACATTTAGCTCTTGATTTTGCAGTTTAACTCTTTGCATCACCAAGCTGCCTTCTGTGTTGCTGTGAACTGATTTACCAATCCTAGAGTTGAATTTACCAACAATCTCATGCAGAATATAACTTTGCATCAAGGCACGTAACAGCAAGTTCTCAACTTCATTAGTTGCTGAATGGGGTTATGTGGATCCATACAAGGAAGCAAATATGACTTGCACATGACTCCTACCAGTTGGTTTGTCTGTCATTGACAGCAACTTTAGAAGGAGCTTGCTAGTCTGACATTGCAAAGGTAAACAGTATGATTGATTCAAACGTAAAACATCCATCTCTGTTTGCGATGGCTAAAAAGGATCATAAAACCAAATTAGTTTGGACAGTCTCAATACAAAGGACTGGAGACAGATCATAGCACTGTTCAGTTTTGGAAGACATGGGGAAATAGAAATGTCTATTGCAGCAAGAAATGCACTTGAGCTCAGTAATGCTTCAATCTTGATATTAGGACTGCATTTAATCAGAGTACTTGATGTTGTCACTCTGTTCAAAGGAACAGTCATTTTTAGCAGAGATATTAGGAACTGCAGATGTTGGAGAATCTGAGATAACAAGCTGTAGAGCTGGAT
>NC_063334.1:72590262-72616856 GCF_021869965.1 Rhincodon typus | reverse complement strand
CTACACCTTGTTATCTCAGTTGTTTTTAGCAGTTGTCCATCACCTGGAATGCAAAAGTTGCAATGTAATTTCTGTGTAAATGCTTTGATTTATGGACCATTTGTTTGTATTGTTGGTCAGGAAACCTTCTTATGACAAAACCTTCATTACCAAATGATGATTTTTTAAAAATCCTACAATAAAGATCCCACCAGTAATTGATTGTACTGACTAAAACATTATACAGATTTATTCCCAAAGACTTGGCTGTCTTGAATACATTTTAACTTCAACTGATTTGACATTTACAATGGGATAGTGAAAAATAAATGGATGTTATTTCCAGTACAAACTGTATCTTTGCTGCATGTGCAGTTGATTTTTTTTTTAATTTTTGATGTTTGTCAATGACATTTTTAATGAAGGAGGATAATTTAAAGAATAAACTAATTTGTTTCTACATTAGTGTGCAGTAATTGGTCTGTTTTGTTGAAATTTTAATCGATTGACACTTAACAATTGTAATTTACCTTTTGTACAAATTCCAACAAAATACTAGATTCCTTTTAAAATGGTTTAATCAGAATCATCTTTATGCCATTTAAATTTCGGTAATGTGCAGTTCAGTGTGGATTCTACAACATAGTTGGTTAAAGAGACTTCATGTACACCACAGATGCCCTAAGCCACATATTAAAT
The DNA here is from genome assembly GCF_021869965.1 of Rhincodon typus. Taxonomy (NCBI): domain Eukaryota; kingdom Metazoa; phylum Chordata; class Chondrichthyes; order Orectolobiformes; family Rhincodontidae; genus Rhincodon; species Rhincodon typus. The sequence goes on along the minus strand of NC_063334.1, from coordinate 72,616,178 downwards.
TAGACACTAGGTTTGATCAATTCTGTCTTCCATGGGCAACTTTCAGTGAGGTGAATGGCAACTGTTCCTCTACTGCTGACCACACGATTCATGCTTGTCTATAAACCAAATGACCTCCTCCCCTCTCACCAGAGTTAACTTTTTTGTTTTTGACACTGTAGTTGCAGTAACATGGACTGGATTTTCAGTTGTCTGCGAGGATGGGTGAGCTTTGAAAATTTCATCCCTGATGGGATGGACTGGCAGCCCCCTACTCGAGCATGATGCAAATTTCTAAGTGGGGAGAGGAATTCTGAAGCTTCCATTCTAACAGTTAACTGCTAGAGCTCAATAAGAGGAGTAAGTCTTAAATTTTCAATTGATAAGCACAGGAAACATGCAGGGTTGGAGTGCAGTAGGCATGAACACTGCGATGAGCCATCATGGGTTGTGGAGCCACTGTTCAACTCATTTGATAGGGAGATTAACACAACTATACAACAGATAGGACAGAGTTGCCACCACGGTAGCTGAAAGGCGTGTATTTGTCAACAGCAGTAGGAGTCTTGAGCGGCAACAGGCTGCTGACATCATTTGGGGAGCAGAGGCTGGCAGAAGAAATTCTGGTGAACAAACCAGCAGGAGCTGAAGGGGAGGAAAGTGCTGCTAAAAACATCAGATGTATCAGCTCTGGCAAATGACAGTGACGTAGGAGGTTGCATCTATTTAGTAAATTGGTCTTCAGCATTTGTGCTCTGGTCCACAATGCCTTGAGGCCCCTCAGAGCCTACAGGAGTCTCCTTGCCATCTAGATCACTGCTGCCCTGAATTTCTATTGTGTCATTTTCCAGAATCTCAGCTATAGACTTGTGTTGCATGTCTCAATTGGCAGCTAATCACAATAGGTATTTAAAACTTACCTGCTCCTTAATTTGGGGTCTGCATCTGTTTCAAGAATCAGGACTCCACCACAGCCATTGGTTATGTTTCAGCAGGGGACTGAAGTTTATGATTCACTTGAATACTATAAATATACAGACTGAAATTGTGCTTGTTGTTAGGAGTTGTGTTTTTGTAATGTATCTTTCTAAATATATACTTGACAAAATAAATGCAAACATATGTAAAAAATGAGTGCCACACTGTCCTTCACCTATTGACTTATAGAATTTAAAATAATAGAGGATGGTTTTCTAAAGGTGAGGGTTAGAAGTTAAGGAAAATAAATTGAAATATAAAACTACAATTACAGTAGCCATTTACGCTTTAAAGGTGTCGCAGTGGAAGTCTGGTACAAGGTGAATCAGCATACAGCAAATTTACTTACAGCACAGGGGTCTTATTCCCAACCAGCTAATTATGCTCATGCAAAAACTCAAAGTAACCTTACCTCAAACATGGTAAATAAATAGCTCCCATTAGATTAAAGAAGTGATGGGGTACTAAGGCTTACACTATTTCTACCTGCACAAGTTATCACTTGCTGCAGCTATGGCAATACAATTGGGAATTTGTTCCACCTGCTTGGAGGAAATGCTGTTCTTTTTAAAATTCTGTTTCAATCCTACATCGTTACTTCATTTTACAAAGCACACACTGAATAAATGTGCAGATGGTGACAGTAGGGATGGTATCAGTACTAACTTCTGCTGAAGGGAAATACACTACTAATCATCTAGCTACGTTGTGATTCAGCTACAACGCAGCCTCATTCCTTGGACTCCCCATATTATATCAGTCATCCACTTATTTCCATGGTTATAGAAACATTTTATACAACGTTTTTCAACAACAAAGTTTAGTCTTTCTGCAATGATTCTTCGTAACGACAAAGGTGGTTATATCCAAAACTGGGGATAGGGACTGTATCTGAGGCATCAATAAAGTTTCTGATTGATAGGGGAATCTACCAGTGATGAGTTCAGAGATATGATAAAATGGACATCATGGCAGTGAAGACTGCAGCTGCAAAACTTCTCGGCAATGGGCACGGAAAGGATTAAAAAGGTGCCTGATGAAATGCTGCATAAAGCATTGGCTAAGCAACTACAAGTTGAGCATTGCTGAGTTGGTGGTTCGTGAACTCCAACCAGTGGAATGCTTTATATTATAAACCCAATAAAGTCCTTAATTCAAATGTGGACAAAAGCCCAAAATTCCAAAAGTAAGATGAGAAATGTTCCTTAACATCAAGGCTGCATTCAACCGAGTGTAGCATCAGGACCCCTAGTAAAACTGGAATCACAGGAATCGGGGAGAACTCTCCACTGGCTAGAGTCATACCTGGCACAAAGGAAGATAGTCGTGGTTTCTAGCAGTCAGTGATCTCAACTCCGGGACATCTCTGCAGGAGTTCCTCTGCATAGTGTCCTAGGCTCAACCATCTTCAGCTGCTTCATCAAATGACCCTCCCCTCATCATAAGGTCAGAGTAGGGATGATCACTGATGATTAGACAATGTTGAGCACCATTCACAACTCCTCAAATACTGAAGTAGTCCATGCTCAATGCAACAAGACCCAAACAATATCCAAATTTGAGCTAGTGCGTGGCAATTATCATTTGTACCACAAAGGTGCCAGGCAATGACCGTCTCCAACAGAAGTGAATATATCCATCGTGCTTCTCAATTAATAGCATCACCATAATTGAATCCCACATTATCAATATCCTGGGGGTTACCGTTGACCAGAAATTGAATTGGATTAGTCATATAAATACAGTTACTACAAGAGAATGTCAGAGTCTAGGAATCTTGCACTGACTAACTCACCTCACTACCCAAAACTTTTCCACCCCCTGCAAGGGACAAGTCAGGGGTGAGATGGAATGCTCCCCACTTGCCTGAAAGATTGCAGCTCCAATAACACTCGAAGCTTGACACAGGATATAGCAGAGTGCTTGACTGGCATCATATCCACAAACCTCCATTCCAACAACCAGCGATGCTCATTAGCAGACTTATGAATGCTTGTACTTAACGAATGCAATCCCATTGAGGGGTGTAATTTTAAAGATCCAATATTTGAACGAACATACCAAACATGTTCCCAAATTAAACTTGTCCCACTTACCTGCATTTGGCCCATATCCCTCTAAATCTTGCCTATTTATGTACTTAACCAAAAGTCTTTTAAATGTTGTAACTATACCTTTTATCTACCACTTCCTTTGCAGTTCTTTCTACAAACGAACTCTTGTGTTTTAAAAAAAAATGTCCCTCATGTTCTTTTATAAAACTTTCTCCTCTCACCTTAAAAGTATCCCCGCCTGATTTTGAACTCCCCTGCCCTAGGGAAAAAAAACTCTTGCTTATGTTATTGTTCACCTTATTTATGCCCCTCATGATTTTATAAATCTCTATAATATCACCCCTCAATCTCCTATGCTCCCGTGAAAAAGTTCCTAGCCTCTCCAGTATCTCAAACCCTCCAGTCCCGGCAACATCCTGGTAAATCTTTTCTGAACCCTTTCCAACTTAATAATATTCTTCCTATAGCAGGATAACCAGAATTGCACACTACTCTCGAGGAGGCTTCACCAAAATTCTGTACAAGCTCAACATAATGTCCCAACTCCTATACTCAAAGACAAAACGAAAACAGAAATTGCTGGAAGCATCAATGGAGAGAAACCAGAGTTAATGTTTCAGGTCTAGTGACCCTTCCTTAGAACTAATGGTAGCTGGGGAAAAAGAGTGTTTTTTTATGCAGAAGATGGGGTGGGGGTACGGTTTAAGAAGTAAACGATCGATGGAGATAGAACCCAAAGAGAGAGAAGAACATTTGGACAGAAGAGACGAGTGGATAACGGTCAGCCTAGGAGAATGAATAGCTACCAATGGGGACAATTAGTGGCTAACAATGGGTAGTGTTAACTCTGATTTCTCTCTGCAGGTGCTGCCAGAACTGCTGAGCTTTTTCTGCAATTTCTGTTCTTGTTTCTGACTTCCAGCATTTGTAGTTCTTGCAGTTTCTATACGCAAAGGTCCGAGCAATGAAAGCAAGCATGCTGAATACCTTCTTGGCCACCCTGTCTATACGTGACATAAATTTCAAAAATTATGTACCTGAACCCCTAAGTCCTTCTGTTCGACAACACTACTCAGGGTCCTACCATTTACTGAATAAGTCCTGGCCTTGTTTGTTTCACCAAAATGCAAAACCTCATTTTATCTTAATTAAACTCCATCTACCATTCCTCAGCCCATTGACCCAATTGATCAAGATCTCATTGTAATTTTAGGTAACCTTTTTCACTGTCCACCATACCACCAATTTTGTTGTCATCTGCAAACATACTAACCGTGCCTCCTATTATTCTCATGCTTATTTATATAACTGATAAACAAAAGTGGGCCCAGTACTGATCCCTGGGGAATATCGCTTGCGAATAGACTGTAGAATGGAACCCAGTGACAACACAGGGACTACCTGTATTGATGGTTTTTTTGGTGAGATTTGTTTTCAATGGTATGCCTATTGTGGCTGAGTTGCTATGGAGAATACATGGGGGCATGAACGGTGCATGGTGCTATGGGAGCCCGATAACTTGGGATTATAAGGGAGGATGGATGAGACATGAAGTTGTAGGGAGCATGTAGCGTATAGTGGGGCATGGAGTAATAAGGGTAACAAGAGTATGAAGGGTATTAAAAGGCACCTGGTTATGAGGGGGCATGGAGGGAACATGTGGAATGGATGAGGCCTGGGGGAATAGGAGGGGTCATGTTGGGGGTATGGAGGTATTGGGAATTTATGGCTGCATGGAGTTATGTCAGGTCCTGGAATTCAGAATTGGGAAATGGATTGTGAGGACTAGATGTCCTAACAGCCTTTAGTCTGTGTCAAATGCCCAAATAATTAAGGAGACATTTTGGGTCCGACCTATGCCTGCCTCTTCGTAGGATATGTGGAACACCTTTTCCGCTATTACACTGGTACTATTCCTCACCTCTTCCTCCGCTATATCAATGACTGTCTCGGTGCTGCCTCGTGCTCCCTTGTGGAGCTTGAACAGTTCATCAACTTTACTAACACCTTTCACCCCAATCTCAATTCACCTGGACCATCTCCGATACCTTCCTGGACCTCTCCGCCTCCATCTCCGGTAACCATCTCAGCACCAACATCTATTTCAAACCCACTGACTCCCACAGCTATTTGACTACACCTTCTCTCACCCACCCTCCTGCAAGAATGCGATCCCCTACTCCCAATTCCTCCGCCTCCGCCGCATCTGCTCCCAAGATGGAGCATTCCACTTCCCGACATCCCAGATGCATAGCTTGGACCCAAAATGTCTCCTTAATTATTTGGGCATTTGACACAGACTAAAGGCTGTTAGGACATCTAGTCCTCACAATCCATTTCCCAATTCTGAATTCCAGGACCTGACATAACTCCATGCAGCCATAAATTCCCATTCCCTTCATATCCCAACACACCCCCTACTTCAAGGACATCCCCCATCCAGTGATTGAAAATGCCCTCAACCTCATCTCTTGCATTTCCCACACTTGTGCCCTCAAACCCCCTTGCCCAAACAAAAATAAAGACAGAGTCCCCCTGTTCCTCACATACCATCCCACCAACCTCCGCATCCAGCATATCATCCTCCCCCACCAAAGAGATATTTCCCTGCCCACCCCATCTGCCTTTCATATAGACCATTCACTCCGCGATTCGGTCATCTGCTCCATATTCCTCACTAACCCCACCACCCTGGCACCTTTCCCTGCATCTACAGGAGGTGCTACACATGCCCCTATGCCTCCCCTCTCACCTCTTTCCGAGGCCCACTGTATCCGTGGCCTCCTCTACATCGGTGAGACCAAACGTAGACTCTGTGACAGATTTGCTGAGCATTTGTGCTCCGTATGCTATAATCAACAACACCTTCCAGTTGCCAACCATTTTAACTCTTTCTCCCACTTCATGTCCATCCTGGGCCTCCCCCAGTGTCACAATGATGCCACATGCAAACTGGAGGAGCAACACCTCATATTCAGCCTCAAGAGCCTATAGTCTGATGGCCTTAACATAGAATTCACCAGTTTTAAAATCTCCCCACCACTGGCCTCATCCCATATCCAACCCTCCCTCTCATCCCCGCCTCCTTGACCTGACACAACATGTCCATCTTTTTTCCCACCTATCTGCTCCACCCTTCTCACTGACCAATCTCCACTACCCCCTACCTGCATCCACCTATCACCATCCTGCCTACCTTCCCCCAGCCCCATTCCTCTTCCTTCTATTTATTTCCCAGCTCCCTTCCCCCTCCCCAGTAATGATGAAGGGGCCTGACCCGAAATGTCAACTCTCCTATTCCTCTGATGCTGCCTGGCCTGCTGTGTTCCTCCACATCCACACTGTATTAACTCTGACTCCAGCATCTGCAATTCTTGCTATCTCCGCTTTTTTAAGCAGCCTGTTTCTGTGGCCACTTTTGAATGTCCTGCTCATGCCTCTCCAGATTGGAAATAGGTGTCAGAGGTCTTTTCAAAGATGATGGTTTTGCAGAGTCAGGAAGTTTCCCAATGGCCCGCACCACCTCCAAGAAAATCCAAGGAAAGTCAGTCCAACTACAAAAAATCCATATTTCACTTCCTTTGGTTTAGTTCATTTTAACAAGTAATAACTTTTTTATAGACCTATTCATTAAAAAGTCAATTCAGTACTGATCTTCAGCTGCATTTTAAATTTCTGTGATTTAATTAAAATGTAAGAAAGTCAAGATCACTTTTCTCAATATTTAAGTTGTTCTACTGTGATCTTGTGTTTCCTGTTATTGCTGATTTTATTCACAGGATGTCACTGTGAGATCAATAGATTTTCTTCACTTTGGCTGTTGACATACTCTGCTAAATATTCTCTTTGGATCCAACTATCATACTGAAATGATCGATGTTACCCTTAGCTTATGGATAGCACAATTGTTTCCAGTTAAGCATGTTGATAGTCCAAGTCTCATTCCAGAGACCTGGGTCCATCCACATGCAATCACAGGACATATAAAAACACCTCCTTCTTTGACATTCTCTTTTCTCACTGTCTAAGGCTCCCAATACTCCTCCTAGGTGGAGAAGCAATTTAATGCCTTCAAATTAATATACTGTATTCATACTCACAATGTGCTCTATTCCAGTGAAACACAAAACAAGTCCAATAAAGAAAATCTTCTTTTCTGATTGGGCATCTTACAGCTTACTGGATTTCAACATTTTATTAATTAATTTTAGACCATGAATTTCATCCGCATTTGATCTGGTTTGTTTGCTGGCTTGGATCTTGTTTTAAATGTTTTTGCTTTCATACACAGCTATTCATTATTCTGCTATTTACACTCACTCAGGTCAAGTGCTTTTTAATCTTTACCACAATGACTACGATTGCCTATGAAATGCCCTGCCTGGAAATGTGATGGAGGCAGGTTTTATTGAGTCATTCAAGAGGGTATTAAATGACTATTTGGAGAAAAATAATGGTGACAAAGCAGAAGGTTGCACAAGGTAATGATGTTCAGTCGAAGAGCCAGTGCATGCAAGGTAGATCAAATGGCCCCCTTCTGTGCCATAACTTCTGTGATTCTGTGCTTCCTTTGCTTTTTTGTTCCATGACACCGGTGTCATTTAATCTTTCCAACTCTCTCCCCTTACCCAGACCTTACCTTTTGCCTTTTGCTCTCTACCACCAACTTCCTGTCCACATTTTCAATGTCATGAAACCTAACACATTTCTATCTTGCTTCAATTCTGAAGAGTCATGTTCAAGTCGAAAAATTAGCTCTAATTCTTTCTCCATAGATGCTGCCAGAACTTTTGTGTATTTTAAGTACTTTCTGTTTTACTTATGTTTAACCAACTAACTTGTTTCTTGATGAGGGTTAATGTGGTGGATATAATCTGTACAGAATTATAGAATCATGGAGTTGGACCAAAGGGTCTGTTTCCATGCTTTATAACTCTATAACACTACATGAACTTCAAAAAGGCACTTGATAAGTTACCACACCATGGGCCTTCCAGCATATGCAAAACGTGAGGAATAAGATGGACAGTAGCAGTACTGATATGAAGGTGGATGAGAGAATATTGGTGAATGGTTTTTTTGGACTGTAGGAAAGAATATAGTGGGTATCTGAGGAGTTAGTGCCAAGACTACTGCTTTTCTTAGTGTGTATTAATGATCGTTCTCAGGTTTACATGAAGAATTTCAACATTTTCAGATGAGATAAAATTTGGAAATATTGCTAATGGTGAGGAGGATACTGATAGACCTCAAGAGGATATTGATTGGCTGGTGCAATAGATGGGCACATGACATTTCAAAATTTAATATAGAGAAGTGTGAAATATATCTTTTATCAGGAGAAATGTCTTTTATCACATGGCTTGATGCCAAACTATGAGCTAGGTTCTTTACAGATTTCTTGAGGGGAAGTCTAAGTCAAGGACTGTCTTCAGGTTTAGATTTCAAAGAATCACAATTTATTATACATTCATACAAAGTGCTGCTATATGTAGCAGTAGTATTTGGTAACGTGACCTTGTATTTACATTCACTAAGGACTAACTTCTTTTTGTGTATTCATGCCCATGTGCTCTCAAGACTTTCTCTCATTTTAGATTGTTAACTCTGCAGTGATGTGTGACTTTCTGACAATGCGAGGTCCATTCAGGGTCCTGAGGTTCTTACATAACACCCCTTCCAAGTTTTATTTCCCCCATCACTAACTCTGATTCACAGTTACATATAATTCTTACATATAAATTATCCAGACTGGTTCTTTTTACATCATTTACTGTACATGTTCCCTATTTCTCCCACCCTTCCCTACTGTTTGTCTTGATTCATCTGTGTCAACAGATGGACAGGGAAAGTCAATGACCAAGGGTATAAGCTCTTGAGGTAAAGTTGGTGATCTTATGTTTTCTCTGCTGGGTTCAATCGATCTGTATGAATGAATTTATAGTGATGAAACTGCAGGAGTGTGTGAGAATTATCAGGTCATAATAGTTCTGTGCCACTATTAGCGCTGGATACCCTAGGAAGCTTCCTTCATTTCCTTTGGGTGCCTATCCAATCAGTGCAAATTAAACAGTTAAATAGCTATTAAAGTTTTTCAAAATCTGTTAGTGAAATGAGAGGACAGTTAGGGCCTGTCACACAAATATCCAGTGCCTTGTAGGAATTCCAGGACACGCAGTGTCCTGGAAAACCACATACACAGGAAGTGCTACCAAATGCTTGAGTTTGAGCTCAGAATCTCGGAGCTTAAGAGCCACCTGGCATCACTCCATTGCAACCAGGAGTACTGTGGATGGCATGTTTCAGAAGATGGTCACCACATTGCCAACACTCTTGCCAAGTTGCATGGGCACACAGTGTACAGTAGCCTGAAGGTTACCACTTGTGGCTTTATTCTGTGCTAAGAAACATATCTGCACCACCATGCAAATAAATTTAAACACCAAGAGAAAACAGGCCAACACAATCCACATATTTTAAAAGGGAACATTTACCTGCAGCTACAGAAGAGGAGAGGGAATGGATGATGACTGGCTAGATTAGGAAAACAGGCATCAGTACAGGAAATCCCCTGGAGGTGTTGGATACCAGTGAAGCTGTTCATATGTCAGTGGAGCACAGTCAGAAGTGAATCCATGGCAACATGGAAAACCTGGTTTCTCCCAGCTTGGAAGGAAGAGAGGGAAAAGTAAAAATGCAGCTGTCAGAGGAGACTTGGTAGTCATGGGTAGGTAAATGTATTTTCAATTGTCAACGTTGGTGCTGAGTTGTATGTCACCTCCCTTGTGTCAAGGTAAGAATGTTACTGCACACTGCAGAATATTCCAAGAGGGAAAGAGATTTGCTAGAATTCATGGGTGGCATGGTGGCTCATTGGTTAGCACTGCTACCTCACAGTGCCAGGGACCCGGGTGCGATCCCAGCCTCGGGTGACTGTACGCGTGGAGTTTGCACATTCTCGCTCTATCTGTGTGGGTTTCCTCTGGGGTCTCCTCTGGACAACCATGCCAAATTGCCCATTGTGTGTCCAGGGATGTGTAGGTTAGATGGATTAGCCATGGGAAGTACAGGGCTATGGGGATAGTGGGAGGGGTGGGTCTGGGTGGGATACCCTTTGGAGGGTCACTGCAGACTTGATGGGCTGAATGGCCTGCTTCCACACTGTAGGGATTTTATGATTCTATAAAGTTGGAACCAATGACGTAGTGAAGAAAAGGCTTTAAGTTGTAGAGGTAGTGTTTTAAGAGCTAGGATAAAAATGATTGAACAGTACTTATAGGTGGTAAATTTTCCAGTGGCAGTGAGTAAAACAACCGGAAGTTAGTATAAGTGAATATGTGCCTTGAGAAGTGATGCAGGAGGAAAGGAGTCAGATTTCTTAGCAGTTGGACCAGTTCGTGGGCAGGAAGGATCTGTATAAGGTCAACTGATAGTATGTGAATAAGGATAAGACCAATGTCCTTACAGGAAGATTAAATAGTGCTGTGGTCAACAAGACTGACTTGAAGTGATGAGGGTCAAAAAGCAAAGAGAACCAGAAGGATAAACAACAAGAGTATAAAGAATGGTGTAAAAAGAAGAATTTGATGGAGGAAAAGAGTCAAAACAACTATCATGTAATTAGAACGTATAAAAATTAATGAACTGCAGGCAAGTTCCCATATTAATTTGACATCAAACTTGGTATACAACTTCAGTACCTTTTCTAAACATGAAGTTGTTAAGGTGTTCTGCCTGGTAGAACTCCAGCTGAGGCTTAACCAGTGATTTGTAAAGGCTGACTTCCTGTTTTTATACTCAATATCATTAATTTACAAAGCTAAGCATCTAATATGGTGCAGGGAAGGTTGTCTCGGATTCTCCAGCATCTGCAGTTCCTACTATCTGTAAGCATCTAATATGTTTTATTTGTTGCTACAACAACTTGTCTTGGCACTGTCAAAAAATGTAGAAAAATGTAGAAGTAATAAGGCGGGTTTTTTTTTTGTTAGTTCATGGGATGTGGATGTTTCTGCCTTACCCAGCATTTAATTACCCAATTCTGGTTGTTATTGAGAAGTTGGAGGTAAGCTGCCTTTTTGAACGAGTACACTTTATGGGGGTTTGGTAAGCCGACAGTGTTTTTAGGAAGAGATTTCCAGTGTTTCGACCGAGTGACACTGAAGAGTGACAGGCAGTTTAAGAAAACCAGGCAGGTAGTACACAAGAGATAGTAGGAACTGCAGATGCTGGAGAATCCGAGACAACAAGGTGCAGGGCTGGATGAACACAGCAGGCCAAGCAGCATCATAGGAGCAGAGAGGCTGACGTTTCGGGCCTAGACCCTTCTTCAGAAAAGGGGGAGGGGAAGGGGGTTCTGAAATAAATAGGGAGAGAGTGGGAGGCGGATAGAGGAGAGGATAGGTGGAGAGGAAACAAACAGGTCGAAGAGGCGGGGATGGAGCCAGTAAAGGTGAGTGTAGGTAGGGAGTTAGGAAGGTAGTACACAAGTCTAGTGTAAACTGGTGAGGGTGATGATTTCTCAGGGGAGTGCAGTCAGAACCAAGCCTGTACTGGAGACGAGGAAGAAGAATGGAAAAGCAATAGTTATAGGGAATTCCGTAGTCAGGGGAAGCCTTAATCATGTATTTCTGTCAAAAGAAATGTGACTCCAGGATGCTGGGTCGCCTCCATAGTTCCAGAGTCAAGGATGTCATGTAGCAGCTGCAGGATGTGCTTCTTGGGGAGGAGGATCAGCCAAAAATAATGGTCCATATTGGTACCAATGCGATAGGTAGGTAGGAAGAGGTGTGAGGTCCTGAAGGAAAATTTCAGACAGGAAGGAACTTTAAAAGGAAGACCGAAAGAGCAATCATCTCAAGATAACTCCCAGTATCATGCATAAGTTCAGCAGGAGGATAGATCAATTGAATATATGGCTGGAAAACTGGTATAGAAATGAGAGCACCAGATTTCTGAAAAATTGAAAGGTAGTACTAATGGAACCATTTAAATGAAATGGATGGACTCGTGGCAGATATAATTTATTACAGATAAATAGGATGTAATGCACTTTGGGAGGAGATATAATATGTAGGGGAGGAATTGAAGAAATTCACTGTGCAGATTTACAAATTTTTGAAGTAGAACATGCTGCTTAAGGTAGTTATGAAATGTAACGGAATACTGATATTTTAAATACGGCATTGAATACAGAAACAAAGAGGTCATGCTATAAACCTTTACAAATTATTCTGGGCACCACACTTTAGGAAGGATTTCAGGACATTGGAAAAGCAATGGAAGAGATTTATCAACCAAAATCTTAGTATTTACTGACTTTGTGACTGATATACTGAGACTCTAATGTTTATTGTAGCAACTTGCCAAGGCTTCTTTGACAGTTCCTTCCAAATCTGAGATTCCTACCAACTAGAAAGATAAGGGCAGTAGGTTCAAGAAATATTACCATGCCAAGTTCCTCACCACGTTACACGTTATCCTGATAGCATACTGTTCCTTCCTTATTAATTGGTCAAAATCCATCAACTTCCTACTTAATAGTCATGTAGGAGTACATAACTGAAAGTTTATTCAGTGGAGGACCAAGAATTTACAGGGGCAAAATAACAGGAGTCATAAAAAGCATGTGTTAAGTGCAATTTTGAGTTCAGAAGACTGGATGATGAACAAACTGCTTATTCAAAACTTTGCTATTGAATTCACCAAATCTGAATATTTAAACAACCTAGGTGGAAATGTTTGTTATTTTAGCTGCTTCTTAGAATAATCATTATGCAAAATATCCCTTTAAATACGTGGTGATAATATTTTATTAAATCACATATCCTAGAATCATTGAATAGCACCATACAGAAAGAGACTATGCTGGCTATTGAGCCTGTATTGGCTTTATCAAACAGCAAAATATAAGTTCCATTCTCTTGCTCTTTACCCATATCCATACAATCTCTCTATGTCCTTTTGTGTTTTAAGAAGAACAACTTTTACTTCCCTTGTTGATGTACTTAATTGCAATCTCTCATCACCAGAACCATTCTGGGAAAAACCCTCTTTACCTCCTCTAATGCATTTTTCTTAAAGCATGAAGCCCAGAATTGGAAATAATACTCCAGTTAAATCTGAATTACTATTTTATATAGATTAAGATAATCTCTTGGCTTTTGGACTCTCTGCCTGTACTTATAAAGCCAAGGATCCTGTATGGTTTAAGGATAGCTTAAAAAAGCAGCTCAGTCATTTTTCAAAGATTTGAGCACTAACATGCCAAGGTCTCTCTTTACTTTTGTATCCTATTTAAAACTGTGCCTTTTGGTGTTTATTTTCTCTCAATCTTCCTACCTTTATCTATCCCCTCACACCTTTTTGCATTAAGTTTCATATGCTATCTATCCGCCCATTCCACAGCTTAACTATGACCTCTTGAAGTCTATTACTGTCTTCCTGACTGTTGGTACCCTTCTGGGTTTTGTGTGATTGGAAATTCAAAATTGTGCCTTGTACCCCTAATTTCCAAGTCATTAAAGTATATCAGAAACAATTGTGACTCTAGTATTGAATCTTGAGGAACTTATCCATATACCGCTCGCTAGTCTGAAAACAGCCATTCAATAAAACTCTGTTTTCTATTCCTTAACCAATTTGTATCCGTACTTACAATGTCTCTTATGTCCATAGTTTCAATTTTGCTAACAGTTCTAATATTTGATACATTATCAAACATGTTTTGAAACCTTATATGCACAACATTGACTACACTGCACTGCCTTAGATGGGGACTAGACGTAACAGCTCTAAAAGATCATCATTAGCTGGTGGCCTGATTTCATCCAACAGGTCCCTAAGCTAACATATATTTTGTTGTTTACTACAAAATGAACTAAGACTGTCCAGGAATGTAATCTTTAAAGGCAAAGAAGTAGGAATTCAACAAAGTCTACATCAAGACATGCTGGAGCATATACATATTGGTCATGAGTAACAACCAAAAGAATGCGGATGCTGTAAATCAGAAACAAAAATAGAAATTGCTGGAAAATCTCAGCAGGTCTGGCAGCATCTGCGGAGAGAAATCAGAGCTCTGAAGAATGATCATTGAACTGAAACGTTACCTCTGATTTCTCTCCGCAGATGCTGCCAGACCTGCTGAGATTTTCCAGCAATTTCTATTTTTTGTCACAGGAGTGCAGGAAATACAAGATACTGGCATGTGAATCCATTTTTTGACCCAGCATCAATAAAGACGAATCACATTCTGTGAAATATGTCAACTTCACTGTCCTCAACGATCAAGGTAACCTTTCCTTCTACAGGAAATTCATTCAGAGTCATGGTGCAAGATTGCCACTGATATTTTCCATGGCCAAGGTAACGGTCACATTCTGGTGAGTGGCTACTTCACTAAATTCCCTTTTATGGAAACCAAAGATAATACTAATGCAATTATTGTTGACACATTAACTAGCATATGGAATTAAGAGTCTAATGATGACCATGAATCCATTGTCGATTGTTGGAAAAATCCATCTGGTTCACTCATGTCCTTTAGGGAAGGAAACTGCATCGTTACCTGGTCTGGCCTACATGTGACTCCAGACTCTCAGCAATATAACTGACTCTGAACTGCCCGCTGGGCAATTCTGGGTGGGCAATAAATGCTGGCCTAGTCAGTGCTGCCCTCATCCCGTGAATGAATTAAAAAAAATGTCTGACAACAGTCCACAGTACTATCCAAGAAATGTGCAGGAAATGAGATGTTCAACATGTTACTCTTCGCTTCACTGCCCTCAGCCAAATGTTATTACAAAACATGCTGTTTATACAGCAAGATCCGGGATCATTCAATATAAAGGGACTCTCTAAGATTTTTGGATAACTATGTTAAATGTATGCGCTCCTTCTCAAGGCAACAGTTTATTCTTACTGACAGATTTAATGTTTTTATGATAGAGTTGCACAGTGCTTCCCTCAACAAACTCTCACCACTTTGTTGTGCACAAAGCATCATTGGAAAGAAAGGAGGAAATGGTACAAGAACGTGATCAATGAGCATGCAGATAGTTATCCCAATTTGATCAAGGCCAAACAATAAGAATTTGAGATTTTCATTCAAATACACGTGTTCATGGAAATATGCTACACTGTTGTGTTCAGCCTAGGCCAGACAACCTTGTATTGAGCAATGATCAAGTGCGATGGAGAAATAGGCATTACATTCAAACTATATATAACCAATAAACATGGGTGAAGTATTGGAAGATTGGAGGGTGGCTAATTCTATGCCATTGTTTAAGAAAGGCTGTAGGGAGAAGTGTGGAAACTATAGACCAGTGAGTCTGACTTTGGTGGTGGGTAACTTGTTTCAAGTGATTCTGATAGATAGTATTTGCATGCATTTGAAGAGGCAAGGAATGATTAGGGATAGTCATCATGGCTTTGTGCGAGGGAAATTGCATCTCACAAACTTGATTGAGTTTTTTGAAGAAGTAACTAAGAAGACTGATGGGGGCAGAACAGTAGACAATATTTACTTGGACTTTAGTAAAGCCTTTGACAAGGTTCCACATGGTAGACTAATTAGTAAAGTTAGATCACATGGGATTTGTGGTGAGCTTGCCAATTGGACACAAAATTAGCTTTATGGTAGGAGACAGAGGGTAGTGAAGGTCTGTGATCAGTGGTATTCTACAGGGATCAGTATTAGGTCCACATTTGTTTGTCTCATTTATATAAATGATTTGGATGAGAATATGGGAGGCATGGTTAGTAAGTTTGTAGATGAAGCCAAAAATTGGTGGTGTAAAGGACAGTGAAGAAGGTTATCTAAGATTACAAAGAGATCTTGATCAATTGGGTCAATGGGCTGAGGAGTGGCAGATGAAGTTTAATTTGGATAAATGTGAGGTATTGTATTTTGATAATACAAACCAGGACTTATACAATTAATGTTAGGGCCCTAGTGGTGTTGTAGAACTAAGAGACCTATGGGTTCAGGTATATAATTCTTTGAAATTTGCATCACATATAGACAAGGTGGTTAAGACGTTCAGTATGCTTGCCATCATTACTCAGACCTTGAGTATAGGATTTGGGATGTCATGTTGAGGTTACAGGGCGTTGTGAGGCATCTTCTGGAGTACTGTGTGCAGTTCTGGTCGCCCTGTTATAGGAAGGATATTATTAAATTGGAGAGGGTTCAGAAAACTTTTACCCGCATGTTGCTGGGACTGGAAGGTTTGATTTATAGAACATAGAACATAGAACATTACAGCGCAGTACAGACCCTTCGGCCCTCGATGTTGCGCCGACCTGTGAAACCAATCTGAAGCCCATCTAACCTAAACTATTCCATTATCATCCATATGTTTATCCAATGACCATTTAAATGCCCTTAAAGTGGGCGAGTCTACTATTTTTGCAGGCAGGGCATTCCACGCCCTTACTACTCTCTGAGTAAAGAACCTACCTTTGACGTCTGTCCTATATCTATCACCCCTCAATTTAAAGCTATGTCCCCTCGTGCTAGCCATCACCATCCGAGGAAAAAGGCTCCCACTGTCCACCCTATCTAATCCTTTGATCATCTTGTATGTCTCTATCAAGTCACCTCTTAACCTTCTTCTCTCTAACGAAAACAGCCTCAAGATCCTCAGCCTTTCCTCATAAGACCTTCCCTCCATACCAGGCAACATCCTGGTAAATCTCCTCTGCACCCTTTCCAATGCTTCCACATCCTTCCTATAATGCGGTGACCAGAACTGTACGCAATACTCCAAGTGCGGCCGCACCAGAGTTTTGTACAGCTGCAACATGACCTCATGGCTCCGAAACTCAATCCCTCTACCAATAAAACCTAACATACAGTACACCTTCTTAACAACGCTATCAACCTGGGTGGCAACTTTCAGTGATCTATGCACATGGACACCGAGATCTCTCTGCTCATCCACACTACCAAGAATCTTACCATTAGCCCAGTACTCTGTATTCCTGTTACTCCTTCCAAAGTGAATCACCTCACACTTTTCCACATTAAACTCCATTTGCCACCTCTCAGCCCAGCTCTGCAGCTTATCTATGTCCCTCTGTAACCTGCAACATCCTTCCGCACTATCCACAACTCCACCAACTTTGGTGTTATCCGCAAATTTACTAACCCATCCTTCTACGCCCTCATCCAGGTCATTTATAAAAATGACAAACAGCAGTGGCCCCAAAACAGATCCTTGAGGTACACCACTAGTAACTGAACTCCAGGATGAACGTTTCCCATCAACCACCACCCTCTGTCCTCTTACAGCTAGCCAATTTCTGATCCAAACCGCTAAATCACCCTCAATCCCATGCCTCCGTATTTTCTGCAATAGCCTATCATGGGGAACCTTATCAAACGCTTTACTGAAATCCAAATACACCACATCAACCGCTTTACCCTCATCCACCTGTTTGGTCACCTTCTCGAAGAACTCAATAAGGTTTGTGAGGCACGACCTACCCTTCACAAAACCGTGTTGACTATCCCTAATCAAATTATTCCTTTCTAGATGATTATAAATCCTATCTCTTATAATCCTTTCCAACACTTTACCCACAACCGAAGTAAGGCTCACTGGTCTATAATTACCAGGGTTGTCTCTACTCCCCTTCTTGAACAAGGGGACAACATTTGCTAGTCAAATATTTTATAAAAATAGACTGGAAAGACTGGTACTTTTTTCATGTGAACACAGTACCCCGTCATTCTGGATTAACCCACAGGAGAAAACATTCTTTCTGTGTTCACCTTGTCAAGGTTTTTCAGGATCTTACACAATTAAACCAACTCACACTGCAATCTTGCAAACTCCAGTAGAAATAAGAACAGCCTGTCTGAGCTATCTCCATCAGACAAAATCATGCTGACTTGTCTCCATTGCCTTGAGTTTTCAAAGTGTCAATCGATGGTCGATTCTGACACCTTTGCCATGACAGATATGAAGCTAATTGGCCTAGAGTTTCCTTGCCTCTGTCCCTTCTCAAATAGAGTGGGAATATTTGCTACTTTCTAATCTGATGGAACCTTTTCTGAATCTAGGGAAGTTTGAAAATTAATATCAATGCATCTGTGGCCTCATTAGCCACTTTTGTTAAGGCCCTCGGATAAAGTGTATTGAGACACAGAGACTTGTTAGCTCACTGTGCCACCACATTACTTGGTGCTGTTTCCCCCGTGATTGTAATTTCACAAGTTCCTGTCTCCTTTCCATCTCCTGTTTTATGGCTTTAACTGAATTTTTTTTATATCCTTTGTAGTTTTATTTTCTTTATGTGTGCATAAGATATGAACATCTCCAGCAAAGCTAGATTTATTGCCCATCTCTAATTGTCCTTGAGCCCAGTGACTTGCTCTGCTCTTTCAGAGGTTAGTTCTGAATCAACCATTCCCGTTGGAATGGAGTCATGTGTAGACCAGAGCAGGTAAGGATGGCAGATTCCTTCCTGAAAAGAGCAGTAGTGAACCTGATGGACTTTTACAAAAAGATAAAGGCGAAGGTAAAGCAAAGTATCTTTTTCATCAATCATTAAAATGCTCATCTTAGATGCAATCTTCTCCCTAACAACCTGGATGAAAAATTCAATCCAGTTGTTGTTGCATAGATTCTAGACCACCCAGGCAGTGAAACTTTAAGACAGTTGCATGACATCAAGACATGTGACATTCCAGTATAAAGGTACCATCTCATCTTCAGCCATGGAGACAGTGTGATAAGCACAGAAACTAGATTATTTGTAAATTTGTTACATTTTGCAATTTGTATTAATATCAATTAATATTTATATTAATAAACTTCAAGTCAACAGTCTAAACAAGAGCCTTATTTTGTGCTATATGTTACATGAGCTAACATATAAGGAATTACGCACATCCTATCGTACCTGAGAAACCAAACCAGCAACATTGGTATTTGGAGGGAGAGTAGAATAAAAATATGAGTCTAATGCCATTAGATACTTTTTCTTTACTTATCTGGTATAGAGTAGAGGAAATTATACTTTTGCTCTAAGTATTGTGAGTGTACATGGGAGCATGTGCAAAGGGAGCTATGTCATAGTGACAACACATGACATTGAACAGGAACCTAGCTCTGTAGGGCTTCAAGTAAGGTGCCCTCTCTTGTACTATCTGGCTAGCTAATAGAAGACAAAGTTTTGTTTTTATTCATTCATAGGATAAGGGCATTGCTATCATTTATTGTTCATTCCAAAGGGCAGTTAAGAGTCAACCACATTGCTAGCATCTAAATTCATAAGGAAATAGAATTCTAGATCATTGTGCACATCACTGCAACATACCTGCACCAGTGTAACTACTGTAACATCAGATTGGCACCTTGCTGTTCCAAGATTGGGAGCCATAGGTGGTCTAGATCAAAGATTGTCAGAATTTCGCAGTGTCATTTTTGACTCACTGCTAGCACTATCGCTTTAGGATAATACATAGGTTTCAGCCTCACTCCAGGAGGAAAGGGCAATAAAAACCGAACACATTGCAAGAACATATAATATAGAGCACTTCTAGGACTTTAACAATCGACTGAGCGGGCATTTAAATGTGGTACTCGAGGAGATGATGCTTTTTGTGTAAGATATTAAATTGAACGTCCACC
Organism: Rhincodon typus; assembly: GCF_021869965.1. Taxonomy (NCBI): domain Eukaryota; kingdom Metazoa; phylum Chordata; class Chondrichthyes; order Orectolobiformes; family Rhincodontidae; genus Rhincodon; species Rhincodon typus. The sequence continues at coordinate 72,596,521 of NC_063334.1, read as the reverse complement.
CACATGTTCAATTGGATGTAAAATATTCTGTGACATGATTTAAAGAGCAAGAGAGCGTTATTGTGGCGTAGTGGTAGCATTCCTACCTCTGAGCCAGGAGGGTACAAGTCCCACATGCTCCAGAGTTGTGCATGAATAGGATTAATTTACAAATAGTTTAAACAACAAGAGATTCTCCTGGGGTTCTGATTGTGATTTATCCTTCAGTAACACCAACATTTAACAGATTAATTTATGATTTATCTCATTGTTTTGATTTGGTGCATGCACATTGACCATTGCAGCAGCTGCATTTCAAAAAGAACCAGTTGGCTGTGAGATAGGAAGGACTGCAGATGCTGGAGTCAGAGATAGCACAGTGTGGAGCTGGAGGGAAACAGCGGGCCAGGCAGCATCAGAAGAGTAGGAAAGTTGATGTTTCAGGTCAGGAGCCTACTTCAGAAGTGGGGAGGGGGAAGGGAGGTCAGAAATAAATGGAGAGAGGCGGGGTGGGGCTGGGGAAGGTAGGTGGGATAGTGATAGGTGAATGAATGCAGGTAGGGTGTGGTGGGGATTGGTCAGTGGGAGAGAAGATGGACAGGTTGTGTCAGGTCAAGGAGGTGGGGATGAGAGGGAGGCTTGGACATGGGATGAGGAAGTGCTTTCAAATGTTTAGGAAATTCTGAAGACGTGAAAGGCACTACATAAATATGACCTGGGTCTTGTTGTGCAGTTGTACGGTCTCTATGTCCGGACCAGCATTCCTAGTTTAAGTCTCACTTGCCCTGAACCTGTATCATAACAGGTTGATTAATTTTTTTATATAAAGGCAATTTCTTATTTTGTTGAACTTGCATCCTCGCCATGTACTTGATAAATGATCTGCCTGTGATTTGTTGTTATTGAAACTGTCATGGAGGGACCCACATCCAACCTGGAATAATGCTTGCAGATGCTTTCTGTAAGTGCCGATACCACTGGACCTTACAGTGGGATTTCTAGGGAAGCTCAGGAATGTCCCAAACCGCTACCAATCTGAAATCTGGATGGAATAAATTCCCACTCGTCTTTTCAGAATACTTCCAAGGGATGAACACCAGTGAAACTCCTCTTCCATCCAAAGACACAATTTGGTTTCCATTTGAGGAACAAGAGGAGCTCTAGATTTGTTTGTTCTACTCAGTGATAGTAAAACTGACAAATTTCACTTGTAATGATACTTTGTGACATTGATTGGAAAGATAAAAGTTGGTATATAGCCAAGTACTCACTTTCCGACCAGTGCATGTCAACCAGATACGCATAGGATTCACTCTCAATAGTTCAGTTTAAACGTTAGACAATTAGTTCACTTTCTTTGTCATCTAATGGTTTGAGTGTCAATCTGTTTTGGGGCTTAATCTCTACATATGACAGATCACTTGCCACTGGAAGCATTTGGGACGTTATGGCTAAATAGTTGGAATGGCACAAGATGATTGAATTGTCACAGATGAATTTGAGCCTTAATGAAAAAATAACTCACTGTCAATGGTAGAAAATGCTGGGGAAAATGGGAGAAGATGTTTGAAGAGCTGAAAGGTCTGAAGGTGGATAAATCATCTGGATCAGATGGATTACACACCAGAGTTCTGAAGGAGATAGCTGAAAAGTTTGTGGAAATATTGGTGATGTTCTTTCAGAAATCATTGGAGTCAGGAAGGATCTCAGCGGACTGAAAAATTACTTGCATAACATCTCTGTTTAAAATGTGAGGTAGGAAAAGATAGGAAACTATAGGCCGATGAGTCTGATCTCAGTTATTGGTAAGATATTAGAGTCCATTATTAAGCATGAGATTGTGGAGTACTTGGAAGTGCATGGTAAAATAGGCTGGATCAGCCCAACTGTGTCAAGGGGATGTCATGCCTGACAAATCTGTTAGAATATTTTGAGGAGGTAACAAGCAAGTTAGACAAAGGAGAACCAGTGGACGTGATCTATTTGGATTTGCACAAGGCCTTTGACATAGTGGTACCCAGGACACTGCTAAATAAGAGGGAATGGTGTTAGGGGCAAGTTACTGGCATTGACAGAGGATTGATTTACATTTTATTCATTCACATGATGAGGGCATTGATGACTGGACAGCACTATTGCCCATCCCCAATGACCCAGAGAGCAGTTAAGAGTCAACCTCATTGATGTGGGTCTCAAGGCGCATGTAGACCAGGCCAGGAAAGGATGAAAGTTTCCTTCTCTAAAGGACATTAGTGAACAAGATAGGTTTTTCCTGATAATCAATAATGGATTTGTGGTCATCATTAGACTCTTAATTCCAGATTTTTATTGAATTCAAATTTCACTGTCTGCCATGACAGGATTTGAACCCAGGTCCCCAAACATTAAAGTCCAGTGATGCTACCACGAGGCTATCATGTCCCAACATGACTGGTAGAAGGCAGAGTATAGGGATAAAGGGATCTTTTCAGGATGACTAGTGGAACCAATGACTAGGGGAGTTCTGCAGGGGTCTGTGTTGGGACCACAACTATTCATGTTATATATTAATGATCTGGACAAAGGAACTGCTAAGTTTGCAGATGACAAAGATAGGTGGAGGAACAGGCAGTGTTGAGGAAGCAGGGAGGCTGTAGAAGGACTTGGACATGTGAAGAGACTGAAAAAAGGAGTGACAGATGGAATATAATGTGCGAAAAGTGTGAGGTTTTACACTTTGGCAGAAAGAACAGTAAACTATTTTCTAAATGGAGTAAGGCTCAAAAAATCTGAAGCACAAAGGGCCTTGGGAATCCTAGTTCAGGATTCTCTGAAGGTTAACATCTGGGTTCAGTTTGCAGTTGGGAAGGCAAAAATAATGTTAGCATTCACTTCAAGAGGGCTAGAAAACAAGAAGCAGAAATGTGCTGCTGAGGCTGTATAAGGCTCTGGTCAGTCCGCATTTGGAATATTGTGAGCAGTTTTGGGTTCCATATCTAAGGATGGATGCAATGGGCCTTGTAGGGGGCCCAGAGGAGGTTTACAAGAATGATCCCAGGAATGAAGGGTTTGTATATGAGGAGCAGTTGAGGACTCTGTGTCTATACTCGATGGAGTTTAGAAGGAAGAGGGGGTATCTCAATGAAACTTACAGAATACTGAGAGGCCTGGAAAGAATGGAGATGGAGAAGATGGTTCCACCAGTAGGAGAGACTAGAAATTGAGGGCACAGCCTCAGAGTGAAGGGACAACCCTATAGAACCGAGATGAGCAGGAACTCATTAAGCCAGAGGGTGGTGAATCTGTGGAACTCATTGCTGCAAAAGGGCTGTGGAGGCCAAGTCATTGAGTGTATTTAAGACAGAGATAGATAGGTTCTTGATTAGTAAAGGGATCGAGGATTATGGGAGAAGGCAACAGAATGGAGTTGAGGAACGTAGCAGCCATGATCAAATGGCAGAACAGACTTGATAGGCCAAATGGCCTAAATTTGCTCTTATACCTTATGGTCTTTTGATCATGAGCCACTTTGGTTCTGTGGTCATCTTCTTTGACTTGCTGTCATGCTCTGCTGCCTTCATTGTGACATTGTTGTACTTTTTGAAAAGGATGGTAACCTAGATATCTGATCTGTGTTATAACATCTGCACCTGGGGTTCCACACTGTCTAACTACTTATGCCTATTTTACACGCTTTCCTTGATATTGTATATTCAAGTGTTATGCAAATGAGAGGAACATGGAAGAGCCTAATCACACTCTCTGCAAACCACAGATACAAGAATCACTGTTTTAACAGTCAAGTATAGTGTAACTCTTTCCTAGATTAAACTTGCTTAAACACCATTTGCACTTGAATACCACATGTATTGGAGATAATTAAGTTGCATTCATTTTAATACATCTTAGTGTTTTTATATTTGGCAGAAAAGGAAATGTCAATTGTCCAAAAGTAAATCAAACACGTGAGCCTGATGTCTTCTCTGCAAATGTATTTAGTTTGTTTCATGAACTGTGTGTTTCATGTCTCACTTTGCATTTGCACTTCCCTTGCTTCTTGTTTCAGCTGAAGAGTGCAATAGTGAATAACTCCTCCCCTGTCTATATTAGGGTGTTATGATGCGAACTTATGTTATTACTGGACAAGTCGGATCCCAGATTGAAATCTGGCTTGGTAGATTTTATCTTTTTTCTTTTAATGTGGTGGTGTCTCACTGAAATAGAAGCTTGCAATATTGCAGAATTGGTTTCAACAATAAAAATAGAATATTATTATGTAAAGGTATGAAGATAAAACAAAACAAATAAAATCATTCACTTATAAGATCTATATTTAAAAATTCCAAAACATGTGGTAAAAATACAATACCATTAATCCCAACAGAATTCCATTATAATACTCAGACAACAGGGACAAATCCATTCTCTATCCCACATAATGTTTTCCTTGGCTGTGGCTTCAATTTCCATGAGAATCTGATGGTGTCTTCCTTGATTTGTCATATAAATGAACATAAACTTTCTCAGCTTCAAAACAACCCCTTCAGGGTTTCAATCAAATATTTCTGTTCTGGAACTTTTATGCTAAATGTCTTGGACGAAGGTGAACTATTATAACAATTCCTATCCCTCTCTTCCCTTTGTCAGGAGCAACTACTTCTACATTTGGCATCTGCTAAGAACCTTGTTGAATTGCCCAACTGAAACCAAAAGCTTTATTTTGAACTATGGGTGTTGCCCCCTAAGACCGACAAAACATTCCAAACTCTTGCAAACTCTCCCAATGTAGGCAAATTCACATCAGCCTCAATCTCTCTTGGATAGTATTTTTAAAGATATCACCATGACTACATATATACTCCCAAGTTAATCATTAAAACCTTTCAGCCACACAGAAAATCCATATGCCACTAGTTCAAATTCAAAAATCTAAACTCAAAACTAACTGATGTTAATATATGTATATAATTTATACACCTTAAATTATGGGTGGGATTGAAAAATCACTGTGCTATTTTCTTCTGGGAGTGCATCACATATTGGATACCAACACAAGAAAGTATAAGAAGAAAATTGATAGTCCTAAAGGAAAATAATGTTTACAATAGCTTCTAAAATAAATCCTTGAACAGTTGTAGTCAGAGATAGTAGGAACTGCCGATACTGGAGAATCTGAGGCAACAAGGTGTAGAGCTGTATGAACATAGCAGGCCAGGCAGCATCAGAGGAGCAGGAAAGCTGAAATTTCGGGTCTGGACCCTTCTTCAGAAAGGAAGGGTCCAGACCCGAAACATCGGCTTTCCTGCTCCTCTGATGCTGCTTGGCCTGCTGTGTTCATCCAGCTCTACACCTTGTTATCTCTTGAACAGTTGTTCCATCTTCTGCTGGGACTGCACTATTAACAAAAATAAATTAGCTTTTTTTGGTAGGGCATAATTTTTTGACTTCTGTTCAATACTCCCTGAAAGACCAAAAAACTATTTGTGAAAGTTAAGGAAATTGGATTCTGATTATACAGCTTTATAGAACTTTGGTTAGCCGCACTTGGAATATTGCATACAGTTCTGGTCACCACATTATCAGAAGGATGTGGATGTTTTGGAACGGGTACAGTAAAAGTTTACCAGGATGTTTCCTGGTATGGGGGATTTTAGCTGTGAAGAAAGGTTGGACAGACTGGGTTTGTTTTCACTGGAATGCAGGAGGTTGAGGGGTGACCTAATAGAAGTTTAAAAGATTGTGAATGGTATAGATAGAGTGGAAAGTATGAGGCTTTTTCCCAAGGTGGAAGGGTCAATTACTAGGGGACACAGGTTCAAGGTGTGAGGTACATTTTTCACGCAAAGGGTGGTGAGTACCTGGAATGCAGTGCCAGAGGTGATGGTGGAAGCAGAAACAATAGCAGCATTGAAAAAGCACCTGGACGAATACACGAATAGGAAGGGAATAGAGGGATATGGATTCTGTAAACAAAGACAGTTTTAGTATGGAAGGGCAAAATGTATTGGCGCAGACTTGGAGGGCTGAAGGGTCTGTTCCTGTTCTTTGTTCTTATATATGAACTATGTTTACAAAAAATTTATGTTGTGTTTTTTTTGTGCAGGTCATCAACAAAAGAAGCTGGCTGACAATGTGATTTCACTTTGTTGTGGAAAATATTCCATTTAATTTGTGTTACGAACAGCAGCAGTGGAAAATGAGAGTATCAGTGCTGCAGTCAGTCAAAGCAGCATATTGAATTAACATTGAGATAACAAGGTGTAGAGCTGGATGAACACAGCAGGCCAAGCAGCATCATAGG
>NC_063334.1:72559703-72589862 GCF_021869965.1 Rhincodon typus | reverse complement strand
CTTGGCCTGCTGTGTTCATCCAGCTCTACACCTTGTTATCTCAGATTTTCCAGCATCTGCAGTTCCAACTATCTCTATTGAATTAACATTGTTCATTGACACTGCTGTGCATCAAGTTTATCGGTATAAATCACATTGGTGCCATGCTTTCTGACCTAAAAGAATAAAGGGCTTTAAGGGAAAATGCTTCCTTAATAATAAAATGCAATTGAATTTCTAGGTAAATTTTACCATGCACCTGGGAAAGTTGAGGAAAGAGAAATTTACATCTCCTTCCAATTGCCCAGGATTGGGTTGAAAGTGGTGAGGAATCCGCATAAATAAAATACACAGCTAATGACATCACTTGTAAAGGTGACAGAGTCATTTTATACATGCATTGGCTCTTTCCCACTGGCACGTGGAATGCACATCATATCAACAATCCACGGATGGTGAGTGCACAACAGTTAGTCATGGAGGGCTCAAATTACCATCATTGCAGCAGTTATTAAAAATGAAATATTTCATGGGATGTGGATGTCTGTGCTAATTGCTCTTGAACTGAATGTCTTGCTAGGCCAGTTCATTGCTGCAGGTCTGAAGTCATGTGTAGGGTGACTAGGGAAGGTTGATTGGCAATATCCTTCCCTAAGGGGCTCATGGGTTTTAACTGCAGTTGATAATGGTTTTCATAGTCACAATTACTGAGACTAGCTTTAAAATACACATTTATCAATTGAATTCAAATTCCATCAGCTGCTTTGGTGTTCCTACAAGATTAGCTTGGGTCTTGGGATTACAAGTGCAGTAACACCCCCACTACACCATCATCTTTCCTGTAAAAGTTTGGGGGTGGGTGTGCATAAAAGAGGAAACAACATTCAAGATGCTGTTAAAGGAGCCTGGATGAATTGATGTAATGCATCCTTTAGATGGTACACTCACATATCACTGTGTGTCAGTGGTGAAGGGAATGAATCTTGAAGGTGGTGGATGTGGTATCAGTCAAGTGTGCTACTTTGGCCTCAACAGAATCAAGCTTCTTGAGTTTTGTTGGAGCTGCACTCACCCAGGCAATGGGGTCAGGGAGTTGCGGGTGAGGAGGGGTGGGGAGGAAGGGAGTATTCCAGTCACACTCCTGACTTACGTAATGGTATTTGGAGATTGGGCTAGTTGTTGCAGAATTTGCAGCCTTTGACCTGATCTTGTAGCTGCGTATTTAAATGGCAGATCTTTTGACTCCCTCCATGATGTTTGTGCATGCATCACCTTGAATACTAAAACCTGCGTGCCAATCAATTATTTCCTACTAACATACACGGTCCTTCAGTTTCCCAATCCTCATCCTTGTCATTAAATCACTGAATGATCACATCCCATTATAGGACAGTAAGATGTAGGTGTGGGACCAGGAGTAGATCATTCGACCCATTGAGTCTGCTCTGCCATTCAATGAGATAATGGGTGATCTGATAATCCTCAACTCCACTTTCTTGCCTTAACCCCTTTGATTCCCTGACTGATGAAAAATTTGTATATCTCAGCTACAAGAAGAAACAACCTTTCTGCATATACCCTGTTAAACCCCTAAGAATTTTATATGTTTCAGGAAGAACACTTGTCATTCTTCTAAACTCCTATGAATACCAGGCTAACTTACTGAACCTCTCCTTGAAAAAAAAAATCATTCCATTCCTGGGTTCAGTCAAGTGAAGCTTCTCCAAACTGCCTCTGTATCTTTCTGACCAGTCCCTTAGACAGTGGCAGAGTGGAGTGATGGGAGGGAGAGTGTCAGGGCCAGTCCGAGGAGGGGGGTGATGTTTACAGGGAGAAAACAGGACTCTCAAAATTTGAAACAGTTAGGTTGGGGGGAAATAAAAAAGGTAAAATGTCGAGGAATTAGGATGCTGAGGTAGGTGAATGGGACAGACTTGTTTTTTTGGGGGTCCATCTGACTTGGGAGTTAGGTGATGACTCATCAGTACAGTATGGGGAGGATGTACTAGTGGAGGTGAATAATAAAGGAAGGAAGGAAGGGGGGGCAGATGAGGGAGAACTTGGTAGGGTGGGATGATGAAAGACCAGGAAGGAAGGAATTTTAGAGGAGATGGAGGGAGTTGTCATTGCAGTTAGGGAGCAATGGAGGGGTCAGGATAAATGTGTTCGTGGCTGCAGGAAATTTGGGAAGGGTTGAGTTGAGTGGAGGTGGGTGTGTTGGTGGGGTTTTGCTGGTGATGAGTTCATCAACTTTTGAAAGTCAGGCATCTGGCTATCTTGAGATGATATGGAGGTGCTGGTATTGGACTGGAATGGATAAGGTCAGAAGTCATATGACACCAGGTTATAATCCAGCAGGTCTGATGAAGGGGCAGCACTTCAAAATCCTGCGATTTCTAATAAACCTGTTGGACTATAATATGACTTCTGACCTTATCTTGAGAAGGGAGGATCTCCCAGGGTCATGGAGAAAGGCAGGCCATCATTTTGTTGCGTTTGCAGGATGGTATTGCCAGTTTGTATAGCTGAGCTGCAAAGGTGGAGCTGCCATTTTGTGAAGATTGGTTAGGAGGCAGGGCCGCCATATTAATCAAACTCGCAGGGGTGGGGAGTCACCATTTTGTTAGGGTGGCAGAGATGCTGTTTGTGTAGTTTGGGCTGAGCTGTCAGTTTTGATGGTGATAATGCTTCGAACGAAAAGAAAAAGAGCCAGGAGTGGCTCCCAGGGTATCAGATTTGGTGGGTTCAAAGTAACTAGGTTTTGTTTTCTCAGTAGTTAGGTATGGAGGAGTTGGGTTTTTTTTTACAGCTGGGCCGGCAGCCTTTACACTTCACTGTACGGGCTGGTCAGGAGCTGAGAGGAATGCAATGAGGAGTTGTTGGTGAAGAGGAGGCGATCCATGAAATTTGTTATTTGGCATCCCAACCCAAGATGTGGATCCATCGTGGAATGGAATGGTGCAAAATTCAAAGAGAACCTGAAATGTTTATGAGCATCTGAAGTGTTAAGTTGAGGCTTTGCTTAACAAATCTTGTTTAAAATCTAGAGGATGTAAAGATTTTTAATTGTTGCAATATGTAGAATGCTGATGATGTGGTGTGACTATTGTTGGCCAAGTCAGAGTGTATTTAAGACAGAGATAGATAGGTTTTTGATTAGTAAGGGGATCAAAGATTTACAGGGAGAGGGCAGGAGAACGAGATAGAGAAACACATCAGCCATGATCAAATGGTGGAGCAGATTCAATGGGCCAAATGGCTTAATGTGCCCCTGAATCTTAAGGTGTCATGAAGGAGCACATAATCAGTAGTTATGAGCAGAGGGGACTGATGAGGCAGGGTTGCAGATGTGAGTAAGAACATAACTTTTCACAGTGGAAGTCTTCTGGACAAAGTCAGATAAGAATAGAGGAAAATGGAACTGAGAACCTGGCTTATGATGTTCAGAGTCCAATCATTTGATGCTAAACTTGTGCATGTGAAATATTAGTTAATTTGAGCTGGTTGTTGGTGTAATTTTGCCTGAAGGGGATTAAATGGTCGAGAAAAAATGTTTAGATGTATCTTTCAGACATTTGTTTCAGTGAGCAGTTCAAGCTTTCTGCTGCAAGATGAAATGATGACCATACTTTCTAGCATAGAGTCATATAGCATGGAAACAGATCCTTTAATCTATCAAGTGCTGATGTGCAGTTTCTCATTGGAGAATTGTTGGTTTGCTCTTTGTATTTCCTATGGCTCATCCAAATAAGCTGAGGCTCAATATTATACGCAAGTTTATATTCAAGAGACTACGTCTCCAATTGAAGTTCATCTCTCAACAGCTAAGTGCTTTTGACTTAATTAATTGTCATGGGTTTTCAATCGCCACGTACTTTGAGATTGTAGATTTGATGATGGGTGATTATAAATCAGTCTTGTATGAATTAATATGTGATTGCTTAGGTTTTAAGCATACATTTCACTGATCTGTGTGGGGCTTTATTCATACATTCAGCAAAAAAAAAATCAGTTGGCCTGCTAGATATGGCTTTATGCCTGTGATGTCTGTTGCTAATTTAGCCATGATGCATGTAGCTGTGCATAATGCCTCTGCTGGTTATCCTAAGGGCTGGTGTAGTATTTCAACATTAAACTGTCTAAACTATAATATCTGCCACAGATGCCATTTTCCTTTTAGGAAGGGTTTTCAGCATGAATTATTTTCTATAGGCTTTATGCCTAGTGTACAATACTCATTTAAATGCCAAAATCACTTTTGGTAAATGTTGTTTACATATAAATTATGAAACTTGTAATTAATGCAGCATTTCCATCAGTTATTCTGTTCTGGGAAATTAACAGAGGAATATATCCATGGACAGAAATAATTCCATTGTATGCTCGATAGTTTTTCTGGGTGGGCCTAGAACAGACTTTCCTGGACTTTTCTTACAGAAGTTAGAGACCACCAATAGACAAATGTTGCAAGAAACCCAACTTTTTAAGAGTGTGGAGATGCCTATTGATCTTGAATATCCAGTTAAAGCCATTTGGATGAAAGCAGCAGCAGCCTAGTTTCTTTTCTGGCTGAAATTGCTGATAAGTTAATCATGTCTCATCTCGTCAGTACTTAACCCTGTTTAGCTAAAGGTCACTGTTGTGCTTTATGCCTAATAAGTTAGATTAACTGAGAAACTTTGCATGAACCTCCTTCTCCAGAACTGTAGCCTAGAGATGACTTTGGTTTTGACAGTTCTAACTACAGATATTTTTTAAGCATTTAATAAGTATTTATCAAATACATCAGAGCACATCTAACCCCGAGCAATGAAAAATGCTTGTAACATCTAGTTAAATTTGAGCAAATAATTGAGATGGTACAAGTGTTGTTGAGACTTTTTGTAGGCATTCATGTAGAAATCCTGAAATATGTTTCTGATCCAGGTGCCTTCACTAAATACAGAAATTCCTATTTGCAAAGGGTATTCTCATACAACTGGTAGTAGGTAGTAGGTAGATGGTAGTCTGTCAACTATTGGGAAATTGTGAAAAGCAAATTGCTTCAGAATGTTGAAGTGAGCTGCCAAAGTATTAACACCCCAGACTAACTCTGAAACCTTTTCCTTCCTAAACATGATAGTCTGCTGTCAATGCACTCTTTTGTTTCCCACATCCTACAGCTATCTTGCTTCCACCCTTCGACATTTCCTGTGTAAATTTCTCTGCCTCTCTCCAACTTCAAACACCCTCTCAAAACTCATCCTTTCAGCCAAGCTTTTGGTCATTCTGTCTAATCCCCGAGTTCCTATCTCCTTTGTTTTCTTGCTTTTAATATGAAGAGCCATAGCATATTCCTTTACATTAAATGTCCTCTATCAATACAAGTTCCTATTATAATAATTAAGACATTATTCAAAGGTTTAACTATCGAGCTTAGAGATCTTCGAGAACAGTGTTCTGATTAAAATTTGACCTCTAACTTAGTAAATAATGTGTTAGATTGATGTACTCTAAATTGGCAGTAGTTCTCTTCTGTTGTACCTTCTTGATGGCATGTTAAAATGATGATTTGGGTGATTTTGCATTTGAAATTCACAAGGCATTGTAGAGTCCAAAATGTGGATCATCCAAATCCAACTTTCATGTAAAACTCTTTATTTATGCTACAGATGTCCAAGAGAGAAAGAACACAATATATGAAAGGAATTCCAGAGAATGGGATTTAGATAAGCACTTGAAATGCCACAGAATACAAGGCAACAGGCCAAGTGATGGAATGTGGGGTTGGAATAGGTAGATGCTTGATGACCAGTGTAGGCAGTGGGCCAAAGGGCCTTTTTCTGTGCTGTAAAAGCTTTTACTCTAACTCTGACACCAATACTGAATGAAGAAAAGTAGGGTACATGTAGAAAGGCATAAGGCTATGCAGATTTCAGGAATATGGAGAGATAAAGCCTTGTATAGTTATTTTTGAATGAAGGTGAAGACTTTAAGTGCATGAAAGGACAGGGAGTAAGTAGAGTTCAGTGAGTACAAGATGTGGACATGTGGTCTATAACAGGTAAAAATGAGAGTGGCCAATGAAATGGTTTTGGAATAATCACGTGAAGAGTGGAAGAAACGGAAAGCATTCAAAATGCACTGAATCAATGGAGTAGATGAGAATGAGTTAGAGCCTTTATAAAAGTTATGGCATGCCCAGTGTGACTGTAAACTTGAAATGTGTGCATAGTGAAAGCGCATCCATTAGCAAAAGGGGAAAAGGATTCAAATAGTTATGGATGCATGCAGTCAATCTAAGATTGTTATTGGTGAGACTAAGCATAAACTGCAGAACCTTCTCCAAGCTTATATAGATCATTTGGATTAGTGTACATAGTTCTAGGCACTCCACATTAAGAATGGCATTTAATGCTTTACAGATGGTTTAGACAAATCTGTTTTCAAGCAACGTTCACAGTTCTGAAACTTTTCTCCATAAAGAGAAAACAAAGTTTCAGATGAGTGTGAATCTAAATATTACAATGTTTGTAAATGCAACACAAATATAAGGGGGTTAGTTAATTTGTTGTTTGACCATTTGTAACTATAACAACAGATATGCAACACAAATATAAGGGGGTTAGTTGATTTGTTGTCAGACCATTTGTAACTATAACAACAGATATGGGAGTATAAAATCTGATGTCTCATGCATCCCTAATTCTGACAAACGTGCTTTCCAAAAGAAAATTTAACTGTGTATTGGAAATTGAGATCCCCTTAAAACTGATTTATCCCAGTATTTACTCTGAAGCATGGGATCTCATTTAACTGCTGTAACTAGCTTTCCAAATGTCTAGTAAATAAAGAAAAGAGAAAGATCACAAGAACCAGCAGTGAAGTTACAGTGCTGCAATTACTGGTATTAAATATTTATCTGGTGCTATATATATCTTATTATCAATTTACTGTTTGGAACAATATGAAGTTTTGTTCTTTAAGAGAACAACAACGTAACCTTCAGATGATGGCATGCAAGGGGATAATGGTTATCCCGATATTGTCAGTAGCTGCCTGTTACTGGCTGAGAGGGTTCAGGCAGGTGACTGACACAACAGAGATTGTCTGCCCCCAGAAATAAGATTTATTAATAGGGCTAGGTGACAAAGGAGGAAGGGTGCAGATGAACAAACTGTGACCTTGTTAGGGAGAAGAGCAGGAGTTCAATGATAAACAAAGACTGTTGCCACCAAAGATTACCACAGAAGTCTGCAAAACATCGGGGATGAACATCACACGACTCTAAACCATAGATGTCTATTGCCTCTTTGTCCATTTCACAGGATGGCCTCTTAATTAATAAAGTGAGGGATGGGGCAGAGAATTCCCACAAAAAACTGCGCATGTTGCTTCAGCGTTACTCACCCATATACTGTGAAGGATTGGGTGATCAGACTAGACGAGATGAGATGAGAAAAAAAAGATAGGGTCTGGGGTGGACCTTGAGAGTATGTAGATAAGCAAGAGGTCAGTGTAGCACATTCTACAGACACTGGTAAACCTAGGTATATACTGTGATCAAACATCTCACTGTGTACATGAAATGGCGAACATGACCAAGATAGATCCTGCAGAATTCTCAGTAATTCCCCTTCACAGGAATGACATGCCGAGTCATCAAATTTCATAAGCGATCACAAATCTAGACTCTTGCTGTTCTGGCCTTCAAACATCCTCTCAATACTTACTCATCATTGCTTGTCTTAATGATTGTTTCTCCTGTTCTGCTTGACCACCCTTCTATCTTAGCCCTGATCTCCCATGGAACAAAAATTGTACTCCATCACTTATTCACAGGCACAACTCCAGCTTTTCACTCACAGCTAGCTTCACCAAGCTAAAAGCTGCTGCTGAGTTTTTGCTGAGCTTTAATCTTGCTCAGTTGCATCAGGTAAATACTGTTTATGACTTTTCAATACCCATTCACTCAGCTATGCCAAACTATTAATGTTTACAGGCTTATTCCAAACTCGTCCCAAACCCTGTCACCCAACATAGAGGCAGTCATTGACCCACTCACAGATTCCCAGGATTTATTCTGAGTCTTGACTCCAACTGTTAGCTACCTAATAATTTCTAGAACTTCCCCTGAGTCCACTCTAACATCCTCTGCTGGCCAGGTAAAAATCATATCCCCTAACATGCCCCAGTCTCTGTCGGCTCATCCAACTATTTCTGAGTCCAAACTGCTTCTTAGTGTTGTCTCAGAAGGTGTCTGAGTGAAATTAGTGAATCTCTTTCAATAAACTTCGCACCTACCACAGGGCAGATGTGTGCGTGTGCGTGCGCACGTGTGTGAGAGAAGTGTTGGCAGGGGAGTTTACCCTACCCCTGATTTTACCGAATGAAGTCAGGCGCTCAACCCCCTCACCTTCCCCTCCTGTGAACTGCACACATCTTTGCTCTGCACTGGTTTTGATATGCCTGCTGAATATTTTCGGCATTTTTGCTTTATTTTACTGGAAAGAACTTGATGGTTTTTTGAGGTGGAGCACAATAGGAACCTTGGCAAAATCTTCCCCTCAAGAGATTTAACTGGGTTGATTGGATTTTATGTCAGTGCTGGCTGTAGGTGCTTTGTGTCAGGAATAAACATGAATTTCTTTTCTGTGTTCCACGGTAACAAGCATTACTGCAGAATATTATCATTGATGGTTGAATGGCACAAATGTCATAAATGCACACTGAGCTTCCATGTTTGTAATTAGTGGCAATTTGGAAGACCATTCTAGTTGTTAAGGGTGAATCTTGTCCTTTGAATTGGAATTCTGAGGTCAGTGTTATCTGGGGGTTGGAACCAATGTACAGTCCAACAGCAATTTTCCCCAAATTGACTAATTAGACACCAGAGAACAGGTTTGCTGTCTAAGGACAGTGAGTCCTTAGGAACATTCTGTCCTTCAGGTTGGCAAGATGTAATGAGTGGTGTGCCACATGCAGCGGTGCTAGAGCATTGTAAATTACTTTGAGAAAGAAACTGAAGGCATGGTTGCCAAATTTGCTAATGACAAAAAAAGGTAGGAAAGGAAGTTGTGAAAAGGATATAAAAAGGCTTCAAAGTGGTATACATTGTTTAACTGATTTGAGGAAAGATGTGATAAATGGAGCCGAGTGTGGAAAATGTCTTCAGTAGCTGGAACGGGATGCCCCAGACAGGGTGTCTATCAGCTAAAGCTGTCACCCATTGAAGGGGCTCAAAGCGTCCCTAGAATGCTGCTGTTCACTTCTCCTCTATCGCATTCCTCTCCACCTGCCACAAAACTGTTGGCCACACAGAGGCTTCCTTAGTTCCCCATATCCTCTCAGTACTTTCCACTTGTATTTCAAATTTTATAGTTTTATAGGATACTGTCTTTCACTTCCCATAGAACTTCCTTGCAGTACTCGCCTTATTTATCATAAATAAATCCTTTAGATCTTTTTCAGTTTGCTTAAACAAGTAATAAGATGTGATCAGCTTATCACACTTTTGGCAGGAATGAAGAATAAAATCTGTCTTTAGTATACAATCTTCAATTTTGCTGCAAATACAAAGTTCTGCGACTTAGAGCTTCACTATCAGATGCAGACTACAGAAAATTATAACTTTTTTTTCTTTTACCACCCACACAGTAGGGGAGAGAAAGGAAATGAAATAACAAGGGAAATCTGAATCAGCAAAGTTAAGTAGGATATTCACATTCTGAGGCAAGGCACACAATAAGTTCCACATGACTAGAATCAATAATAAAAATTACATTTCCCATTTAAGGTGGTTTCAAATTTCAAGGATAAATCACAAAAACTCTTACTGCAGCAAAAAAAACTCCTGATGATTCTCATCCACCCACACACATAGTATTGCCACGAGTTACATTGCATTGTCCAGGTTTTAAGCAAAAACTGTCCTTAGATCATTCCTTCTCTCTTCCAATTCCAAATGGCTATGTTTAATTCAAAACACTCAATCATTCAATTTAATTTGTTCATAATGATTGAAGTGTTAAAGGTGACACGCATGACAGAGAGTATTGTACCTTCCTTTCTTTTTCAGCTTTATTCACATGGGGTTGCCACAATGCTGAGTTATCATCAGTCACATCAACACTCAGTTTTTAAAAATGTTTTGGCACATGGTTTTACAGGCAGGTGCCCTTTCTGCCACTAACCCTCCACAATATTGGCTTGCCCGCACAAATGGCTGTATCCCTTCATGGTACACAAATCCTGGTATGACTTGTACCCAGTTTCTTCTGGCTCATATCCAATTGAGCTATTCACAATAATATGATAATACAATTTTAATTTCCCGAATACACAGATCATTGTTATTTGTTTTGGGAATTTAAGTGTTAAACACAAACTAATTGGAGGGGATGGGGTGGAATAGCCTAGAGATATTATTACTAAGCTATTAATCCAGAGACCCAGATAACGTTTGGGGATGCAAGTTCAAATCCTGCTGTGGCAAATAGTGGATTTCAATAGAAATCTGAAATGAAGAGTCTTTGACAAGGTGCCGCACAGAAGGCTGCTAAATAATGTAAGAGTCCATGATTTTAGGGGCAAAGTACTGGCAGGGAGAAAGGATTGGCTGATTGGCAGAAGCAAGAGAGTGGGGACAAAGGGATCTTTTTCAGGATGGTAGCTGGTAATTAGTGGAGTTCCGCAGGTGTCAGTGTTGGGACCACAACAATTTACATAATACATTAATGTTCTGTATGAATGAACTAAGTGCCTTGTAGATAAATTTCCAGATGTTAGAAAGACAGGTGGAGGGACAGAAAGGTTGATGAAGCGGGGAGGCTGCAAAATGACTTGGATAGGCTAAGAGAATAGGCAAAGAAGTGGCAGATTGAATGCAATGTGGGAAAGTGTGAAGTTTGCACTTTATAGGAAGAATAGAGATATAGACAATTTTCTAAACAGGAAAGGCTTTGGAAATCTGATGCAAAAAGGAATTTAGGAGTTCTAGATCAAGTTTCTCGTAAGGTTTATATGCAGGTTCAGTTGGCAGTTAGCAAGGCAAATGCAATTTTAGCATTCCTTTCAAGAAGGCTAGAATACAAAAGCAGAGATGTGCTGCTGAGGCTGTATAAGGCTCTGATCAGACTGAATTTGGAGTATTGTGAGCAGTTTTGGACCCTGTATCAGGGATGAAGGGCTTGTCATACGGAGCAGTTGAGGACTCTGTGTCTGTACTAGATGGAATTTAGAAAGATGAGGGGGGAACTGATTGAAACTTACAGAATACTGAGAGGCCAGGATAGAGTGAAACGACAACCTTTTGAAACTGAGATGAGGAGAAATTTCTTCAGCCAGAGGGTGGTTAATATGTGGAACTTATTGCCATAGAGGGCTGTGAAGGCCAAGTCATTGTGTATATTTAAGACAGAGATAGATAAATAAGATTGAATGGCGGAGCAGACTTGATTGACTGAATGGCCTAATTCTGGTTCTATATCTTATGGTCTTATGATGACCATGAAAGCATTGTTGATTGTCAGAAAAGCCCATCCTTACCAGCAATACAGTCGACTCTTGACTGCCCTCTGGACAATTAGATATGGGCAATAAATGCTGGCCCAGTCAGTGATCCCCATAGCCTATAAAAGAAGAAATAAACACAAATAGTTTCTTTGAGAAGGTGGTCAACAGAACTAAAATGATTATAATTCAAAGGGTAGTCTATGTTTATTCAATAAAGTAAGAGGTGAAAATGGGAAATAATTAAATAATGAAAGCTCCTTTCTGGGTCTTAGTTGAGATGAGGTGTCTGCAGTCGTCTTCCTAAGGAATTTAAATTATTTATGGTACTCTGTTGATCACAGAAAAGTTGAAAAGGACCTGATAAACAAAGAGAATTCTTAAATCTTCCTTTACTTTTCAAATCAAAGGACACGTTTGAGACTTGTAGTTAATTAGATAAAATCTTTACGTGGGACACCTTTGCTGTGCCATATTGCCTTTGAGATAGGGAGCAGGCAGGGTAGTTTATCTTTGTCTTGTGATTCTGTGCATCCTTCTCATAGAATCAATTACTCAGCTTGGAATATTGAGAAGGCAGTTGTGCATCTGCTGGAAGTCAGAACAAAGAGCAATGAGGTTATTAGGAAACAGGGTGTTCCTGTTTTGAAGGAATTAAGCAGAAATTTTGAATGGGGACCATACTCTGAATAAAAGTGCAAATTTATTTGTAATTGAAATGATCAGATCAGTCTAGTAAAATTACTGGGAAATATCAGTAGTGAAATTCCTGCAGAGAAAGAGAGAGCTCTGAAATGTTAAATAGGAGGAAGGGAAGCTGAAGATAACCAGTGAATTCCTGAGATCTGTGGCACGCCTGTTTGGTCCTGGGGTTGGGGTAGAAACATAAGAATACAGTGGCAGCCTATATGATCCATTGAGCCTGCTCTACCGTTCAATATGATCATGGCTGATGTATTTACTTCTCATCTCCTAAACCATTCAACCATAAGATAACCCCTTATCCCAGCAATGGGTTGGGTAAACTGTCTCTGAACTGTTTCTAAAGCAATTATATCTTATCTCAAATAAAGAGACCAAAATTGTACGTGGTATTTCAGATGTAGCCTCACCAACAATCTGAACAACAGCAGTAAAACAATGTTACATTTACGTTCCATCCCCCTTGCAATAGACATCAACATTTCATTCCTGTTTCTAGTCACTTGCTGTACCTGCATGCTAATTTTGTGATTCATGTACCAGGCTACCCACATTCCTTTACCATGGAGTTTAGGATTCTCTTTCCATTTGTATAGTACACGGGTTTCCTACTCTTCCTACAAAAAAAAGGACAAGTTCACATTTACCCACATAATACTCCATCTGTCAAATTTTTGTCCACTCCTTTAACTTGTCTATATTCCTTTTCTACCTCCTCCTTGACAATTTACTCTTATAGCTATATTGGTATTATCAGAAAACATAGCTAGCATAAGATCACCATGGAAACGGTCTGGTTACCCAAAGCCTGAACAATGGGTTCAGGATTTAATGTCATCAACTTACTCTGATGGTCACTCATTGTAATGTAAGAAACGCTTTAGCTTATCTTCAACTTGATTTATATTTTCTAGCTAAAAACACAAATGAGATTCATGACAAGTGTCTTCAGGATAAAATATTAAAATCATGGGTTGAGAAAAATAAAAAATCATTTTGAGTGTTTTAACAAATATATAATTATTTTTCTTTCTGAAGGCAAAAAAGGTATGGATTTGAGGAGATCACAGTTGAATTGTTAATAGGCCAGTATATTGTGCTGCAGAGCAACCTCACACCCACAGTTCTTGACACAGCAAGCTCTCAATCTTGGCTATATCAAGAGGGTGCAGCTGCCAAATTGACATAACTGCTTTCTCAGTGTGAGGAAGTGAAAAATCACAGGATAGGTCACCCTGAGACATTGCTGCTGCTTGATTAAAGAACAACATTGGCGGAAAGCCTCTTGATAGGGTGGAGAACTTAAATGATAAGAGAAAATGGATTGAAAAGTAGGGGAAATTGTTGGAAAGAAACATCAGCACAATAAACAAAATGATAAGGTACACAGTTGTAAAGCAAAAATGTAACAGTAAGAAAGCTTTTTGATTAGGGATAATATCATATTGGAATCTGTAATGCACTACTGATGCAATATGTTCCTATCCAAAAGGGAAAGACACAGCTTTTAATACTAATCTGAGAAGATGAATAAGCTAGCAAATAGAAAAGGAGAACACTTGGATAAAGGTGGCCACAAAAAAATTAGGTTCAGTATAAAATTTAATAGGATGAAAATGCAGTGGACGTGGCATGTGAGAAAATGCTGGAAGTATTTGATCAGGCATTCATATGATAATTAGGTTAAAGATAACTCATGAAATAAAGATGAGTATAACTTGTTGTTAAAGATGATTGGAAGGCAGAAGGCAGATGAAAGAAATAAAATTGAGTTTTCATACTACAAACACTTGAAACACTGAGCAGGTCAGACAAACGATTATAGAGAATAGCAAATAGAATGGGTAGATTTTATTTGTTGTGGCAAACGGCCTATGCACTTATCTGTTTGCTAATGGGATTCTTGTCATGATCAGGGAGAATTTCTTCCCAGTCAGAAGAATTGCTGGGGTCTGGAGCGAAGGTGGATAAGCAAGGGCCGGTCAGGGAAGCCCGGCTGAGGGGTCAGACAGGTCAGTTTAAAGAACAGGTTGGAATATGTGCGCTTGGCTCGCCTTTATCAATACCCTGTCTCCCCTCCAACGCACTACTAAACCACACTCTGGCATAGTCACTGTACCCTGCAGGTTAAATATCTACAGTGGCAAAATAAAGCCCAAAGGTCCTCTATAAACATCAAGGTGGGAATATATCAATTCTGTGTTTCTAAAAATTCATTTAAGGGATGTAGACATCACTGACTGGAACAGCATTTATTGCCTATCCCAAATTACCCTTGGGAAGGTGGCAGTGAGCTGTCTTTTTGAACAGTTGCAGTCCATTTAGTTTTGGTAGATTCACAATGTAATTAGGGACAGAGTTCAGCATTGTGTGCATGTTTGAAATGTGCAGAGGAGGCAGATCATGACATCAATCAGTGTGTAGATTGATGATTTGATCAAATTTGACACCAGTGCTTTTATTTTGGCATTCGGTGTTCCAGACAATGGCCTCTCTTAACCTCCACAGCTACATATATGTGATGCTATTTAAAACAGTAATCAAATACTTTTAGTTTTACTGATGTAGTTCTACCGCTGGTTGTGATTAATGATATGTTTGATGGTTTAAAGTTGCTAAGTTCCACATGGGGTGGTATGTCAATTACTGAAGGGCGTTTTCATGACTTTGAGCATTATGTTCAAACCACTTGGTCTCAATATTGTACATTTTCCTCAGGCAAATGTAAGACAGGCCGGGGCAACATGGAGCAGGAGTGGCTCACAGCAAAAGGTCAGATCTGTCGCTGTGTCCAAGGAGCAACTCGTGCATCTGAACCTGAATGTGGAACAATGGGCTGAATTCTATCATTGTGTTAGGAAACATGGTAGCCAGACCATTTACTTGTGGGGGAAGCCTTGTTCCAGTCTGCTAGAAGTGGGAAAAAAAATGCCCCTGACTAATCCACTGTATTTTAGTATAACTCAGGGAATAGAGGGATATGGACTACATGGAGGCAAAAGGTTTTTGGTTTAGAAAGGCATCATGTTGGCGCAGTCTGTGGCCTGAAGGGCCTGTTCCTAAATTGTACTGTTCTCTAATTAAAATGAAGGCCACAAAACAACACCTGTTGCATTTGCTAATGACTTCTTGGGCACTCCGCAGCCAATTGAGGGACCTGGTATCAGGTAGAGGGTTATTTAATTAATGTCACCCCCTGCCCTTAGATCTGAATCCTCTTCTACATCCTCTCCTGCAAGCCCAATTTTTGACTTACCCCACCATGCTACTTCATGTCATGTGGTCCAGGGTCCCTCCGGTGGCTGCAGTGTTGCCAACAGCCTGCACTGCCACTGCTGCTGTTGGCAACGACAAGTAGCCAACTCTGATTGGCTGGCATCTCCCACTGAATGGAACCTTTGCTGCCTGGACCTCAGTAACAGGGAAGACCTGATGCAGTTAATTAAAAGTCTTCAGGCACATAATTCCACTCGGCCTCCCTCACAGAACTGACAGGGATACCCTGCTGATTCCCAGCCTGACAAAATCCCACCTAATGTGTTATACCACTATGCTTCACTGAGAACATTGTTAGCTTGGAGTGCTGTTTCTCCATTGATGATTTTTTTTACAATTCCTCTCTGCTTGTCTGTTCAAGCACTTGTTAGTGCTAACTGATTGTGTGTAGTTCTGAGAGTGGTAATATCTTTAAGGCTTAAAGCCCTCTAGATCTTCTGGAAATTCTTCTGTTGAGATCAATGGATTTTTACTCAATGTAGTATCACATAAAAAGCTAAGGAATAGGAATAGGCCACTTGGCCCCTCAAGCCTGTCCCACCATTCAGTATGATCATGGCTGACCCGCCCCAGAACTCAATGCCTTTTTCATACCAGCTCATCAAAATTTTCAACACCCCAAAATTTCAAAAATCTATCTGCCTCCTGTTTAAAGGCTTTCTGTGATCTAACATCCTTAACTCTCTGGGGTGGAGAATTCCAGACATTCAGTGTTATGCAGGAGAAGAAATTCCCTTGCACCTCAGTTTCAAATGTCTGTCCCCTTACTTTGTGACTACGTCCTTTTGTTCAAGATTCCTCCATGGGTGGAAACATTCTCAACATCTAACCTGCCTCAGAATCCTGAATGCTTCAGTAAGATCATCACTCATTCTTCTAAATACTATTTGATTCTTGATGAGTTATCCTTTCATTCAGGAATCAGATGAGTGATTTTGTTTTTGAACAACCTCCAATGCAAGTATCCCTTTTCAATGCAAAACCAAAACTGTACACAGTATTCCAGGTGCAGCCTCACTAATACCTTGTACAGTTGGAACAAGACTTTACTATTTTTAAACTCCAGACCCCAAGCGATAAAGGCAAAATTCCATTTGGCTACTAAATTACTTGCTGCACTTACATGCTAAGTTTTTCATGCACAAGAATACCTAAAACCCTCTGCATTTTTGGAGTCTCTCTCCATTTAAATAATAGCCCGCTTTTTCGAACTTTCTACCAAAGTGCATAACTTCACACTTTCTGACATTAAATTCCATTTGCCCACATGTTCAACCTATCTATATCCTGTTGCAGATTCCTTATGTCCTCATTAGAACTTGCCCTTCCACCTATTTTTGTATCATCGACAAATTTGAATAGATTACACTGTCCTCCCTCCTCAAAGTCATTAACGTAAATAATAAATAATTGAGACCCTTGGACTGATCTTAGTGGCACTCTGCTAATTATGTCTTTTCAATTGTAAAAATAAAAACATTAATCAGGATTTGCTATCTTCCATGTTTTAATCAGTCCTCAATCCTTGCTAATACATTACCCCTAATATTGTGAGCACCAGCCTTGTGCAATAACTTTTTATGTGACACATTGAATGTCTTCTGGAAATCCAAATACCCCACATCTACTGGTTCCCCTTTTTCAACTCTGCTTGTTACATCTTCATTTCTGTTGCTTTCCAGATCTGGTCTAGGGGATATAATAAGTAGGCAAATGTCTCTTTTGTGAACACCGTCAAAGAGCCACTGCAGGGGCCTTGTCCTCAGTGGTGTGCCTGTCGAAACAATTACCTCTGTGGAGGGTTCCTGCTGGAGTGGGTTGACATATTTTGTTTTGACATCTTCACCTGGTTTTGACCATGGGTGAGAACAGTCCTGTTTTTAAGGATAACTCCCGGGATTGCTGGAGAGATGTCACTGAAATTCCTTATATGATTAGATCTCTGCCAGATAATTTTCTTTTGAGACCGAGGAAAGCTTTAACTCTGTTGTGTTCTTTGGAACCTAGGCCCCTTGTTCACCCTCTCTTCAACAGCCGTTCTTGTTGACTTTGTACCCAAGGTATGTTTTCTTGTTTACTAGGAACATATTTTTCCCTTTCTAAGCTGGATGCCAGCCTCAGAAAAGTGCAGTAAGATCTCCTCCAAATCCTTCACATGTTCCTTTGTAGTAGCTCCTGAGATTAAAACATAATTCAGATAGACTGCCCCTCTGGGAACCGCTTGGAGGATGTTCTCTGTCACTCTTAAAAATGGCACAAGCTGAAGATACCCCAAAGGGCAAGTGAGTGTACTGCCCTTTGTGAGTATTTGTAGTGATGTACTTCTGAGATGACCTTTCAAGCTCCATTTGGAGGTAGGCCTGGCTCATATCCAATTTAGAAAATATGTGACACCCCTGACAGTTATTCATCCAAGTCTTTTATGTGTGGCATATTGTATCTGTGAAGGTGTGAAACTCAGTTGACTGTCATCTCATAATCCCACAGTGACAAACTGAGTTGTCAGGTACAACTGGGGCTACTGGCATGGCATATTCAGCAAATTATATGATGCCAAGTTCCTCTAGATGTGCCAATTCAGCCTCTACATTGGTGGATAGGGTTTTGGGGACAGGTCAGATCTTCAAGTATTTAGTTAGGGCCTCTAGGTCAACATAAATCTTGTCCCTAGTGACTGATATCTTCCAGAGGCCCTGTTGGAAATCTTCAGAATACTTTCCAATGACTTCATAGGGATCACTGGTATCCATTATAAAAATATGTTGCCAATCCGGTCAGTTTTTTTTTATTGCCAGTCCCTTCCCTAAAGTTGGGATCTGGCCCTTGTACTACCATTAAGGGGACTGTCTGCTGCCCTCTGTGTAACTGGGGTTGCAGAGGTCCAAATAATATGTAATGGCTCCCCAATGCATGTGGCCAATCTAGCCTTGGTATCTGAGATAACAAGGTGTAGAGCTGGATGAACACAGCAGGCCAAGCAGCATCATAGGAGCAGGAAAGCTGACGTTTCGGGCCTAGACCCTTCTTCAGAAATGGGGGAGGGGAAGGGGGTTCTGAAATAAATAGGGAGAAAGGGGGAGGTGGATAGAAGATGGATAGAGGAGAAGATAGGTGGAGAGGAGACAGACAGGTCAAAGAGGCGGGGATGGAGCCAGTAAAGGTGTGTAGGTGGGGAAGTAGGGAAGAGATAGGTCAGTCCAGGGAGGACGGACAGGTCAAGGGGGCGGGATGAGGTTAGTAGGTAGGAGATGGGGTGGGGCTTGAGGTGGGAAGAGGGGATAGGTGGGAGGAAGGACAGGTTAGGGAGGCGGGGACGAGCTGGGCTGGTTTTGGGATGCGGTAGGGGGAGGGGAGATTTTGAAGCTTGTGAAGTCCACATTGATACCATTGGGCTGCAGGGTTCCCAAGCGGAATATGAGTTGCTGTTCTTGCAACCTTCAGGTGGCATCGTTGTGGCACTGCAGGAGGCCCAGGATGGACATGTCGTCTGAGGAATGGGAGGGGGAATTGAAATGGTTCGCGACTGGGAGGTGCAGTTGTTTAGTCTGAACCGAGTGTAGGTGTTCTGCAAAGTGGTCCCCAAGCCTCCGCTTGGTTTCCCTGATGTAGAGGAGGCCACAATGGGAACAGCGGATACAGTACACCACATTAGCAGATGCGCAGGTGAACATCTGCTTGATGTGGAAATTCTTCTTGGGGCCTGGGATGGGGGTGAGGGGGGAAGGTGTAGGGGCAGGTGTACTACTTCCTGCAGTTGCAGGAAAAAGTGCTGGGTGTGGTGGGGCTGGAGGGGAGTGTGGAGTGGACAAGGGAGTCACGGAGAGAGTGGTCCCTCTGGAAAGCAGATAAGGGTGGGGAGGGAAAGATGTCTTTGGTGGTGGGGTCGGATTGCAGATGGCGGAAGTGCCGGAGGATGATGCGTTGGATCTGGAGGTTGGTGGGGTGGTACGTGAGGATGATGGGGATTCTTTTTTGGTTGTTATTGCGGGGAGGGGGTGTGAGGGATGAGTTGCGGGAAATGCAGGAGACACAGTCGAGGGTGTTCTCGACCACTGAGGGGGGGACGTTGCGGTCCTTGAAAAACGAGGACATCTGGGAGTGGAATGCCTCATCCTGGGAGCAGATGCGGCGGAGGCGAAGGAACTGGGAATAGGGGATGGCATTTTTGCAGGAAGGTGGGTGGGAGGAGGTGTATTTTAGGTAGATGTGGGAGTCGGTGGTATCTTGTGGGTTTAAACACAAGATGCCTCATCGGAGTTTCCTGAAGGTTTTCTCCCCCATAATAGATACAGTGGGACCTGTATTTACCTGCATGTCTAGGGGGTAGCCATTCATCTGGAGCTTTATCTTAACTGGGGCCACTTCGTGAGTAATTTAGCTGTATCAATTCCTCATCCTTGGTTGATTTATTTGCAAAGCCTTGTCTTGCGATGACTTTGCCCTTTCAACTGAGCGATATGTATTTTGCCTGTGGCCTCTGACTCTAATTGCCCCTCCTCAGCAACAAATGGGATCCACGGGTATTGACCAATGGGGACTTAGTTCTGTGGTCAGAAGGTAGCCCGGAGATGAAGATGGTACAATTTAAGGACCCCTAAAGCTTTTGAGCCCCCTTTTCCACATTTTTACAGGAAAGGGCCATTTTTGTGGCTTTCTTGAGATATAGATTTTGTTCGTTCAATAGGTTCCTTTGCATGGCAATGTTATTAATTACACAAACTAAGCAATCCATTGACATTTTCCAAAACGCTCACCTGTACTCTCAGTATCCCGCCAATTCAAAATGGCAGTGGAGGTACAGGCTCCAGCTGGAGCTTGTCTGCTCCATCCATTTCTGTCCTTTATTTTCTCTTCTCTTCCTCTCTTGTGTTTTCTTTTCTCTTCTGCCTTTTCTTCTCCTGCCAGCAGCTGGGAGTGAGGATGGCAGCCAGTGTGTCGGGAGCGGGAACAGCAGTCAGTAGGCCCAGAGCGAAGCGGGGTCAGCCAGTGGCCCAAAGCATTGAGGGGTTAGCCAGTGGGCCCGGAGCACATCAGCGGCCAGAGGGCCAGGAACGAGTGGGAATGGCCAGAGGGCCCGGCGCGGAGATGGCTACCGTTTGGGAATCGGTGGAGCCCAGTCAGATCGATTGGAAGCCCTTATAGAAAGGCTGTAATGTTTATCTTTTTAGCTTTATTTCTTATTTTCCTTATACTATGCATATCTGTAATGTTGTGTAACCTTTTTCTTTATTTTCTCTATTTTTTGTACCTGAAATTTGTATCTAGGTACTTTGTACCTATGCCATGTGTTGGTACACTTTTCACTGTACTCCTGTTCTTTTGTAACTTGAGTACAGGTGACAATAAACCTAATTCTAAATTCTAATTTCTGCAGTCTCATCAAGAATTCAGTAACTGGTCCACCAGAAAGACTATTTGCTGTGTCAAACCTGTAACACTGCAATATAACAGATGGCCCTGTACCATATCAAGCAGTTAGTTAAAAGATTTTTGACTCTGGAGCTGCTAGTAAGTTTAAGCTCTTTATGATGCTGAAAGTCAGGCCCCCACAAGCAGTCAGGAGAATGACTTTGTGTCAGTGATCCACTTCAATCCCGTGTTCCTGAGAAAAGTATCTCATTCTTTCTGCAGACTGGGACCAGTCCTTCACATTCACATCATAAGGTACCAGTTTCCCAAACTGTGGCATTTCAAATATTTCCCCACCATGATCTTACCTGGTTCATTAGAAAACAAGGTTATGTGAAACTTTTCTTGAGTCTTATCACCAATGCAGCCACTATTTGTAGCATACATAGGCTAATCCCAGCCTGAGACAGACAGTTCTGCAGACCTGGGTCTGCTTTGCAATATGATGAGCTGCAGCTGGACAGGCCATTGCCTGTTGCTAAGGCAACTCATAGTCAACAAGCTCCACAGGGAGATTAATTTGTGATTCCCTGTGGTTCGTATAGGGGTTAGCACACCTGACCTTCCAATTGGGCACTTTGCAGCTGCCTGGATTCAACAGTAAGTTCTGTAATTTCAAACTGAAAACTCAAGTTCATTACTCTGCAATTCACACCCCCTCTGGGCAAAACTTTTATTTCTTTAGTCTAACTGTTACCATTTTCTTTTGTACCATCAATATCTTTTGTCAGTTGATCTCTCATGCTCTTCACCCAATCTCACACCTCCCCTTTTTATTGCTCTTATCCCTGACTCATCTTGCTTAAAGTTACATTCCTACCTGTATTCAGGTCTGACAAGTGTCCTTGACAAAAACATTTCTCCCTCTGTAGCTTCTGCCAGGTTACTGAGTATTTCCAGTATTTTTAGTTTTTATTTCTGATTTCCAGCACCTGCAGTGTTTAGCTTTCGATTCTGATTTCCTAGTATGGATTTGAGGCTGATATCAGGGTCATGACATCAACAAGAAAATCCAGCCAGTCAGGTCGATGACTATCTTTAGAACCAAAATACTTTTCTTTCCACAAATACTGCTGAGTGTTTTCCAGCATTTCCTATGTTTAGTTCAGACTTATGACATCATAGTGTATTGCTTTGTTTGAGACATTAAACCTGATTCATGAGTGTGATTAAACTCACAACCTCATTCAGCCTAACCAGATTCTATAAAGTCTGAAAGGCTCTAACAATCCATCAGTTTTGACAGTCAAGTACTTTAATTCAGTTAAGTTCCTAAATCATGTGCAGTAGTAAGTAAAATCCATAGGGTAGATTTTCCCATTGTTGCAGCTGGTCACATAGGTCAGTTTGTCAATTGTGGATCTGCAGTCCCTAGGTATCTGCAAGAAGGGGTCCACCAAAAATAATCATCGGTCATATCTTCATTTTTAAATGAGATGTCCGAATTGCACTTCAGAATTGGGTACGTCATGACTTTGCCTCTTGCAGATATAGGAATCTTTCTTGAATAAACTTACCAAACTGCTGTTTTGCCTTTCTGATCTTTCACCGGTCAGCAGATGTATCCACAGCAAAGCTATTCATATTGTGTTTGAGTATTGAAAATAAGTCTTTCCCTGTCTCCAACATATTATGGTTACTTTTCCCAATATATAGATTTTTTAAAACGACCTGTTCAGAGACACACCTCTGGAGCACGTGGGACTTGAACCTAGGCCTCCTGGCCCAGAGTTAGACATACAACCACTAGACCACAAGAACTTCCATCCATCTATAGCTTAGAAAAACAAAAAAAGATTGGAATAGTTGCAACGCCTTTCAAATATGCTTTTATAAAGTGCTGGTCTTTTATCATTTTATTTCAGAAGGCAATGTACACTTCTCCCTTCATTTGCTCATTGATTTAGCTCACTGCTCACTGTTTGCATGCTGTCAATTACTGTGTTCAGTGACGTCCATTAACTTTCCTTGTTATTTACTTCAGATTTATTTTAGAAATCTGAACATTCAATTGAACTTACCATCACACTTTAGAAACTTAGAGGACATGTTGCTAAAGTGTGTTTTTTTTCTTTTATCTGCCAATTCTATTGATGTGGAACCATTATCCTGTTCACACGATGTAATGGTAATGGTAGTGAACTAGTAATCTAGAGACCCAGGGACATTCATTCCGTGATGCCTGCTGCAATTTAAATGCAATAAATCTGAATAGAAAGCTATTCTCAGTAATGATAACCACGAAACTATTATAGATTGTTGTGAAAATCCATCTAATGTGCTAATTTCCTTTAGGGAAGGGAATCTGTTCTGAGGAAGGGTCACCGGACCCGAAACGTTAACTCTGTTTACTCCTTCACAGATGCTGCCAAACCTGCTGAGCTTTTCCAGCAACTTTGTTTTTGTTCCTGATTTACAGCATCCACAGTTCTTTTGGTTTTTATCTGCTGTGCTTGACTGCCTACATGGCAAGGGGCTTCACAATGCTGATAAATGTTGATGATCTGGTTTAATGACCATCATTGGCCAAATAATTTACAGAAATAGCTGTTCTTCCCTGGTAGGCGGGTAGCTGTTATTCCTGCTGCTGGGAATTAAAGCGGGAACATGCCTGGCTTTCCCAAACCCGATGTTTTTTGTTGGCATTTTTATTACCCAGCCCACTGTCAGCCTATCTCCAACCAGTTGGTAAATTCTGGCGATATCATCCAATAATTTTCAATCACAAAAATCAGCAATAATATTTTGTGATGGTTGTTGGAATAGATCTTGTTTTATTGTATTATATTTGCCACATCCTGGCAAAATGACCTGTGTAATACATGTCTATTAAGTATGAATATAAACCTCACTAACTTATTGATGTGTAAATGCAATAATTCATTGTAATACTACAATAGTATTGTAGTAGACTCCTGGCTGGATCCCTCTCTTGTGCTCAGTTAGTTGTCCTGACTTGAACATCAATAAGTGTGTCTCCAACATCTGTTGGAAAGTTAGAGATAGAATGGATTCCCACTCCTGGTTGCCATCTAATGGAACTTGCTGCAAAATCCATATGTTTGTACATCACACTTCATGATGGTTGTTCATAACCCTAGGTCACATATATATATTAAATTTGTAATGTGTTTCTTTTACAAAAGGTGCAGTCAAAAGATGACTACAAATGTAAATTCAGTGGTAGTCTGGAGAGACAGAGACAGATCCAGAGACCCTGGAATCTCTCACTGATGAGTTGTCAAGGAAGTTTCAATATGCTGGACTTAAAAGGAGAGATATGCATGAAAATCTGAAGAGAAATGTCCTGGAAGTTATCTCAGTCTGTGCACATGATGGAGTACAAGACAGCAGACTGGGAGAGAGAGATAGCAAGGACTGCAGACGTTGGAGTCACAGACAACACATTGTGGAGGTGAAGGAACACAGCAGGTCAGGCAGCATCAGAGGAATAGGAAAGTTGACGTTTTGGGTTGGGACCCTTCTTCAGAAGAAGGGTCCCGACCCGAAACATCAACTTTCCTACCCCTCTGATGCTGCCTGACCTGCTGTGTTCCTTCAGCTCCAGACTGGGAGAGAGATGTGTTTTTTGTCTTCATTTTTTGAGAATACACAAGAACAGGAGTTAAATACCAGTTCAACATTGATTTGTGTGTACTAGTGTTAACAAGTTGGGGCACGTGTAATAGCTTTGGGTTGAGCACTAGTATGTTGTGAAGGTCACAGTCAAAGAATCACCTACGAGTCACTCGAGCATTGTAGATAAAAGACTCCCTAACTCTGAGCGGTAGAAGTCAGCTAACCAGCAAGCAAATCTCTCACTCTGACAACTGCCAACTAGCCATGGTTGAAAAAAACCAGGACAAAAGAATTTTAATCAACCTGCAAAGCCAAGAATCTCCAAATTGGCTGCTCAATTATCAATCTGTTAGCGTTATTACAAACTTTACCAAAGATTTTATTTTTAATAAGACTGAATAGTTTTGTATATACATTGGCTTTTTGATCATTGAGAATGAGGTACTTGTTGAACCTGCTCCTTTGATTAGCTGTATAATTATCCACTAACACTCATGATTGGATGTGGCAGGATCTTTGTTCTGATCTATTGATTCTAAAATTGCTTTGCTCTACCTTTTACACGTTGCCTCTGTTATTTCACATGCATGCAGTCCTGTGTTGTTCCTTCTCCAGTTTGCACTGTATTTTAGATATATCTGGTGCTACTCCTGCAGGCTGTTCAGAACTCTTCATAGAACCAGAGCTGTTCTACTAGTTTATTGTAATAGTAGAGTGAGAATATTCAGACTATAAGGTGACAGATTGTATTTGAATGCAAATTTGCTATTATATGATGAGTCACAGTACCTTGTGGATGCCCAATTTTAAACGGATAGATCTGTTCTAAATCTATCTCATTTAGTAAAGTGGCAACGTCCTTGACTGCATTTGGTGTATTGCGTGCAATTTTGTTCCCTTACTTGAGGAGAGATATTGTTGCAGTTCAGAGGAAGTTCACTAGATTGGTTCTACTGACGAAGGGTTTGTCTTATGAAGAGAGTTTGCGTATTTTAGGCCTATACTTTCTGGAGAAGAATGAAACAATATCTAATTGAGGTATATAAGATGTTATAGGGCATTGACAAAGTAAATGTAGAAAAGCTATTGTGAGGCAATCTAGAACAAGAGGTCATAGTTTTACGATAAGGGGTAGCAGATTTTAAACAGCGATGAGGAGAAATTATTTCCCTCAAAGAGTCATGAATATGTGGAATTCACTATCCCAGAGTGAGGTGAATGCCAGGACATTGAATAATTTTAAGTAGGAGATAGACAGATTTTAGTAATGGGTTGAAGGGTTATGGAGAGTAGGCAGGAAAGTGGAGTTGAGGCTGAGATGAGATCAACCATAATCATATTGAATGGCAGAGGGGCTGAATTGCCTACTCCTGAACCGAGTTCTTATGTTCTAACAGCACTAAGGTTGCACGTACTCAACAAGGACTGCAGCAGTACAGGAAGGTGCCTTACCATCATCTTTTCAAGGGCAATTTGAGATGTGTAAAAATGCTGTTTTGCCAGCGATGCCCACAACTTAGCAACAAGCGTTTAAAAAAAATTACAGAGAAGTGGAGTAATTTTTAAAGAGTGTGAAACCTGGCCTTTGATATACAGAAACATTAATTAATAGAGGCTTATCACAAACACTGAAATGTTGACTCGGTGTCTCTCCACAGAAGCCCACTGAGTATTTCTGTTATTATTTCTGATTTACAGTTTCTGCAATGATTTGCTTTTGTGTTCTACTTTTCACTGTTCTTTTTCCATTTTAGCATCAGTTATTGGATAAACAGTACTTACATTTTTAAAATGGTGTAGAATGGTTTGCCAAAAAATGACACTTCCAGCATTTTTGTTCTTTGGCAAACTGCCTGCTAATTGAAACAATGTGATCAGATTTATAGCATTTGCTCCAAGACACTTGAGACCTCCTACAAAATGCAAATATATCCATTTTTTTCATTTCAGAAAGGACTAGCTCCTAAATAATGCATGACAGTGAGACAACCAGAGAAATTAAATAACACCATTAAACCATTAGAGAAATTAGAAATAAAAATACAAAAAGGCTTTTGAGGTTTTCACAGAGGTACTCCTCAATCTTAAATTGGTTTGTTTTTATCAATAGCTCTTAAGGGGCTTGTGAGTGGCAGGGACTTGCTGCTGTTTGTTCACTTATGCTGTGATACAACTGGGCTGAGACTTTGACTTTTAAACGATCATTGAAGTTCCTTATCTCAACTTCAATTAAGAATTAAAAAAATTACAAAATTATTCTGTCTTATTAAAACAGCACTAATAAAATTTGTACAATTGTAAGTCATTGAAATCAGTAGAGCTGATGTAGAGATTTTGGCACCTCTAAAATCATTGTGCATTGCAAATTAGTTCTCTTATAATGAAATTCAGTCTTGCTCAATCCTTGAGTTCTAATCCTGTGAATAGAGATCCTTGTAGAAGCAGTGGAACATCACAACACTGGCTAAGTGCCCATATAGCATGGGCCATATAACAAATGTTACCAGGTTACTTTGATTGGATTCTTGCACTTAAAGGCACATTGCTATTCTTACTGTAATTGTTTGCAAACTCAAAAAAAGTTTCATATGGTGTATTATCCAACATTTTTTGGAAGGGAGTTTGTCAGACATAATATGGATATGTATTTTAATCATGCTTATTTCAAATTATGAGGAGCTGTTAGCTTCCAAACTTCTGGATAATACAAAAAAGATGCAAAGCTTGAACATATTGCTTTTGTTTGCAGAGAAAAGGTCCCTTTGTTAGGGGGAGGTCACATCTGACCAACTTGATTAAATTTTTCAAAGGGATGATCAGGTGTATAGGTGAGAGCAATGCACTCAAAGTAGTGCATTCTTCAGAAAGGCTTTCAATGAGGTACTGAATGGAAAATTGATACTGAAGGTAAGAGCCCATGAGATCCAAGGAAATTTGGCTAATTGGATCCAGAATTTACTGAGTGGCAGGAAGCAGAGGGCAGTGATTGAGGGATGGTCTTGTGACTAAATGTCTGTGACCAGTGGGTTTTTCCAGGGATCAGTGTTGGGGCCCTTGCAGTTTGTGTTGTGTATTTTTATATATCTATATGATTTAGACTTGAATGTAGGGGGGCTGATCAGTATGTTTGAAGATAATAGAAATCATAGTGCTATGATAAATAGTGAGGAGGATAACCTTAGATTACAGGAAGATATAGACAGGCTGGTCAGATGGACTGATCAATGGCAAATGGAAGTTAATCCAGATAAATGTGAGATGATGCATTTGGGCAGGAAAACAAGGTAAGGGAGTATATGATGAATTGTAGGACCCTGGGAAGTATTGAGAGTCAGAGGGATTTAGTATGTCTGTATGCCAGTCCTTAAGGTAACAGGACAGGTTGTAAAGTGGTTAAAAAGGCAGATGGGATACTTGCTTTTTTAAGCTGAGACATAGACTTTAAGAGCAGGGAGGTTATGCTGCAGCTGTAGAAAAAAATGGTTAGTCCACAACTAGGGTATTGTGTGCAGTCTGGAATACACAGTGTAACTGAGATGTGATTATACTGGAGAGGGTGGAGAAGAGATCCACCAGGAAGGTGCCTGGGCTGTGTAGTTTTAGTAATGAAAAAAGATTGGATAAACTCGGGTTGTTTTTCTTAGAGCAGAGGAGACTGAGGAAACACATAATTGAAATGTATAAAATAATGAGGGGCATAGACAGGGTAAACAGGAAGAAACTTTTCCCCTTTGTAAAGGGATCAATGATCTGGAGGCATAGATGTAAGGTAAGGGGCATGAAGTTTAGTGGGAGTGTGAGGAAACCTTTTTTACCTAGAGGGGGTTAGGAATCTGAAACTCATTGCCTGCCAAGGTGGTAGGGACAAAAATCCTCCTAACATTTAAGAAGTACTTTAGATGTATACTTGCGATACCAGGGCATACATGGCCATGGGCCAAGCACTGGAAAATGAGATTAGAATAGTTAGGTGTTGTTTTTGTCTGGTACAGACTCGATGGATCTCTGTGCTGTAAATCTCTATGACTATGACACTGTTTATAAATGTATCTCATTTCTGGTAAACGTAAATGAGCCATTTTACGAGCTCGATTGATTATCTTAAGTTGTTTGTTAATGTAGTTATTTGTACATCCAGGATGTTCAGAACGTACTGTCGAATTGCAGAATCACCTATAAAAGTGAATACTTTCTTCTGAGTTTTGAAAGAGAAGTTGGTTGAGTATTAGGGAGATGGTAGCATTGTGGTAATGCCACTAAAGTAGTAGTGTAGGCACCTGGGCCTGGAGATATGGGATCAAATCTACCATGGCAGCTTATGGAATTAAAACTCAGTTAATACATTTGGAATATAAAGCTAGCCTTAGTAATGGTGACCATGACAATTGTTGTAAAACCATCCGGTCCACTTCTATCCTTTAGGGAAGGAAATCTGCCACCCTTACTTGGCCATACTTACATGTGACTCCACAGCAATGTCATTGACTCTGAAATGGACTCATAAGCTGCTCAGTTGCATGTAGTTAGGGAAAATGAACAAATTCTGCTTTTCTAGTGATGCTTACATCCCATGAACGAGAAAAGAAAATCTTGCCCATTATAATCAACTATCTGGAAGAACATATGGTTTTGCACCAGTGCTGAAGCTCATATACAATGTTGCTTAACTGTCTGGAAGGCACAAAGTCTTTTTGGACTGACAGAAGCATCCCCTTAGTGGAAAATACCACTTTCCAA
Source organism: Rhincodon typus (assembly GCF_021869965.1). Taxonomy (NCBI): domain Eukaryota; kingdom Metazoa; phylum Chordata; class Chondrichthyes; order Orectolobiformes; family Rhincodontidae; genus Rhincodon; species Rhincodon typus. The sequence continues at coordinate 72,560,690 of NC_063334.1, read as the reverse complement.
GGTAATATGAAGTAGGCCAGGCACTTTGCGGGTCTGAAAGTGGTGGCCTTTGGTCCATATGCAAGGTTGCACAATACACAGTGAATAATGACTGTATCGGGATAATCATTGTTCTGCAAGATAACTTTGCTGTGGTCTATCTTTGCAACAGACTTGCAAATGTTTAGCACCCTATTTACATATAGTCCATCCATTTCAGTGCTGGTGCAATGCCAAGTCATATATCCGAATGATTGGCTGATTGAATCAGACAGCATGGCCCTTCATTTTCACATAATAGAAAAAGTTAAGACCCCTGTACACAACCAAAGAAAAAAAGTTTTTGCAAGTTTTGCACTTGCAAAACTTAAAACAAAACAATTACCCTTAGATGTGATTCCATGATTAAGTAATACTTACTGAACAACGATGAGTGTGCAGAGAGTAACATGAGCAAATAATTTAAGATAACTAGTTGAGTTTTGTAAAATGGCTCATTTATCATTATCAAAAGTGACATACATTAAATGAAGGGACCTACTGTCTACAAACACAAGGTATACGAGGTTCAAACCTTGTATCTTTTTTATTAGCCTGGAGCCTGGGAAGTCTATAGTTGTCCCAAGATGTTGCTTTCTCTGTCATAATGCCTTGGTCAATCAAATAAAAGTGATAATGAGACTAGGCAATGAATCTTCAAAGAGAGTTTGAACCATTATCTATTCACCTTTGTGAAAATAAGATCAGGCAAGGTGAAAAATCAGCTACTTATTTGATATGAGAGATAGTAGGAACTGCAGATGCTGGAGAATCCGAGACAACAAGATGCAGGGCTGGATGAACACAGCAGGCCAAGCAGCATCATAGGAGCAGAGAGGCTGACGTTTCGGGCCGAGACCCTTCATCAGAAAAGGGGGAGGGGAAGGGGGGTTCCGAAATAAATAGGGAGAGAGTGGGAGGCGGATAGAGGAGAGGATAGGTGGAGAGGAAACAAACAGGTCGAAGAGG
>NC_063334.1:72543332-72559303 GCF_021869965.1 Rhincodon typus | reverse complement strand
TCCTCTATCCCTCTTCTATCCGCCTCCCACTCTCTCCCTATTTATTTCGGAACCCCCTTCCCCTCCCCCTTTTCTGATGAAGGGTCTCGGCCCGAAACGTCAGCCTCTCTGCTCCTATGATGCTGCTTGGCCTGCTGTGTTCATCCAGCCCTGCACCTTGTTGTCTCTACTTATTTGATATTCTCTGTTTCGTGTACTGGTGAAGATCCATGTTACTCTAACATCAAGAATTCAGGATTTTTCTCTTTCAATGAAACATGACAGAGGCAGCTTTTCTCCATAATTAAGGAGCTGCTAATGAAACAATATGCCTTTGAATTGTATGACTTTTGAGAGAGCATAATTACAGAGAAAAACAGTCAGTCTGTCATTTTCTATTAAGAAGAATTTCATTTGTGTTTGGAATGAATTCCAATTGCAGGCCTCTCAAAATGATGCTTTGTTCCATTACAAAGCCATACTTTTGAAATGAAGTGTTTTAGTTGTTAGATTTTGCAGAAGGTACTTTTCACTGGGATTTAAGAAAAATATAAAACAGTTTCTAGGTGTAAGTGATCAGTGCTGATCATACTTATTCTAAGTAAAGCACAGATAAGGGAATTAGTTGTCTTCAAAATGCAACCCCTTTTGCTGAACATTGTATTAAAATTGAATTGAAGAAAGACACAGTAGGTGAAAATTTTCACCGAGAGCTTTTAGAATTGTGGATGGAGGAATTTAATCAAGTGGGAGCAAAATTTCATCACCTTGCAAGTGGAGTTAAAGTTAAACATTCCTGACCCCAATTGTTGGGAACCTCATTCAGATTTATTAGCATTCCATGAATAGTCATTAATAACACAGCCCAATGGAATTATGTTTACAAGCTCAAGCTTGTCAGGCACTAACAGAAATATATGTGTTCTCTACTATACAGGTATGTCTCTGGGGTGTATAAACGTCTTCATAACCAACATGTTTCGTTACGCTAAAGCTCTTATAGTATAAGGAGTTGAGCCTGAAGGTAAACAAACCAGGCTGACCCCAATAAATCTTGCTGAGACAAACAAGTGGGGCTTAAACTGAAAAAGGGGCCCTGCTCAAAAGGGGGCCTCAATTCAAATGGTTTAGACAAAGGTGGGTTGGTAGAAAGGACTGGTAGAATGGAGCTTAAAGTGTGTGCTTGTTGGAGGCACTGAAAAGATCCTGGGAAGTGGAAGGAGGAAATTGAGGTGCGTATGGGTAATTTACAATGAGAGAGGTAAGGAGGACAAAGAAAGGTAGAAGCCACACCTTTAGGGTGGGGAACATGATGTGGTAATTTGGTGCACTGGAGTGAGGGAGAAAGAGCAGGTGAATTGAGTAAGGGGCCACGTAAGGGGCTATGGTTGTACATAGGGACCTGGGTGGGAGGAGGATTGAGGAAAGAGCAGGAATGTCAAGGGAGATGGTGAAAGGGCTGATGGTCACAAAGGGAGATTGAAAAAGGACAGAGGGAATGTCACAGGAAAGGTTAAGGCCACCTACAGTGTTGGGGGGAATCGGATAGAGGATGAGTGAATCAAATTAAAAATTAACAGCCACTTTTTTCTCCTAACTTTGGCTTGTTCTAATAGGCCTAACAGAGAATGCACAGTGCAAATGAGATGTGTTTGCATATGTTCCTTCACAGTACAAACATGCCCAGTTGAGAGAAGCAAATGGAAAGGGAATACTAAGAACAAAAATGCTGAAGATCACAGCGGGTCAGGCAACATCCATGGAGAGACAGCAAGCTAACTTTTCGAGTCTAGATGATTCTTCATCAGTGAAGTGTGGAGGGAGCAGCATTCATGCAATAGTTTGGGCGGGAGGGTTTGGAGTGCAGGGGGAGAAAAGATGTTGATAGTTCAGATTAAGTGATTGGAATGTGAGAATGGAAGGACAATGGTGTGTCTAACTACCAGACTGGAAATAACAGACAGTCCCACTAGGATGGGGTGAGGGGAGAGAGGACATGGTGACAGAGAATGTAACAAGCAAAGCTAAAAGAAAGGGAAGGAATGGCTTCACAATTTGAAGGTGTTGAACTCAATATTAAGTCCAGAAGATTGTAAACTGCCTAGTTTGAAGTTGAGATGTTGCTCCTCCAGTTTGCGCTGTGATATGCTGGAGCATTGTAGCATGCCAAGTACAGACAAGTGGGGCATGAGAGCAGGATGCTGTGTTAAAATGACTGGCTACGGAAAGGTCGGGGTCATGCTTGCGCACAGAACAGATGTGATCTGCAAAGCAGTCACCCTGTCTGTGTTTGGTTTCTCCAATGTAGAGTAGGCCACATTGGGTGCAGCGAATACAATACACAAGATTGGAGGAGGTACAGGTGAAATGCTGCTTCACCTGGAAAGACTGTTTGGGCCCTTGGATGGTGAATTGGGAGGATGTGAAGGGGCAGGTGCTGCACCATCTGTGATACATCGGAAGGTGCCGGGGAAGGGTGGGGTGGTGCTGGTTGGTGGTCGAAGAATGGACTAGGGAATACGATTGCGCAAGTACTCAGTTAGACGCTTAGCATTGAAAGGAAACACTCAGTGTAGAATAAAATTGAATAATCTGTATCAACCTCTAATACCAATGTCTCTCAATATCTGTGATGCATTTAATTTTCAGAAGAAGGGCAGCTGTGATTCACCTGCATTGCTAATGGCAGTAGGGAATGTTATTCATTTGCAGCCATACAGCAGCATTCCCAGCCCTGTGAACTCGGAAGTTATGGATTTGGGGATGACACCATTCTGCAGACTGTCCATTCCAACATTGTCCAGTTTTACTGAAGAAGATAATTAAGGCCATTAATAGTCAGAGTGAGCTAATTGTTGCCTACCTGGAAAGCAATGTAAAGATCAGGGCAACAAAGATCTTGCACATGGCTGAATTAGAAACAGGAAAACCAGCCATGGGTCGTGGAGGGTGCACCTCACCATGTGGAGCTAGCTGTAGGGCAGCCTTTTACCCATTACGTGATCAGTCTGAAAAGGGTCCAAATGGTAGCTTGACTGTGTCAAAATCTGAGATGGAAAACAAATGTCTCATTTCTGATATTTCTTCACAGGTCAGGACTTTCACGTCAGATGTTTGATCAACTTAATTCAGCAGTTGTTCCAGCATTGCTGGAGCTGAGGAGGAATGGCCAGCATCAACAAAACCAGAGACATGCAGCACAGGGAGCTGAAACTGTGGATGAGCAAGAAATGTCTGAAGAGGGGAACCAGGGTCTGATTTTAAATTCACTCATGGGATGTAGGCATTGGTGGTTGTGTCAGCATTTATTGTCCAGCCCTATTTACTTGTGAGAAGGTGGTGGTGAGCTGCCTTCTTGATGTGTTCCAATCCATGTGCTGTAGATAGACATACAACTTCTAAAAGTTGTCCTATCAGTTCCAATAAAGCTATATGTTTCAACCTCATGTTAGAATTCTTTCATTAATAAGCCTTATCACTTGTCTCTGTTGTTGTGGAATCATACTTTTTCTTTTTAATTAATGCTTTCTACAAACTTCAGGCTGTCTGTTCTGACATATCTCTTATCAAACTGTCTTCTACAGACATCTTCAGCTGTTGTTTTTACAGAACTCCATGTACATTAATTCGTAAAATTCCTTATTCATAGTAGACCCTGTTATCTTGAGACAAGTCCTTCTCAAAGCCAGCATTGTGCTAACTTATGGGCTTACTTTAATGCTAGATCAAGTGAATTAATTCTGTTACTGCAGCCATATTTATGCCAATGGGTGATCATATTGAACCACCTCTGACCAAGGGCTGCCCCAACAACGATCATCCCCACTTCTGACCTTATGATGGAGGGAAGGTCATAGATGAAGCAGCTGAAGATGGTGGGACTGAGGACACTACCCTGAGGAACTCCTGCGGGAGATTCCTGGAGGTGAGATGATTGACCTCCAACAATGACAACCATCTTCCTAAGTTCCAAGTATGACTTCAACCAGTGGAAGGATTTCCCTTGGTTCCCATTGACTCCAGTTTTGCTAGGGTTCCTTGATGCCATACTCAGTCAAATGCAACTTGATGTAGAGGGCAGTCACTCTTGCCTCACCATCAGTGACATCAAGCAGCATGCCAACAGAGGGTTTACCAATTGTGTTAAAGCTTTTTGTAGATGAATGAAAGGCAGTGGCAGAGACATCTGCAAATGTAAAGGGATACCATCACCAACATCTGCCAACTTCTGCAGCAGACCTGCAGCCATGTAGCTTGGAAGGCAGTGTTATCTCTGTGACACGGGAAATCATAGTGGCATTGAATGTCCTAGCCGCTGGTTCCTTTCAGACCTTGGGACATGTATGGGTTGTCTCAATCAGCAGGCTATAAGTGTAATCATGATGCCCTTTACAAGAATGCAATTCAGTTTATCTCATTCATCGTGGACCTAGAGTGCCAAGATGCCTGCACTGTTGCATTTTAAGGGTTTCCTGCAGTATAAGGAATCGTTGACTGCACACGTATGACGTACAGCACACTTAGGCATCATCCAGCGAGGTCCCTGAACAGGAACAAAAGCAGAAGTTGCTGGAAAAGCTCAGCAGGTTTGGCAGCATCTGTGAAGAAAAATCAGAGTAAACATTTTGGATCCAGTGACCCTTCCTTAAAACACTGAACAGGAATGGCTTCCACTGCCTCAATGTCCAACTTATTTGTGACCTCAGGAAATAATTTCAATAGGTGTGCATCTGCTCTCCAGGGTCTTACATTCTGCACAGTACCCAGGTTCTTTGAATGTTTATTCCCCCATATCATCTCCAGGACTGGTTCATAGGTGACAAGGTGTACTCTCAGAAGCCTGTTTAATGACCCAGTGTGGAACCCTCAGACTAATGTTGTTCAGCACTAAAACACTGTGCATTCACTCACAAGGACCACCATTGGACAGACAGCTGGTCTTCTGAAGATGCGCTTCTGTTGCCTGGACACCTCAAGGGGACCAATCCAGTACTCGCCAGACAAGATGTCCAGATTAGTGATTTCTTGCTGTGTCCTTCACAAACCAGCTTAATGACAGGGTGAGAATGTAAGAGAGGGGAAGATGGAGTAGCTGCCTGTCTGTCAGATGTGGATGAAGGGCAGTCTGTTTAAGATGCTGAGAGAGACACTCCTGATGATAAAAATGCTATAGAGGCATGCAGGCATGAAGTAATCTGATAGTGGCCAGGTTTGAGGGCAAATGACTTTGCATTAACATAAGTTGACAATCAGAACTATGAGCTAGATTGATACAGTCATTCCTGTCCTCAAGAAAATACTCGCTTTATACCTTTAAAATGTTTTGTTGGCCTTAATTGTTAGTTAACTTGTTCCCTTTGCATTAAAGGCCTCCTGTTCTGTTCCCAGGTGAGCTGGCTTTCTCAAATTTGGGAATATTTCATTCATTAACATTCCATGAATTTTCATTAACACCGCAGCTGTCCAAATTCCATCATGGCACAAAATTGTTAGACAAAACCCAAAAATGTGTTTGTTCTTAAGCCTTAGTTTGCGTATGAGGCATGTACATGGTGGTCTAGACTTGCTCCTCAAAGTCCCAGTGAGTACAGAATTCTCCAGTTATTTGGCTCCTTTATAACCAATGCCTATAATGTTAGCGGTGAAGGCTGTCCATGTTGAGCTCAGTAGAAGGATCAGTCATATACAATCTAGTTCATTGTACATGTACCGTATTAGAGGTGAAGCCTGATTGGACCAACCTGACTGTCCAACTAAGGCAGCCACACCGTATGACAAGAGCCAACTTGGTCAGACAAGTGGAGCTGGGCTTATAAGTGACCTCAATTCAAAAGGACATCTTACATGGTCATACCATAGTCCCATGCAAGCCTTTGGTGAAATGTTGCCAAAGGTGAACATTTTCCTCATTGTGACGAAAGGTCAATGAGCTGATGATGTGTGTCCTGATGCTCCTTTTATGTTTTAATTCTGAATCCTGGCCGATAGGCAGTATCACTGTAATGTAAGCTGGGCTACATCAGTAGCTACAATGAAGTGATAGACGTTGATTGCACATGAGGCATCTGACGGAAATGCCTAGCACCCAACCTCCAGTGTGATAGTCCTCTGCAGTGGCAATGTCACATTGTCAACCCACACACATAAGGGCATGAAATATGACTGTGGTATATTTCTTGACAGAATGCAACAGATCATTCATCCTCTTGCAACCCTCGAGCCAGGTTTTCTTGAGCCTCCTCTGGGTGCTGACTTCTGCAGTTGCCTGTGTCCTAGCTGCCTCCAACAGTTAGGGTAGCCTAGTTTGCCATTGCTGAAGGAAAAAAAGCTTCCCTTTTCTCCTGGAGAGCAGTCATGAAAATCTCTAGGGAGGCATCTCTGAAGCACGGTGCCTCTTTTCTTCCTGGTCTCTGGCATATCTGGGGACAATGGGGGCTGATGGGAAACTGCCATTAAAACATGACCAAATATGGATACAATTAACATTGAAAAAGCCAAAGATATTGTGAACAGAAAGATGCCACATACAAATTTTAATAAAAATTATCAACCAGAGTGGATAGAGGGGAACTAGTAAATGAGTTATATTTGGACTTCCAGAAGGCATTTAACAAGGCAGCTCACTAAAAATTCAGTCATAAGATAAGAGCCCATGCTGTTGGAGGTAGTATATTAACATGAATAGAGAGTTGGCTAATGGGCAGGATACAGCAAGTGAGGATAATCGATTCTTTTTAAGGATGGTGACCTGTAACCAGTGAGGTTCTGCAGGCAGAACACAGCAAGCCAGGCAGCATCTGGAGGAAAGGAGCAGTCAATGTTTTGGGTATTACATGTAAAACGTAGGTTCTACAGGGACCAGTGCTGGGACTGCAGCTGTTTACAAGATATATTAATGACTTGGAGGAAGGAAGCGAATGTACTGTAGCCAAATTTGCAGACAACACAAAAAAATGTGGAAAGGCAGGTTGTAAGAGGGGTACAGAGAGGTTACGGACAGATATTGATATGTTACGAAATTGGACAAAAAATTGGCAAATGGAATATAATGTGGGAAAATGTGAAAATGATTCATTTTGAAAGGTGGGGTAAAAGAACAGGGTGTAATTTAAATAGAGAGAAACTGCAAAAGGTTGCAATACAAAGGTTCTTAGGGTACTCGTGCTTGAAAAACAGAAAGCTAGCACACAGATACAGCAGGTAATGAGGAAGGCTAATGGAATGTTGGTCCTAATTTTGAATGTGTTAGAGTATAAGAGGAGGGAAGTCTTCTTGAAAATGTACAAGGTGCTAGTGAAACCACATCTGGAGTACTATGAGCGGTTTTGGTTCCCTTATTTAAGAAAAGATATTATTTCATTGGAGGCAGTTCAGAAAAGATTCACTAGGATGATCCCCAGTATGGAAGGATTATCTTATGAGCAAAGGTTAAACAGGTTGGGCCTATAGTCATTGGAATTTAGAAGAATGAGAGGTGATCTCATTGGAACATACATTGGAGCTTGACAGAGTAAATCTTGAGAGGATGTTTCCACTGGTGGGAGAGGTTAGTATAAGAGATCATACTCTCAGAAAAAAGGTTCACTAATTTAGGACTGAAATGAGGAGAAATTTCTTCTTTCAGAGGGTTGTGAGTCTTTAGAACTCCTTACCACAGAAACCTCTGGTGTATCAGAGTCCTTGTATATATTTAAAGCTGAGATGGATAAGTTCCTGATCAGTTGGGGAATTAAGTGTTATGGAGAGAGGGCAGGAAGAGGGATGTGAGGAGTTTTGTATCAGCTGTGATCCTATTGAATGGTGGAGCTGGCTCAAAGGGTTAAATGACGTAATCCTGCTCCTATGTCTTTTGGTCTCATGATCTTATATTTGTTTTGCGAAGAGGTACTCTCAGTTCTCGAACTGATGCTGTCACAATTTCATGAGATTGTTTCTGAAAATATACATATCTGTCTTAGTGCTGACTGTGCTGCTTGAGAGGCCCGAGCTGATTTACCTCGTGTGAGTTCATCAGTACATTGTTATCAATGCCCTGTATACGTCAAATCCTGCTGACAGACTCTGCAATGTCACACAATTGATTTGTGATGCATTTTATCACCATGCTATTGATGTAAAGATCATTATGGTGAGAAATGTGTGTCCATTCTCTGTGATTATATGGGCTCACACCTCAGGAAATATGTATTGACATTGGAGAGTGTACAGTGAAATTACATCAGGGTCTAAATGATGAAGACAGATTGAATAAGTTATACTCGTCTTGTGCTTAGTAGGATATGAGGTAATGTAATTAAAGTTTTTAGGTGATCATGCCAGTGAATCATGAACATTCTCAGCTCACTGTCTTCCTTTGCTGTAAATATGATGGAGATTGCCAGAGTGGGGCTCCAGAGATACACCAAACGATACTGGTGCAAACCATCATCTTGTGAGATGCAAGTTGTGAATTAAAATGATAAATGGATTGATTGTCTAGGTACTGGGAAATTATTTGTTTGGGTGGGGTATCAGATAGATTAACAATTTTAAAATTAGAGTTAGGTCAATTATATTTGTAATTGAGAAACGTATTTTTACACAAAGTCTCGTAGATATTGAATTCCCTCCCTAGAATGCTGTACATTAAATGTCATTTATAATTCCAAGACTAGAGCATAAAAGAAATAGAGAAAAGGGAGACAAACTGGAGTTAAGATAAAGGTCTGCTATGATCTAGCAGAATAAGGAAAGATGCAATGGGTTTGAAAGGCCAACTTCTGTTCATATGTTTCTATATGCCTCATCCAATTGCCCACCCTTTTAATGAGGACCTGCCATCTCTACCCTTCCCTGTTTGTACTGATACCTTTCTCCTTAACTCTCAATTCAGTCTTGCACCTTGTCAACTTCCTATCTAGCTAAATATTACTAATCTTCCTATTTACTTTTTTCAAACCAGTGATCTTTCTTATTGTCCCTATCATCCACAACTGATGTTGGAATGATTTTCCCTTCACTGCCCCTCTTGTACTGACAGGCTGCTCATCATTCTTTCTCTGTGAAAGCTGATATCCTTTATCCTCACCTCATTCCCAAAATGACACTCCCAACTACTCCTCCTAAAGCCAATCCCAGTTTTGTCACAAACAAAAACAGAAATTGCTAGAAAAACTGAGCATGTCTGGCAGCAGCTGTGGAGAGAAAACAGAGTTCAGAAACTGAAGAAGTGTCACTAGACTCAAAGCATTAACTCTGTTTTCTCTCCACAGATGCTGCCAGACCTGATCAGTTTTTCCCAGCAATTTCTGTTTTAGTTTCCAATTTCCAGCATTTTGTTTTTATTCATTCATGGGATGATAGTGTTGCTGGCTAGGCCAGCATTTGTTGCCCATCCCTAATTGCCCAGAAGGCAGTTAAAAGGCAACCACATTGCTGTGGGTCTGGAGTCACACATAAACCAGACCAGGTAAGGATGGCATTTTCCTTCCCTAAAGGACATTAATGAACCAGATGGATTTTTCCTGATAATTGACAATGGATTCACAGTCATCATTTAGACTCTTAATTCCAGATATTTAATGAAATCAAATTCCATAATATTCCACGGCAGGATTTGAACCCAGGTACCCAGAGCATTACTTGGGTCTCTGTCCAGTGATAATAGGCCATTGCTTCTCCTGCAGTTCTTTGTTTTTTTTTGCCCTGTTTTGTCACTTTTTGTCTTCTCTGCAATACATCTATTTTCCTCTCCCATTTAGTACTTTTTACCCACCTCTGTGGTCTCTTTACTCATATCCACAGCTTCCTATTTGAATGCAATCCCTAATCCCTTTCTTTCATAGATACCTACGCCCTAACCATTTTACTCCTTCTGCCTTCCTCTTTGCTGAGTATTCTCTCCACTTTATTTTGTCACTTTGAAAGTGAAGCAAGAGATTGCTTGAGTTGGAGTTGAAAGGATAACTAAAATACTATACTTTACATCCCACAGTATCTGGTGGAAATGACTACCAATTACTTTGGGACTGCTCACAGTTTATTTTTGTTAACTTTAGACCTGGTTATAGGCCCTGTTGTCAGTGATATAGGGCCCCATTGAACCCATTGGAGATTTCTGAGGAAGCCTGTGAGCAAGTCTAAATGCTTCCAGAAATACTGCCAGGATAAATCTGGGATTGGACAAAGTTCCCAGCAACCCCCTATTCCTTGGCAATCACCTTGATTGGTCAGGATTTTGCACGTGAAGGTAATGGTTATTTCAAATTCTCACCATCTCTCCCAGCACACCTTTCGAGGGGGTAGAACTGTTAGACTATTTCATTGCTTACTAATTAGTCCAGTGACACAGCTAAAATTGCCAGGTGAAACATATGGTTTGCATATCCAGCAGTGTTAGTGTGTGGTGAACAGCAATGTACAAGACCAAACTGCAGTTATGTAATGCCCCTATTGTAGAAAAAAAATACTCAGATGTTTTCCCTGAAGCAGGATCAGGCAAAAATCTATAAACCATTGGAGATATTAGAACGTTTGACTGAATGAAACGCAGAAATGCTGGAAGTGGTCAACAGGTCTAACTGTTGTCATAGATGCCCACAGCTAAGATAGGATACTGTTTGGGTAGATTTACTGCTACCAATCCTTCTTCAAACATTCTAGAGTCATAGAGTGATACAGCACGGAAACAGACTCTTCAGTCCAATTAGTCCATGTGACCATGTTTCCCAAAGTAAACTAGTCCCACTTGTCCGCGTTTGGCCCATATCACTTTAAACCTTTTCTATTCATGTAACTGTCCAAATAGCTTTTAAATGTTGTAACTGTACCTGCATCTGTCACTTCCTCTGGAAGTTCATTTCAAATATGAACCACCCTCTGTGTGAAAAAGTTGCCCCTCAGGTCCCTTTTAAATCTTTCTCCTGTCACATTAAAAAATGCCCCCTAGTTTTGAACTCCCCCAACCTAGGGAAAAGAGCTTTTCTCTTCACCTTATCTATGTCCCTCATGATTTTACAAATCTCTGAGGTCACCCCTCAACCTCCTATGCTCCAGTGAAAAAAGTCCCAGCCTGTCCAGCCTCTCCCTATAACTCAAAACCTCTAGTCCTGGCAACATCCTGTTAAATCTTTTCTGAACCCTCTCCAATTTACTAATATCCTTCCTATAGCAGGATGACTAGAACTGCACACAGTACTCCAGAGGAGGCCTCACCAAAGCCCCATACAACCTCAACATGATGTCCTAACTTCCACACTCAGTGGTCTGAACAATGAAGACAAGTGTGCTAAATGCCTTGTTAACCACCCTGTCTACCTGTGGCGCAACTTTCAAAGAACTATGTACCTAAACCCCTAGGTCTCTCTGTTCGACAACACTACCCAGGACCCTAACATTAACTGTATAAGTCCTGCCCTTGTTCGCTTTGCCAAATTGCAATACCTTGTATTTATCCAAATTAAACTCATCTGCCGCTCCTCAGCCCATTGGCCTAATTGATCAAGATCCCTTTGTAATCTTAGATAACCTTCTTCAAATCTATGAGGCTTACTAATGTTTAACAATAAAAAATTAATACTAATAAGTCTTTGGCAAAATAGGAATCTTCTTGAGTAACAAGAAGTGCTGTATTACTAATAGGAAGATAACAGTTTGCATTAGCTTAATACTAGCTAATCACCCAAACACTAGGTAACAGATATTGATATCTCCTAAGAGATTGCAATTACGTGGCTGCAGATCATAGAAATAACTAGTTTAGAGCTAAACTTCAAACTGATTAGATTTTCCCAGAGATGGTCATTCATATATCTGTGTTTGGATCTATTCCAAAGCTTTTGAGTTCACTGTTTCAGACTAACCTCCTTTTATAATGCTGATAGCATCTGGACAGAAAGAAATAGTGTTCAGATGTTAGTTCTGTGACATTGGTTGACTGACCGACTGGTCCAAAAGGTTACTTTTAGGATAGTCTTGATGGTGTTACTCCTGTGATTTGGCAGACTAAATAAAATTGGTGTACTCTCTGTTGAAACCAAGACAAACCAGAGAGAAGGAGGATGTCCCGAACCAGCAACTCATCTGAAACTTAATCATCTCTTGTATCTGTAGCAGCAACATCTGGGTGCAGGTCAGCTTCAGCATTCACATGTGTACCCATCAGAACTGTGCCAAACATCCCAGACACCGATAAACATGGTCATCTTCCGGATCGACGAGAAGCAGACACTTTACCTTGAAATATGGGAGATGCACTGTCCTGCAGTTGAGATTGAAACAATGTGGTTTCAAGTCCCCCCTCGCCAGCATAATTCTGGCAAGTGTCCAAGCCATTGAGAACAATATGTATGAACTTAAAGCTAGACTTACCTTCCAGAGGGAACTGAGAGATTGCTGTGTACTCTGTTTTACAGAGACATGGCTCGCTCCTGCTACACCTGACTGTGCCTTACAACCTGAAGGTTTCTCTATACATTGCATGGACTGCATGGCATCCTCAGGTAAAGCAAAGGGTGATGGACTCTCCCTCCTAAACAACACCTCCTGGTGTTCAGACATGGCCATCCTGGTGAGTTACTGCTCCATGGACCTAGAATATCTAACAGTGAAAAGCCATCCTTACTGCCTGCCGCATAAGTTCATCTCCGCTACCCTGACAGCAGTCTACATCCCAAACCAGGCTGAAGTAAAGAGTGAAATATACACTGCTACAAGGATTTGAGATGGAACACCCTGATGCCTTATTCATCATAGCCAGTGAATTCAGGCCAACCTCAAGAGGGTGCTATCAAAATACCATTTCCTGTCCCACCAGGGGGCTGAACATACTTGACCATTGTGACACAACCAATGGAGCCTGCCACTCCATACTCCATCCACACTTGGGAAAATCAGATCACAGTGCTGTGTCCCTTCTCCCAGTTGACAAACAGAGGTTGAAATGTGAGGACCCAGTACAGAAAGTAGTACAATGCTGGTCTGAGGCAATGGAAGAGCTTCTGTGGAACTGCTTGAAATTGGTGGACTGGTCCATAATCAAGAAATCAGCAACTAACCTACACGAGTATGACACCACCGTCACCAACTTTATTAGCAAGTGTGTAGGGGATTGTGTGTCAAAGAAATCAATCTGTACGTTCCCCGACCAGAAACCATGGATGAACTGGGAGATCCATTGCCTACTAAACAGCAGGAGTGTGATATTCAAGTTAGATGACCCTGAACTTTGCAGGAAATCCAGATACGACCTCTGTAAGGCCATTAGAGATGCCAAGAGGCAATACTGGACGAAGTAAGGGACTGAAACTAACCACATTGATGGCTGCCATCTGCCTACATGACATAACGCGGGCTACAAAATGAAGCAGAACAGAGGAGCGGACAAAAATACATCCCTCCCTGATGCGCTCAATGCATTTCATGCTCGGTTCGAACAGAAGGACAGCGAAATGGTGACACCTGTCCTGCCAGCATTGGATGCGTCTGTTCCTTCAGTCACTGTTGCAGATGTCAGATCGGCCTTCTTGAGAGAGAACCCATGGAAAGCGACCGGCCCAGATGGAGTCCCTGGCTGTACACTCAGATCCTCTGCGAACCGGCTGGCGGAGGTATTCACAGACATCTTTAACTTCTCCTTCCTGCAGTCTGAAGTCACCACCTACTTTATGAAGACCACCATCATCCTGGTACCAAAGAAAATATATGCAACATGCCTCAATGACTACCCTCTGACGTCCATAATTATGAAGAGCTTTGAGAGGTTAGTCATGGCTCATATCAACTCTAATCTCCCAACCTGCCTTGACCCCTTGCAATTTGCCTCCTGGTGCAATAGGTTCACAGTAGACTCCATTTCTCTAGCCCTACACTCATCCTTGGAACTTCTGGACAATAAGGATACCTACATCAGGCTTCTACTTATCGACTACAGCTCCACCTTCAACACTCTAATCCAAACCAAACTAATCTCCAAACTCCAAGACCTAGGTCTCTGCTCTGCCCTCTGCAACCAGGCCCTCAACTTCCTGACACACAGACCGCAATCAGTAAGATAGGCAACAGCACCTCGTCCATGTCATTCCTCAACACCAGCGCCCTGCAAGGCTGGGTATTCAGCCCCTTACTGTACACCCTTTACACTCATGACTGTGTGGCCAAATATTGTCCGAAATCCATCTACAGGTTCGCTGATGACACCGCCGTTGTAGGATAGATATCAAACAATGACGAGGCAGAATACAGAAAAGAGAATGCTT
This sequence comes from Rhincodon typus, assembly GCF_021869965.1. Taxonomy (NCBI): domain Eukaryota; kingdom Metazoa; phylum Chordata; class Chondrichthyes; order Orectolobiformes; family Rhincodontidae; genus Rhincodon; species Rhincodon typus. Next base: position 72,545,090 of record NC_063334.1, on the reverse strand, counting down.
GGTGGCATGAGTGTAAAGATAACAATCTCTCCCTCAATGTTAGCAAAACTAAAGAGCTGATCATCGACTTCAGGAAGCAAGGAGGAGTGCACGTTCCAATCTACATCAATGGAGCTGAGGTGAAGATGGTCGAGAGCGTCAAGTTCCTAGGAGTAACGATAACCAATGATCTGTCCCGGACCTCCCACATTGATGCAACAGTCAAAAAGGCACGTCACCACCTCTTCTTCCTCAGGAGACTAAGGAAATTCAGTCTGTCCATAAGGGCCCCCACCAACTTTCACAGATGCCCATAGAAAGCATTCCATCTGGATGCATCACAGCTTGGTCTGGCAACTGCTCTACCCAGGACCGTAAGGAACTACAGAAATTTGTGAACATGGCCCTGTCCATCACGCAAGCCAACCTTCCATCTGTTGACTCCATCTACACATCTCGCTGCCTTGGAAAAAGTAGAGAAGGTCATCAAAGACCCCTCCCACCCCAGTTATATTCTCTTCCAACCTCTTCTGTCCGGCAGAAGATACAAAAGCTTAAATAAGTGTACCAACAGGTTCAAGAACAAATTCTTCCCTGCTCTTATTAGACTTCTGAATGGACCTTTCAAACTTCAAATCTAATGTTGACCTTGTTTTTTGTGCACCTGCGGCTGTAACATTGTATTCCTTGTTCTGTTCAATCACACTATGATCTTTGTATGGTAAGATCTGCCTGTACTGCACGCAAAACAAAACTTTTCACTGTACCTAGGTACATGTGACAATAATAAATCAAATCAAATCAAAATTTTTTCCTCAAAGAAGGTTTAGCAAGCAGAAGGGAAGAAAGAGAATGTGTAGTTTCTCTAATAGGCTAATGAAGTATTCATAAATTAACCACAGAAATGGAAATTAGAGTTTTCTGTCTGTAGGCCTCTCAAAGTGACCTCATCACAATTTTTCACCCCACACTTCATTGTGACTCATCTCTTTTACACATCTATTGAAATATTGTGCGTACATAGCAGAACCACATCACAGAAATTTATGGGTTTACTTTATTAAGCTGGAAATTACTTGCTTTCTTGGCTCAGATGAATGCATAATGCAAATATGATCAGAATCAGCAGACACCCATGTTGCCTGCTTTGCATTTGATACATATCTACAAAGATTGTTATTATCCATGTAGAGATCAATGATTTTTAAAAGAGCCCTCTTCCCCCAATCCCTCTCTCCTAAATCCACCCGGTACATCTCCGAGGAGGATAACCAGAACCCTCAGAGAAAACACCATCAAGGCCTTCCTTCTCACACTGCACTAGTGCAGAGACATTCACCTCGGGAGAGTAACGTATCGACAGCAAGCTCAGGGGAATGTTCTGGTGAACACAAGCACACAGCCTAAAGTGAAACAGAATAGCCAAGCTCTCCGACATTCAGAGGACTCCTGGAGAGCAGGTCCCTGCCACATCTTCAACTGACCCCGAGCCTCTGAATTTGACCATTCCGTATTCAGATAGTGGTACAGATTCAAACAACGGCAGGGACTGGAGACAGTATACAGAATGGAGCAATGGGCAGTGGAGTCTGCCCTTTTCCTGTCTGATGTAATGGCTCCATCTTGAGAGTGCATGATGGCCTCCATGGACAGGGTAGTATCCACTCAGGATGGTATCTGCTTAGGACCATATCTGCTCAGGATGGTATCCACTTAGGGTAGTATCTGCTCAGAATGGTATTCGCTCAGGGTGGTATCTACTCAGGGCAGTATCCTCTC
>NC_063334.1:72513250-72543322 GCF_021869965.1 Rhincodon typus | reverse complement strand
AGGGCAGTATCCTCTCAGGATGGTATTTGCTAAGGGTGGTATCTACTTAGGGTGGTATCCACTCAGGATGGTATTCGCTCTGGGTCGTATCCACTCAGGGTGGTATCCACTTAGGATGGTATTCGCTCAGAGTGGTATCTACTTAGGGTTGTATCTACTTAGGGTGGTATCGCTCTGGAGAGCTTTGGATGCATTATTTCAATGGCTGAACAAGACAGGGCTGGGGACTCTTGACCTTACTCCTGGTAGTTCTAACATGTGATAAGGGAGGTGCTAATGTGCCCTGATGGGGGTTAGTGGGTGCCAGATAGACACTCAGGGAACTGCAGGTGTGCCCTGCTGCACCAATACCCAGACAGGGTACATCTGCTATGGTGTGGGTGATCCCCAGGAGGCTATGGTGCTACAGGCCCAGGGCCACAGCAGACAATTGCCAAAGTCATCTGGGGAAGGCAGCAAAGTAGTCAGCAGGATTCTACAGCTCAGCTGCAGCTATATGCACCCAGGAAAACAAAAGTGATAGAATATTACACTTTGGGTGCACATGTGCGCATATTCAGTGAAGCACAGACATAAAAGTAGATGTACAAAAAGCTTCCAAAATCCTTTGGTCTCATGCAGCTCCTGGAGATAATCTGGGAGGTATGACAAGCATTTGAGGGATTTGAGAGTTATTAGAATATAAGCATTGTGATGCTTTGCCCCCTCCAGATAATGGGTGCACAGTTGTAGGAGTTAAATAGTCAGTTTAAAGCATAACCATTTTTAAAACCTAAAATTCCTAACACAATTCAGGTACTTTGGAAACTAACAGTTTATTCAGCATCAGTTGCTTTGGTAAGCGTTTACAGGTATATACACCTTCTACTTCCGGTAAATCAAGGTTAAATCTTCAAAATCTTCATGCCAGTGAAATTCAGAAGAATTCTCATAATCTTCTTCATTCTTATGTTTTATCTTAAATTAAAGACAACATCCTGAAAGATAACAAGCTTATGCAGCCTGCTACTTGTAGTAAGATCTTATCTTTCAGATATATTAAATAGTTTATGTTGGTTTCATGTTTAATTATTTTTATGGATTTGTATTTGAAAAATTATGGCAATACATAGATTTTTGAAAGGGCAGTGGAGTTTTATTTTAAGAGAAATGAGTGTGGAACTGTTTTTTTAGAAAGCATTTCTTGGAAAAAACATAGTTGCAGATAATTGCAGTTCTTGTTGCTTGTATTCATTTTAGGGAAACTCCTGACTCTTCTATAGCTGTAGTTTATGGCTATTGTCTTAGAGTTTTGAAGGTTTGAAGACAGTTTTGGTTTTCAGTTGTGGATGCTTGCTCTCAGAAAGGACCTTCTCAGCTCATGTTTCCTGTTTTTGAAGCACCTTTTTGAAGCATCCAGTATGAAACCTAATTATCGTCGTGAAAAGTGACTGGAAGACTTCTCCATAATGTGTTTCTTGAGCAAGCTGAGTCTGCCAAGACCACAGACACATCTGCCAATGTTGGTGACAACTAACATGTGCCAGAATGCTGTATTGATGGTATCTGAACATTCCACATTATCCTTTTTACCTTTCAAGAACTAAGATTTATTGCCCATAAGTTATTTGTTTCCGAAAGTAAATTACAACAGACAGATATCAATTTTTTCCCTTTATCTAGAATGCCTGTATGTTTGCCTCTGTGTCTTTTGTGTTACTTAGAAAGATAAAAATATATTTTCATGTTAGAAACTCATTACATATTTCACATAGAAACCATGTAACTAATTCTAAATCTTTGTGAAGTAAGTTTTGTTATGTAATAAGTCATTTTTTTTGCTTATTAAAGAAACTTTGTTTTTCATTATAAGTCTAATATAGAGAATGAATACAATTGGTTCACTCAAGAATTGAGTAAAACCAAAAAATTTGTGCTGTGATCAGTGGAGTAGTGAGATGAAAGAGAGACAGCACTCTTCTCCCTTCTCGGTTGTAAACAGTACTTTCAATTTGTATTTTTCCCTTGTCATTTTATTTGTGTTCATACATTTTAATTAAGCAAGGTTATGTTGCAATATTTTATTCAATATTCATTCTCCTTAATTGTTTGGTCTTACTTGTTTTTTTTGCCCTTTCCCTCATGTGCCCTCTTCATATTTTATTAAAACAATTCTTTCTTCCTTTCAGCCACATTGTGACAATAGTTTCCACTTCATTTCTGTATCCACCAACCATTCTTAGTCCTACTTGTGCTATTCTCCCAAGATGGGAGAAGGAGTTAATTTGGAGTTCATTGCAATTGCCCTAGTAAGCCCTGTGGTTTGCTCTCCTGTGAACATGTGATCCGCATTGTATTAAGGAGCAATGTTAGGTCCCCATCAAATCATCTCTATGGCCTCTTACTGCATAAGTAGGTGGAGCAAGTGTGATGAGGGGCTGTGGTTCAGGAGACATCGACATCCGAGCTAAAAATAGATTGCAACTACGCTGATTTTTCATACAATTACTGGTGAAGTCATTCTCTGGTACAGTATGGGTTAAAACATAGCACTGGCATAATAAATAAATGTTTTTGCTGGCATATATTTAATTCATACTGAATACTCTTGAGGTAAAAAATGTAAGATTGGAGCACTTTAACAGAAAGAAATGGAACATGTTCTCTCATTAACTGTAACTCTTCTGGCAGCAGGTATGATTAGTTCCATTTTATAAATTACTCCAACAGAGCTGCTTCATGCAGTGAAGCCTGGAAAGACCCAGGATGGAAAATTTGACATATACTTACAAATACCAGGCTCTCCTAGTAACTGCAACTTGCTGATAGCTATTGAAAATTCATCCAAGAATATACTATTTATCAATAATTTTATTAAACCAGATTTCAAGGACTGCAAGTTTCACCTCACAGCTTTTAATAAAACATTAGATCAATGTTGGATGCCTCCAGGCTGGCAGAAAATCCCATATAGTTTCCTGAGAAACATGTTCTGCCAATTTGAATAATGCATTATCACTGCTGGTGCTGAGGCGTGCTTCCCTGATGCCTGAAAATTATAAGCTGCTGATTAAGGAGTCCCCTGTAGTAATAGCTCAAAATAGATACTGAAATAGGTCATTTTGTGCATCTGTTTTTTTATTCTGATAGCTTAACACGTTTACTGCTGAATAGGAAAAATGTTAGGCAGTACTCAAACCTATGTGGGAAGACCTCAACTGATTTCAAATCCATCGTCTTAATAACTTGGCTGACTGCTTTTCTACTGAATGTACTTAGTCATGCCAAAAAAATTGTAATTATAAAGAATTGCATTTTTCACTTCCAATAACGTCAGCTTGCATTAAATAACACTTCTGTGTAACAGCAGCTTTATCAAATAAAATTTGACAAAATAAGACTGACCAAAAGCATGTTCAGAGAGGTAGATTTTAGGGAGCATCTTTAAAGAGGACAGAAAGGTGGAGTTGAAATGGTTCAAAGAAAGAATTCTGGTGTTTAGGGTGTGGCCACTGAAGGCACAGATGTCAGTAATGATGGGATTCTAACTAGGATACACAGGAGACCACAACTGAAATAAAGACAGAGATCTCTTTGGAATAAAATTGTAACCTGTTTTGTGATGTATATGTCATGTCCACAACAGATATATCACAGCATGATCACAGAACAGTGAATATGGTAAGCTCATTTAGCACCCTTTTAACTTATTTTGAGTGTTCTAATTTTAAGCAGAAAAGCTTTAGTTTTAACAAGGTCAAAGGTTAGTTTATTTCAAACTGTTTCTGAATGTGACTATGTAAAAACATAACACAACCATTTGATAAAATGCAGGTACAAAGATTAAAAGTAAATAATTACAAAATACTCTTATAAAGATGTATGTTAGATCAGTGCCAATTATTATTACAGGCTGTGACTTGCTTGTAGATTTTCTTTCCGAAAATCTGAAATCAGAATTCAGTAGCTGCAATGGCTTCTGTAATTGAGTATTTGGAAGTTGTTTATACAGATAGACACAGTAGGTAGAATAGGGTTTGAGAAGGGGAACAGGGTTCTTATTTTTCACTAGGTCTATGCTTATGGCATTTGCAGATTGCCTGGATTCTCCCAGCAGAACTATGTATGGTTTCCAACAGTCTTTCTCATTTGAGTTGATAACTGTCTCTCTGTTATCGCCTCAGAGACCTTCTTGGGAGATCTGTGCTGCATCTCAGAGTTTTTTTCAAATCAAACTTAACATGCCTGTGATATTGGTTTTGATGAATCAGTGTCTCAGAAAGCAAAATCAATCTCCAATCTTCTGTTGTTATCTTAAAAGTTTTAAATTTGCAAACCTTTAAGCATCCTGCAGTGATTGGAATTGGCTGGATCTTATTGACCATGAGATCCTTGATTGGGGTTGTTAATCTAGGCCAATCAGGGAGCCCTGGCTGACAGATATAAACAGGAGATTTAGAGTCTCCTCGTTTCAGGGTCTGACTCCGAGCTGGCTGGCCACAGCTAGTGTATTGTACACATGTAAATAAAGGTGATTTGCTGAGTCTGTGCAATTATTTCACATTCATTGTATGTCCAAGAGTTAATCAAATTATAAATTGCACCGTTTGTGATTGGCGTTAAGATAGCATATCAACCTGTCTGTTTTTTGGCTGGCAGTAAGTTAGCAAGAGCACTCTTTTGACTTCTGGGAGCAAACTTTTGAATTGTTGTGACCATTTTAAAAAGCTCAGGTTAGCCTTCTTTAAAAAAAGATAATATTATAATTACATGATCATGACACATTGGTGACATTGGAATTGTTGAACTGAATTATTGCTGTTCATATAACTTAACCCCATGCAGATTAGTTTCTTTTTGCTTGATGGTTTATTTCTCCCCTGAGGGAGCACCGGAAAATTCACTGAACGAATTAGCACAAAACTGCCAACTACATTTAAACTGTCATTGTGAAGGTTAACTATACATATCTGGTGAAGGTCACCGGACTGGAAAGTACTGCTGAAGTAATGATCACTCGGAGCTGAATGACTTGTTAAATCACTTTAGAGGGCATTGACTCAGCCGATGGGATTGTAAACTCCCAATCCTGAAGAGCATTAGCAGTCAATTGTGGTCACGTTTTCCTGGTTCTTGTACCAAAATCATTGAATTCAATTCATGATGTGCCATCGTGTAACGCATGATCTCTGAGGATTGCTAGTCCAGTACCATAACTATGATGTTACTATGTCAACTCCCAGGCTAGAGCTGCCATATCTTAACACTTATTCTGGAATAAAAGCAGAAAATGCCGGAGAAACTCAGCAGGTCTGAAGTAACAGACTAACTGGTTTGAAATCTGATATGACGTTTTCTTCAGCACATTTCAGAGAGTTCTGAAGAAGAATCATATCAAGTTGAAATGTTAATTTTGTTTCTCTCTCCACAGATGCTGCCAGAACTGTAGTTTCTTCAGAATTTTCTTTCTTTCTTCAAGATTTCCTGCATTCACAGTACTTTGCTTTTACTTATTCTAGAATATTGGTGCTCTGTATTTTAACAGGGATTTAAAGATTTACGTTATTTCAATTACAAGCCAGCAATGGATGTCACGCAAGCAACCAGTTGGGCCTTCAATTTTCAGATTCATGGTGTTGTCTCAAATAATGACCTAATTAATGCAGTAAGGTGGAAACCATAGGTTCAGATCTGGATCAACTGATTTTATTTCTGGTAAATGCTTTGGAAAGTAGAAAAAGTCTTCTGAAGACTGGGATATGGTTTTGTTACAAAAGAAAGCCTTGTCATGTCAATTCCTACATTGGGTGTTTCAATAACAGAGCTCTTTTATATAGAAGGGATCTATATATTAATAGATCAGCAATTTATTAGATAATGAACTAGAGAAGAACTTTTTTTGTTCTGTGATATATTTTACTTTGCCTATATTTACAAATTGAAAGAAAACGAAACTTTTGTATATGATTATACTTAGGCCATTAATTCATTAGTTACTTGCCTGCAATGATTTGAAACTCTCTATTTTGGTACAGATCTTGCTCTGAAACCAAATAATTTAAGCTTGTGCTAAAATGTATCTGTCAAGGCCGGATTATAAAGTTCAAGTGATCTTTGAAGTCAAATGCAACTATATTTCTTGAAAATTCCTCCTGCCAAATTATATACAATTTATACAATATACAATCAGAAAAATTTAAGATGTTGTGTACTTTAAGATGAAAGAAAGAGCTCCTTTTCCCTTTCCCTCTCTGGAAACATGTAACCTCACACTCTTGTGTTGAAGCACTTTAAGCAGTTACTTACAACCCTGATTGCTGGCTTGAAATGGAATAATTAGTGAGGCTGATATGAAAGCACACGTCTGTCAAGGTTTAAAATTATAACTGTCCTGACTGACAAGTTACATCAATCTTAGAACAACAACATCATGAAGCAATATTAGCCTAATCTATCTGTAATGAGATGTGTGATACTACTATCCATATTCTCATGATTCTTTGTTTAGCAACATCTCTTGATCCACAAACTACTGCTCTTCATTTTATCTAATCCAAAAAATAATCCCTCAAATATACTGTTAAATTACTACCTTAACGCAATTGCCGCTTTAAGGGCTATCATTGTTCACAAATGAAACTTGCCAAAACGGCCCCCCCCCCGCCCGCTGCAGATAAAATAAAACAAACTCTGCCTACTGTGAATGTGCTAGCAGCCATTGTTTTTCCATATTTGCAGTTGAGATATGGTGGAAGATAGAAAGATGCAGATTCTGAGAGTAAGGTCTCCAGGTTGTACCTGAACATCAAAACTTACCCCATTGCTCCCACTCTTCATGTTCCCTTTTGTGCAGCTGTCCCTATCAACCCCATCAGCTTTGAGGTTCTTGACATTCTCATCCAACCCTTTTATTTGACAATTGATATCCCCTATATTGCCCTTGCCCCACTGCAGAGCTATGCCTAGTATCACTATTCACTGTTCCCTCACTGAGCTGATCATCAACTCCAGGAAGTAAGTAGGAGGGCCCGTCCCTATTTACATCAATGGTTCTAAGGTGAAGATGGTTGAGAATGCCAAGTTCCTAGCAGTAATGACTTTAAAAATTCCCCTTCCTCAGTATCCTGTAACCACATCCCCATATTGATCCCATACTTCTTTTTGGAGTTCTCCCCCTTCACAGTCATTATCTGCTCTGTATTCCAGTATTATGCATCCAAATCCTACACTTGCATTTTCCACATTCCCAAACACAGCAAAGGTTACCTCCCTGATATCTACTTCCCAAATTTCCAAGACTGACTGTGTCCCAGCCCTCAGATTGACTTGTGCTGACAGCCCTGATGGAGCATGGATCAGCCCCTTCACTGATTTCTGAGCAGCATCTTGACTGACTTACCTATATTCCTCACAATAGTTTGATTTGATTTGCAGCAACTGATTATGATTCAATCCCTGGACTGGATGGAGAAGATCCCGAACTCTAATTATAGCAAACACCAAACCTGGAGATCAGACAATACCCTTGACTAAGCAATTGCAATGGAAACTACTGGCCCATGCTGTAGGTGTGACATTGACATAGCAAGGTGCCATTCTCCAATATGTCCACTTCCTTGACTGTTCAGTGCTGACAAGCATGGCAAGCTGCCTGACTTTCTGTCTGCGCTAAGAGACAAGGCAAGACAAAGATATGCCAATTTCCAAATAAACGCAAAATGAGTAAGCACTAAGAAACCAAGCCACAAGATGTCAAGACTGATTGTGAAGTATATTCAATGCTGAGATAGACTATTTTAAATCAGTAAGGGAATCAATGGTTACGGGGAAAAGGCAGGAAATTGAACTTGAGGGCTATCAGATCAGCCATGATCTCATTGAATAGTGGAGTAAGTTTCGATGGATAGAAAGGCCTCACCCTCTGTGAGTTGAAGAAAAGCAGCACTCAAAAGTCTCTGAAAAGAGCAACTTCTAACTCAGGCAAAGATCCAAGTCCAATCAAAACAGAAATTGCTGGAGAAACTCAGCAGGTCCGGCAGCATCGGTAGAGAGAAATCAGAGCTAACATTTCAAGCCCACTGACTCTTCATTAGATCAGGTTGTATTCTGAAGAAGGGTCACCAGACCTGAAGCATTAGCTTTGCTTTGTCTCCAAATATGCTGCCAGACCTGCTGAGAATCTCCAGCAATTTCTGCATTTGTCTCAGATTTCCAGCATCTGCACTTCTTTGTTTTATTTTACCTAAGCCCATCAGACTGGCTAGCAAACTGAGGATCTTTTATCATTCTTATTGTCACCAACAATGTAATATCGTCATTATATGCCAAAACAGCTGTGAGAAAGTAATCTAATTCCACTCCTAAACCACATTATTTCTTACTCTTACCTACATTTTCCACCCATGACATTTTTGCAGAGCTCCCTATTTGTGAATGAATGTGTGCATGTTTGGGTTTAAACCAGAGCAGTCTTGAGGGGCTGAATAACCTGGTCATGTTTCTATTTCTTATGGTCTTGTTTATTATGCCTTAGTAGTAATTAATAATCTATTTTGCTCCTTGTTAAGCAGTAACTTTGTTCATAATTTTTTTTTTATTAATGAAGCCTGGTCTGAGTTTTTTTTTGTCATGAATAGCAGTTAAAAAAGAAGGCATATCAACAATATTAGTGATTCAATTAGTTATTTATGTATTTGTAGTGGTTTATGGAACAATGGAACTTGACTATCAGTGCACACTTCCCATCAGGTTTGTAACAGTCCTTAAAGGTACAAGTTATCTGTCCTGTCAATACGAATGTGTCCATTCTTTCAGTTTAGTCCAGGATGCACTTTTCCTGGAATTCACCAGATTTAAACTGAAATAACTCCACAGAGACTGGTATCCTGTCACCAAGTCATCCTTTATTTACACATGAACAGTCCTTGACTACAGTACTGTCTCACACAGAGAGAGGCACCAGAGTGTCAGTATCTCTGACACTCATCCTATTTAGGTCAGTGAGATATCCGATTGGACAAGATTAACAAACCCAGTCAGGGATCTCAGATTCTTAACAATCAATACATAAACCTTGTCCCATCACACTTCCACTGGCAGAAATCAACCTAGGACTTTCAGTCTTGGGGACAGCCCTTCTGGGACAGCAGAACCTGCTTAATTTTGCTGTAATCAGGGAATCCTAAAGTGATGGTGCTGACATTTGTAATCTTTGGATGTTTCCTCAATTTGTCTGTCTAACAGATCTTTACCACAATGAGGTACATTTCAGAAGCTGAAGCTGAGGCTGTAAGAAAAAAATAAATACAAAGCAAGGCACATACTGATTCCTCAACTGCCTGCTTACATTTTATATTTGGGACTCTGAAAACAGCCTACATGTGCAGGATCAATACTATCTATAAGGTGTCCTCTGCCAGAAATAGAACCTATTCCCAAAAACAATTATTTATCCTGACTAGAATTTCAAGCTAGGATGTCCTCCAATCTGGTAACTGGTTACAATTAGATACCTATCCCTTTGTGTCAGAATAAGGCTATGTTGAAATTAATCACAGGGTCTTTTTCACACATGATCGACCAAACACTTTTAACCTTATAGCCTTAACAGAATTACAAATTGACAGAATTGTTACAGTGCACAAGCAGCTATTCAGCCCATCATGTCTACACTAGCTTTTCAAGCACCTTAACTTTGTGCTAAACTCCTGTATATTCTGCGTAATCTGCACATTGTTTGTATATAAATAATCATTTAATGCCCTCTAGAATGTTTCATTTGAAGCTGTATTCATGACATTGCCAGGAGTACACTGAAGCTGAACTGTGGCGGTTCAAAAAAAGATTCTTCGCACTTACTTATTTTGAAAAACACTTTTAAACTGTGCCCTCTTGTTCTTAATCCTTTTATGAACAGGAACAAGTCCTCCCATCTACTCTGTCCAGGCTGCTTACGATACTGAAAACTATCAAATTTCCCCTCAGCTTTCTGCTCCCAATGCAAGGAAAACATTCCCAAACTGTCTTATCTGGTGTTTTCTCTCTCACTCATTGTCTCTCCTTCTCATACTGTTTTAACTGGTGTTTCTGCTTTGTCTCTCCCCTCTCACATTATCTTATTTGGTGTTTGCTCTTTTCCTCTCCCCTGCTGTTTCACTTGGTATACTCTCTATCGCCTGCTGCTTTACCTGTTGCCCACACTTTCTCTCTCATACTTATTTTATCTGTTGTCCATGCTCACTCATGTGTGCTATTTTATCGTGATCTTTTAGTTATGAATGTTTCAGGCATACCCCATTCCCCAATGTGCCCGAGATGGTTTTCTGGAGCAGTATGTTCAGGAGCCCCTAGAGGAAATGCTGTTTTAGAAGAAGCGTCATCATGAAAAATATTGCTGTGAAAGAACTTTTAAGAATGAGTGACCATAATATGATATAATTTTGTATTATATCTGAAAGGAAGGTAGTTCACTTTGAATCAAGGGCATTAAATTTGAATGTGGGAATTGATGAAGACATTAGGCACAAGTTGGCTCAGAAGGATTGGGAAAATACATTAAAAGACACGACTGTACATAGGTAATGGCTGTTCTTTAAAGAGCTATTGTATGGCTTACAGCAACTATGCATTCCTTCAAGATGTGAAAAGTCAGAAAATTCTATCACCTGTGGTTAACAAAAGATTTCAGCATTGTATAATATTAAAAGAAAAGACTATAAAGTTGTTGGAAATTGCAGTAAATCTAAGGATTGGAATATTTTTAGCATACAGTAAAGGGGGGCCAAGAAACTGATAAGGAAGGGGAGAATAGCATGTAAATACAATGTAGCAAAAATCATTAAAACTGACTGAATATAAAGGCAGGGATATACTTCTGAGGCTCTATAAGACTCTGATCAGGCCACATTTGGAGTATTGTGTGCAGTTTTGGGCCCCATATCTTAGGAAAGATGTATTGACCCTGGAGCGGGTTCAGAGGAGGTTCATGAGAATGGCTGCAAGAGTGAAAAGCTTAACATATGAGAAATGTTTGAGGACCCTGGGTCTATACTCGATGGAGTTTAGAAGGATGAGGGGGGATCTAATTGAAACTTACAGAATACTGAATGGCCTGGATGTTGGGAAGATGTTTCCATTGGTAGGAGAGACTAGGACTTGAGGGCACAGCCTTAGAGTAAAGGGAAGACCTTTTAGATTGGAGATAAGGAGAAACTACTTCAGCCAGAGAGTGGTGAATCCCTTTACCTTTATTCATTCATGGGATGAGGGTGTCACTGACCAGGCAGCATTTATTGCCCATCCATTATTATCCAAAGGGCAGTTAAGAGTCAACCACATTACTGTGGGTCTGGAGTCACATGTAGGCCAGACCAGGAGAGGATGGCAGTTTCCTTCCCTAAAGGGCATTAGTGAACCAGATGGGTTTTTCCTGACAATCGACAATGGATTCATAGTCATCATTAGATTCTTAATTCCAGATATTTAATTGAATTCAAATTCCACCATCTGCCATAGCAGGATTCGAACCCAATCCCCAGAACGTTATCTGGGTCTCTGCATTAACAATCCAGCAATAATACCACTAGGCTATCACCTCCCCAAATCTATGGAATTCACTTCCACAGAAGGCTGTGATGCCAGGTCATTGAGTATATTTAAGAAGGAGATAGATAGGTTCTTGATTGTCAAGGGGATCAAGGTTTACAGGAAAATGGGTTGAGAAACTTACCAGCCATGATTGAATGGCGGAGCAGGCTCAATGGGCTGAATGGCCTAACTTCTGCTCCTCTGTTTTATGGGTCTTATGGTAAAAACTTCTTTAGGTACATAAAAGAAACATTTGGCTACAACAAAGTCTACTACAAGCAGAATATATAATAGGGAATGGAGAAATGGCAGAAAAGCTCAATGCTAACTTTGTGTGTGTTTTCATTGAGAAAGATACAAGATATCTCCCAGAACTAGAACACCTAGTGGCTAGGGAGAATTAGGAGTTGAAGGAAATTAGGATTAGTAAGAAGATTGTTCTGGTAAAATTAATGAGGCAAAGAATTGATAAATCCCCAGGGCATGATAGTATACATCCCAGAAAGTGTTGAAGGAGGCAGCTATAGAGATAATCGATGCATTGTTGATTGTCTTTCAAAATTCTATAGATGTTGGAACGACTCTTACAGATTGGAAGGTAATAAATGTCACCCTGCTTTAAGTTTAAGTTTAAATTTAAGATATGAGTCAGCGATAAAATGGGAAACTACATACCTGTTAGTCTTACATGAGTGGTAGGGAAAATGTTAGAATCTGTTATAAAGACAGTTGGATAATAATGAGCTGTTTGGGTATAGCTGCCATGGATTGGTAAATGACAAATCATGTTTAACTAACTTATTGGAGTTTTTGTAGGTGTTATTAATAAAATTGATAAAGGAGAGCATTTGATGTATCATATTTAAATTTTCAGAAAGCTTTTGATAAAGTCCCCACAAGAGACCGGTCAGAAAAATTAAAGCGCATGGAATAGGAAGTAATGTACTATAAGAGATTGGAATATAATGGATTATAAGAGATAGGATTTATAATCATCTAGAAAGGAATAATTTGATTAGGGATAGTCAACACGGTTTTGGATGTGGTGTATATGGATTTCAGTAAAGCGTTTGATAAGGTTCCCCACGGTAGGCTATTGCAGAAAATATGGAGGCATGGGATTGAGGGTGATTTGGATCAGAAATTGGCTAGCTGTAAGAAGACAGAGGGTGGTGGTTGATGGGAAACGTTCATCTTGGAGTTCAGTTACTAGTGGTGTACCTCAAGGATCTGTTTTGGGGCCACTGCTGTTTGTCATTTTTATAAATGACCTGGATGAGGGCGTAGAATGATGGGTTAGTAAATTTGCGAATGACACCAAAATCGGTGGAGTTGTGGATAGTGCGGAAGGATGTTGCAGGTTACAGAGGGACCTAGATAAGCTGCAGAACTGGGCTGAGAGGTGGCAAATGGAGTTTAATGTGGAAAAGTGTGAGGTGATTCACTTTGGAAGGAGTAACAGGAATACAGAGTACTGGGCTAATGGTAAGATTCTTGGTAGTGTGGATGAGCAGAGAGATCTCGGTGTCCATGTGCATAGATCACTGAAAGTTGCCACCCAGGTTGAAAGGGTTGTTAAGAAGGCGTACGGTGTGTTAGGTTTTATTGGTAGAGGGATTAAGTTTCGGAGCCATGAGGTCATGTTGCAGCTGTACAAAACTCTGGTGCGGCCGCAGTTGGAGTATTGCGTACAGTTCTGGTCACCGCATTAAAGGAAGGATGTGGAAGCATTGGAAAGGGTGTAGAGGAGATTTACCAGGATGTTGCCTGGTATGGAGGGAAGGTCTTATGAGGAAAGGCTGAAGGACTTGAGGCTGTTTTCGTTAGAGAGAAGAAGGTTAAGAGGTGACTTAATAGAGACATACAAGATGATCAGAGGATTAGATAGGGTGGACAGTGGGAGCCTTTTTCCTCGGATGGTGATGGCTAGCACGAGGGGACGTAGCTTTAAATTGAGGGGTGATAGATATAGGACAGACGTCAGAGGTAGGTTCTTTACTCAGAGAGTAGTAAGGGCGTGGAATGCCCTGCCTGCAAAAATAGTAGACTAGCCAATTTTAAGGACATTTAAATGGTCATTGGATAAACATATGGATGATAATGGAATAGTTTAGGTTAGATGGGCTTCAGATTGGTTTCACAGGTCGGCGCAACATCGAGGGCCGAAGGGTCTGTACTGCGCTGTAATGTTCTATGTTCTATGTACTTGCTTGTATTTGTGATTGGCTAACAGACAGAAAACAGTGTTTAGGAATAAATGGGTCATTCTCACATCGGCAGGCTATGGCAGGTGTGTTTGTCACAAGGACCAATACTTGGACCCCACTTGCTGTCAATACATATCAATGACTTGGAGGTAGGGTCCAATGTAGTATTTCCAAATTTGCATATGATACAAAACAAAGTAAGGGCCCTGACGTGAAACGTTAACTTTCCTGCTCTTCTGATGCTGCCTGGCCTGCTGTGCTCCTCCAGCTCCACACTGCGTTATCTCTGACTCCAGCATTGGGAGATCTTACTATCTTTAAGTAAGAATGCGTGCTGTGTGATAGATGTATTGAGCTTCAGAAGCATTGGAGAGGCTGAGAGAATGGTTGAGAATATGGCAGTTGGAATATAATGTGGAAAAACCTGAGGTTACCCACTTTGGCAGATGGAACAAGTGTGCAGAGCATTTCTTGAATAGTAAGAGATTGGAAAGCACAAATGGACAAAGAGACCTGGTTGTGTTGCCAATATGTCACTGAAGACAAACATGTAAGTGCAGCAATCTGTTAGGGAGGCTAACGGAATGTTAGGCTTAATGGTAAGAAGGTTTGAGTACAGGAGTAGTGAAGTTTGTTTCAATTATATAAGAGCTTGTTTAGCACATACAGGTGCACAGTATGCAGTTTTTGTCTCCTTTTCACAGGAAAGATATTATTGCCGTAGAAGGATTGCAATGACAGTTCACTGAACTTGCTCGTAGGATGGTGGGACTGTCTTAACAAAACAAATTGTGCAAACCATGCCTGTATTGTACAGGTTTAAAGCATGAGCAGTGATCTCATTGAATCTTACAAAATACTTAAAGGGATGAACAGGGTAGATGCAGGTAAAATGTTTCTCTTAGTTGGCGAGGCTAGAATCAGTAGCACAATTTAAAAGTAAGGGGGATACCACTGCGGTCTGAGATGAAGGGAATGTTTACTCAGAGGGTTGCAAACTTTTGGAATTCTTTATCCCAGAAGGCTCAGTCTTTGAGCATGTTTAAAGGTAGAGATTAGTAGATTTTTGATTACCAATGGCATATATTATTATGGGGATGGAGTGGGTAAAAGGAATTAAATTGCTCAATCTATCAGGATTATACTGAATGGCAGATCAGGCTCAATGAGCTGAATGTCCTACTCATGTTCCTAGATTCCTATGTGCAGTGATCATTCCACTGATACAGTCATGGATGCAATGCTTTTCCCTCTGGTTGGTTCCCTCACAAACTGTTGCAGAGCCAGTGCAGCAACTATGTCCTTTAGTAAGTGATTTATCTTAAAAAATTTACAGTGTCTATTTTGTGGTCCTTTGTTTTCCTTAGTAATTGTGAGAAAACATTCTAGTTGATGAGTTGGAGATCATGCAGTTTGGTTAAAGAACCTAAAGGCAGATTATTATTTAAACAGAGAGAGACTCCCAAAAACATGCAGCGTAGAGGGATCTGGTGACCGCGTACATAAAATATAAAATGTTCTTATGCAGGTGCAGCACGTAATTAAGGAAGCAAATGGAACTTAGGCTCAGGAATTGGAATTTAAAAACAGACAAGTCTTCTTACAACTGTACACTGTGTTGGTGAGGCTATGCCTTGAGTAAAGTGTACAGGTTTGGTACATTACAGGTACATTAAAAAAGGTATTACTGGCATTGGTGACAGGAATTGTCTTGGCTGATTCCTGGGCTAAAATGGTTGACTTGTTGAGAATGGCTAAACAGGTTAGGCCTTTCTTCATCAGAATTTAGAGAAATAAGAGGTGATCATACCAAAACATACAAGATTCTGAGGGGGCTTGACAGGATCAAGGTTGAGAAGATGTTTCCACTAGTCTGGAATCTCAAACTAGAGATATAGAGTAATAGAGTTATAGGGATATACAGCATGGAAACAGACCCTTTGGTCCAACTCATCCATGCTGACCAGAGTTGTGGAGGTTAGATTACTGAAAATATTTAAACGGCACGTTGATAGACTTATGAAATATTGAGGAGTTGAGGGGTATGAGCAGCTGGCAAAAGAGAAGAGTTGAGGCCTGGGCAGATCAGTCATGATCTCATAGAATGGTGGGGTAAGCTTGAGGGGCTGAATGGCCTAATCCTGCCCTGATTTCTTAAGTTCAAGCATTGTTATATAGCTCATGCTATATTACCTTCTCCTCATTAAAGAAATATGAAACTCAGATAGCTCAGACAGTTGTGTAGTAATTGAGAATTATTTAAGAATTTACATTATCAAAGTGAGTTTGGTTGGATAAAGCAGTGACACATACCCCAGCAATCCTGTGATTCATAGTTCTTCATTCCATTGAACAACTTTGGAATGATTCACACATTGTTCCTCAGATTGTCCGACAGAAACATTACATAATCAAACCTCCTTCATCCGCATATAAACAAGGATCTTTCCTTTGCGCGGCCTTTATTTATTAACTTGTTTTTCAGAAGCATCAGGTCAAGTCTGTTCAACTACATTGACTGTGAGGATGTCAAGTTTTTCATGCAGTTATTGAAAAAAATGAGTCATATTTATTTGAGCGAGTGGATTTGTGAAAGATAACTGCTGATAAACATAAAATTTAAAGGAAAATTTCTATTGTATATTATGTATAGCAACTCCTAAGCTTGGTCTGTATAAGGGATTTCATTCTGCTGCTACACAGAGAAAATAACCCCTCTCAGTTTACATTCAAAAGATTTAATTACCTCATTCTATTTGCCATGGGTCCATGTTTTTTCCTGCAACATGCAGTTGATTCAGATTAAGTCTCGTGAGAGATTAACAGCAATAATAGACTGACCTCTGTTTTATTTGCTGGATTACAATAGGGTAGCATTATTGAGCAAACCTTCAAGTAAGTGATTTCTATGGCAATCTGTTGACATTACATATATGAGTGAGACACATGTATTCTTTACATAAAGACACAAGCTTTTTATTATTCAAATAACATGACCATTGAACACATTTGTTAAGGTGAATTATGTCAGAGCATTTATATATTTTAACAATTTTATTGACTTTGTTTATATGGTAGCACATGTGAAACATTTCTGTTGGAAAGATTTGAACATATTCTAGAAAAAGGAAACAAAAGATCTTTGTGATTTAGATGAACATAGTTTAGTGAGCGGCAGTAACTGTGAAACATTCTCACTACATATTTTCCTTGTAATTTAAATGTAAATTTTGAATCACTGTTGAATAAAGGTTTTCAGTTCCTGAAAAAAATGATCTTGAGTATTGATCTTTGAAGGCCTATTTAAGCAAAACTAAAGCCAAATAATAATATTTATGTAACAGAACCTCATCAGGTGGTGATGGTGAAAGAGGGCACCGAGCAGGGGAGATCATGTGCTGTGCTGTGCTGGGGCTTCCATCAGCAGGTGGCATTAGTGAGGGAAAGGGGGCTAGAGCAGGCAAAGGTAAATGATCTGAGAAGAAGGAGCATGGCATGCAATGGATTCCTCAACCCAATCTAAACCACAGGCTTTAATATATATTGATACCATAAAAACATCTTTCTTTAACCTTACTTTTCCTTTATGTTTGTAATGACCTGATCCCGTTGAATAAAGAAATCCTGTCTCATGATCTTTGGCCTACATGTGTTCAAATCTCAAATGTTGCATTCCGATGTGGCCAGCAGGATTCTGCAGCCCAGGTATCATGTCACGGTGGATGAGTTTGAAAGATGCCTGACCAAAATGGAGCAGAGGGTAGAAGGATTTAAACTGGCAATGTCTGTGAGGGAGGCTCCAGTACTGGCACACGAAGTTGTAGGCCAAACCCAAGCAGAGGCTCCCCGTGTGCATTGCCTTGACATTTATAGAGGAAGGAAGCGGTATTCCTGATCAGATATTCTACTTGCCGATGAGTACGATGCTGGACAGATTCAGGGAAGGCCACAAACATTCAATGATCTGATGCTGAAGACCAGATTGATCATGCATAGCTGATTCTGGACTCCAGGGGCCTCAATGCAAGTGAGTAGGGGGCTACCATCTGCCACCATCTGTTACCTTGTCAATATCCTTTTTTGATCTGAGTTCTCTGTTGGGTGAATTACTGGCAACAACCACCACATCTGTTGTAGCGCTGCTAATTACACAAAAGCTGCTGGCCTTTGATTGGTGGGTGAAACCTCTGCCATTGGGATCCTTGATCCCTGGTGAAGTCCTGTTGCTGGCTTAACATGTACCTAAGCTGTGCAAGATGTGGAAGATTTTCCTGAAAAAATACAAGGGTCTCACAGGCTTTCTAGCCAATGGTTGTGACCACTATTGCCTTCACAAGATTCTATCCATGTTTTTCTTGCCCATGTGACCTTTGTGTCATATTTTTAGAAGCTCCTACCTAACAGCATTGTGGGAGCAACTATCTGTCAGGGTTTGAGAAGAAGGCAGATCAGTATTCCTGAGGAAAACTTGACATGGGTAATAAATACTTGCCTTGACAGCAGGGCCCATATACCAAGAACTAACAAAAATTAAGTTAATTTTTAATCCTGCTATTAACATTGGACCACATGCTTTTTAATATATTTTAGAATGGAGTCCACTGAGAATGAGAATCCAATCTTGTAAGGAGAAGAATGAAGGTGCTTTCTAAAAAAACACATTACTTTTGAATTGCAGCCACTGTTTTTATGTAGCACAGAAGCCAATTTTGGACACAAGAAGATCGCACGTAAATCACCTATCAACATGATGATGGTGGTTCGAGAAGCAATGTTGGGTCAGCTCACTGGGAGAATTCCAATTCTTCCTTTAGTGATGGCAGGAAATATTTCCTAAACATCTTTTCCAGGCAGAACACTTAATCCAAAGAAATGCGTCTACAACTATTTTCTGCTCTCTTCAGATTGCATTCAGTTACAAGTTTCTACTCTCAACTTCATCTAATTTTTCTTTACAAGAAGAGGTCCATCAACTTAACCAAATTGATATTCTTTTAATTCTTATTTTCCTTGGAGTCTGTCATATTACTTTCATCTTCATTTAATGCTCATTGTACAGAAATGGTAATAAGAAATGTGGATGCGTAAACAAATTCTACAATGGAAGTTAGACATTGACTGTTGTTTGTTCATGTGTTTTCTTTGATTTTTGTTTTCTGGTTCAGGATATAAAAATAGGAATATATTGGCAACATGACGTTTTACAATTTCTTATAATGCGGGATATTTAACTATTTTAAAATTTATTTATTGAACTGATTTGCAACAAAATGCCAAAGAACACATTTAATTCGCCATACAATATGATAATCAATGTTTCTATTGGCCTTATAGTTAATGGAATTTATTACTTAAAAAATCGTTTCCTGTAAATGTCTCAAACAAGTTTTATTCATATTAGTTTATGCTATGATATTAAAAGAGAGTGTAATTGCATGCTTTTGTTGCTTTCTGAGCAATTTGCTGCCTTGTGAAAATTTAATTAATTCTTTCTTGATTCCCAAGCATAAAATGATTGTTCATTGCATAGCAGTGGGTGACTGCTCTGAATAGCTGACTCAGTGTTCATTGTAAACAAATTATGTTTCAAAAAAGGGAGATACACAATTCAACATCTTTGTAAGAATAATGTGACATGGAACATACATTTCAGGCACTATATTATGAAAGTCATTTAGATGAAGTCAATGGCCGCAAGGACAAAACTGAAATGCTTGCTCATCTAATAAATGCAATGACAATCCAAAAGTACTGACAGACCTTTGTAACTTTCTGTATATGTTGCCACTTATGTTTGCAAGCGTGTGTACCGTTATACTTGTGTAAAAGTTAAATTTCTAACTCCAAACATTTCAGTTTAAAAAAAAGTCAACTTTTACAGGAGTAATATTTTGAAGGTATTGTAGTCCATCTTTCTCTGATTGTCTCACTATTACCTATTTGACAAATTAGAGACTGTTCTTCCCAGCCCTGCCTCAAACATAGCACACAACAGTGAAGTGATAGCCTTGGCATCATATGTGATGGTACACAGAAATGAGGAGCTGAATAGTTGCTTTCAATGTTGTATTAGTCTGTGATTCTATCCCGTAGGTTTACATCAGGGAAAGTTTGACTGCAGTGGTTAGCTAAGTACAAAGAGCTTGGAGTTTTTTTTATTCATTCATGGAAGTGGGCTTCGCTTGCGGGGCAAACATTTACTGCCCATCCCTAGTTTCTCTTGATTTTTTTTAACTGGAAATCTGTGGGTAGTTTATACTTGAGTTGTGTGAAAAACAAATGATTTTTTTGACCAGAAATCATGGGTTCACTTTTACATGAGATTGACCATTGTAGGAGTATATACAGCCTGTACAGTTTTGATTTTTTCCATCTTTTGGTACTGTGAGCCAGTGGATAAGACCTCATGCCATATTGTGAGGACTGGTGCTGCAGAATATTTTCTTCTAAATTAGCTTCTTGTTTTTTAGACTGCAGGCAGATATGAGGTTGTAGACTTGCTCGCTGAGCCGATGTGTTTGATTGCAGACGTTTCGTCACCCTGTTAGGTAACATCGTCATGCGCATCAGGAAAAGCGTTGGTGTGCTAGTGGGTATAAAATGGGGTTCTACGGACACAGTACAGGTCCATTGGTCATTACTAGATGCTCCACAATTCAAGGATAATGGATTATGCCATGATCCTTCGTGTGGCTGAACAGGCTGATTTTGAACTTCAATCGTCGTACATATGAGGCAGAATGTTCTACCACGATGTGAGATGGAATGCTGAAATCCACTTGTTTCCCTCTCTGCTGCTGCTCTGATTCAGAATTAAGATGTGGAACTTAATGAGCGCCATGGTGTGGATGATTATTAGCAAGCTCCTCCCAGTCATTTAATCAATGTTGATGTGCTTAAAGAAGAACTTCAGAGTGTCTTTGAAGTCTATTATTTCCCTTTCCCTGGAATGTTGGCCATTTGAGAGTTAACAAAACAGGGCTTGGTGGGAATTCTGAATACATAGTCCAGCCTGTTGAAATTGATTTTGTGGGAGCTATGTAGGACTAGTTTCACAAAGCACACAGGTGTTTGCTCAATTATCTTCCTATTGATTCCGGAAGATGCGGCTGAGATATTGCTAATAGAATTTCACTAATGCACATGTATTGCTGAATACAGTCCAGGTCTCACTGCATTATATGAGCATAGTGATGACATTTGTCCTACATGTGAGATTTTGATGACTTGTAGTCCTTTTTGTTACACAGTCATTGTTGTATACTGTATAAGGCTGAACTGGCACAGCTGATTCAGTCGTTGGATCTCCTTGTCATTGGGACCTCCCAGGAGAGGTGGCTACTAGGGTATAAGAATTGCTCAACCTATTGTAGGATCCTTCCTTCAACATAGGTAAAAGATGGAATAGTTGGTTGACCAGGAATGTGTCTGCAAGAACATTTATTCAGCCCTGAGCTTCCTGTCTCCTGTCAGGTTAATTTTCCATCTTGCTTCTGCTCTGACTTTGTACTCAGTCTCTTGCACTGTTCTGATAAAGTTCAACACAAACTTGAAGAACAGCACCTTATCTTTCATCTGGGTACTCTACAGCCTTCAGGACTTATCATTGTGCACAGCAATTTTTGGTTGTAACCCCTGCCCTAGTTTGTTTCCTTTTTTCCTTTGTTGTTTATTTTCTTCTCTTGTTTCTTTGTTTCCTCTTGTTTGTTTTCGAATAGCAGCTAATCAGGATCCTATCCTTCAGCATCTCTCTTTTTCACAGATACATAAGCATACAAACATATGAGTTAGGAGCATGAATAGGCCATCCCAATATAATCTCAATTCCAGATACCTGCATTTTCCCAATAACCTTCCAACCCTTTTCATATCAAGAATCTATTTGCTTCTACCTTAAAAATATTCATAGAGTCTGCTTAAACTGTCTTTGAGGAAGTGTGTTTCAAAGACTCAAGACCCTCAGAAAAAAGATTTCTAGTCATCTCTGCCTTAAATGGGCAACCCGTTGTATTTAAATGGCATTTCTTAATTCTAGATTTCTTAATTCCAAAAGAGGAAACATCCTTTCCACATCCACACAGTCAAGCCCCTCATATTTCAATCAGGTCACCTCTTATCCTTCTAAACTCCTGAAGACACAAGCCTAGCCTGGTCAACCTTCCCTCAGAAAAACTCATCCAATCATCTGAACTGCTTCCAATCAATTTATATCCTTATTGAAACAAGCGGACCAATAATGTCAACAGAACACTGTTTTAGACCCTTCCTGTCTCAGACTCCATGGCAATTGGAAGCAGATGGGTCTTGGATCCAGGCAGAAATGAGACCCCAACTCACTTTTATCTTGGAAGTAAATGAATGGTTTAAATAAAAAAAACTGTTTATAATCTAATATTCTTGATGCCATTCTTGGATTTTGAAAAGTGACAGCCTATTATACTTGGCACACAGATTGCTGTTATTGTCTCCAATTATAAACACCTTGCATCTCAATCCCAGTAAAACAATCTGAGCTCCACTTAATTTCCAACAAACACTAGGTTTGTCATCAAGCAAAATTTAGAACAGGCCACATGATGCATTCATTCGCAAAGATTTAGCATTCATTTTATGCTAAATTAAAGACAGTCCAAAAATATGACAATTGACTATTAACTCCCTTGAAATTTCAGTGGCACACAGCAATAATTCCAATCAAGCAGTTTCTGATTTACAGATAGAACAAAAGTAGCTCAGATGTAAACAAGGTTATAAAAGATTTTCTGTTTAATGCCTTAGAGATACACATAGATGATGTATCAGTTTTGATGTCTACAACAGAAGTTTTGTTTATGATACT
Source organism: Rhincodon typus (assembly GCF_021869965.1). NCBI lineage: Eukaryota > Metazoa > Chordata > Chondrichthyes > Orectolobiformes > Rhincodontidae > Rhincodon > Rhincodon typus. The sequence goes on along the minus strand of NC_063334.1, from coordinate 72,520,711 downwards.
TTCAAAATGTTTGTTTATGATTGCTTTCTTCAGTTTAGTTCTTCCTTCTCTGTAACCACAATCAATCTTAGCTAATAGCATATGGAACAGAGAAGTATCATGAAACAAACATAAAATACTGACTAACTGAACATTTTAATTCAACGACAGGAAAACATTTTTTTTACAGACTTCAAAGATTCATTTCCTTCAATTTGGATTTCTGTAATTGTCAGTGTAGAAGTCTGAAAAAGCAGTTAGAGATACAAAGGAGATATATATATTGTAAAGTACACTGGCAGTGGAGATACATAGTCAATCCGAGATCAATGTAGATACAATTCAATTGCAGATTTCAGTAGATCAAATTACTTCTTATGCTATTTCAATTGTAAAATCCTTGACTAAGGTGTTTAAAAGTTATTGGCCAAGTAGGACCTTTTATAAAAACTAATTTTTATGGGATATTGCGTGCTGACTAGATCAGCACTTATTGCCCATTCCTAATTGCCCAGAGGGCAGTTAAGAGTCAACCACATTGCAGTGGATTTGGAGTCACCAGGTAGGTATCCTACCTGAAAGACATCAATGAATCATAGAAGCCCTCTAGAGTGGAAGCAGGCCATTCAGTCCATCGATTCCACACTGAACCTCTGAAGAGCATCCCGATCCCCCTAACCACTGTAACCCTGCTTTTCCCATGGCCAACTCTTCTAACCTGCATATCCCTGGACACTATGGGCAATTTAGCATGGCCAATCCACCTAACCTGCACATCTTTGCACTGTGGGAGGAAACTGGAGCACACAGAGGAAATCAACGCAGACACTGGGAGAATGTCAAACTCCACACAGATTCTGGAAGGCTGGAATTGAATCTGGGCCCCTAGTGGTGTGAGGCAGCAGTGCCACTGTACCAACCATATTGATGATTAGATGAGTTTTTGCAACAATCAACAGTGTTGGCATGGTCCCCATTACCATTGGTTTTTAATTCCAGATCTTTTTTTCAAAAAATTGAATTCAGATTTAATAATTTGCCATGGTGGGTTTTGAGCCCATGTCTGCAGAGTACTAGCTTGGGGTTTTGGATTACTAGCTCAGTGACAATACAATTAAGCCATCAATTTCCCTACTACAATCTCAGCAACAAAACAATTCTCCTTTAACCTGTATGGATGAACGTATAGAGATCTGCTGCTCATATTTATTATGAGAAAACTGCAAATGTCTATTCTTTGTGTTTCCTTGTGTTACCATGCACATCAGTCACTGTAGGCTTGATTTTGCATGATAGGTAAAATCTATGTTGATTTGTGTAGTGATTGGAACCAGGTTGACCTTGTTGAATATGAGATCATTGATTGGGGTTGTTAACCTGGGCCAATCAGGAAGCCCTGGCTGACCAATCTAACCAGGAGATTAGAATCTCCCCAGTTCAGGGGACTGACTCCGAGCTGGCTGGCCACAGCCAGTGTATTGTGCACAAGTAAATAAAGGGTGATTTGGTGATGGGATACTGGCCTCTGTGCAGTTACTTCAGTGGTGATGAGAGTGTGATTGGGTATTTATCCTGTTGCAAGACATGACTTACCATTTGCTCAAAATCCCCACAAAGGTGAACTGACCCATCAAGCTTCACAACTGGTATGACCAGTGCTGCCCATTCTGCAAACTGCATTGGTTTGATGATTGCTTCACTCTCCAGCCCCCTGATTTTTGTCTCTTTCTCTGCCCACAAAGCACCGGGAGGACCTTGAAAAATCTCAGGATTGCATCCTGATCAACATTTAAAGTTGCTTTGGCCCCTTTGATAGTCCCAAGCCTTTCCTGATACACTCCTGGGTATTTCATTGGACTTCACGGAGGCAGCCATATTCTAATCGAAAAATGTTAAGCCAATCAAGTTGAATCTTTCTCAACCTATTCTGCTCCAATAGGCTTGGGCCCGAGCCTTTTACTACCATCGATGGTAACTGCACCAATTGCTTCCCGTAGGAAAGTGGAACCGAAGTCGCACCCTTAATCTGTAACGGTTCCTCAGTGTACGTTCTCAGTCTCACTGAAGTCTTGTGCAAACTTAAGGGTTGGATTCCTGAGCAAATCTTGTTAAAGACTGGTTCTGCAACTACAGATACATCAGCATTGGTATTGACCTCCATAGGAACTGAGTGATCATTTAACCAAACTTTAATTTTAATTGTTTCCGACTTGGATGTCTTGAAGTGAATGAATTGCTCCAACTGACACGTAGGGGGACTTTTCAGGGTGTGCACTCTCCTGGGTACTGGCCTATGAGTTTTCTTATTCAGGTCTTGTAGGGCTCCTTTGCAGTCTTGAGTCTGCATACCGGCAGCGGCTACAGTGGGCTTGCCGACCCAGATCCTGAAGAACGTTTTTACCATTGGATTGAGGCTCGGCTTTGTTGTGGGATTCTGCTGTGGGCTGGCCTTGGGTCCCTCTGCTTGGGATATGCTCTGCACGAGGCTCTGTGATTGCCTACACTCAAGTGGTGTTCCCCAAGCTCAGAGTACGAGATGGATGCAGCCTCAATACCGTTACTGTCAGAAGAAGAGGAAGAAACTCTCCCAAGATGCTCCAGGTGCAAGAGGCAGGTTACAGTCTGGTACATGGTGCCCGTGCCAGAGTCTGAATCAGAGGAACCAGACTTGGGGCAAAAACATTGCAGGAAAAACTACTAGCCAAAAACCAGGACTACATCCCCGGATAATTGGAGGGGATGGGATGTGTGTGGAGGGGGGTGTAGTGATTGGAACCAGGTTGACCTCATCTATGAGGTTGTTGATTGGAATTGTTAACCTGGGCCAATCAGGAAAGGCCTGGCTGACCAATATAACCAGGAGATTAGAATCTCTTTGGTTGAGGGGCCTGACTCCACTTTGCCCAAATAAATAAAGGGTGATTTAGTGATTGGATACTGGCCTCTGTGCAGTTATTTCAAATTGTTTTCTTCATTTTTGTGATGTAAATGTCACCGTCTAGCTCAGTATTTATTAATCATCCATAATTGGTCATGTGAAGATGGTGGTGAGTGACCTTCTAACTGAATGGCTTGCAAGACCATTGAAAGGAAAATTATGAATTAACCATGCTGATGTGGATCTGGAGTTACATGGTAGACAAACAGGAGGCTGGAAAAACACAGCAAACCAGGCAGCACCTGGAGGTGGAGATGTCAATGTTTCAGGTATTTACACTTCTTCAGTTACTTGAAGCCCAGACCAGGTAAGATTTCCTTCCCTGAAGGACATTAGTAAAATAACTGTGCATGTTTTTTATGACTAGATGGTATTTTAATAATTATTACAGATTTATTAATTAACTGAATTAAACTCCCTTAGCTACTGAGACGGATTTGAATTCATGCCTTCAAGGCATTAGTCTGAGTTCTGGATTACTAATCCAATAACATTCTCAGTATGCTAAAGAGGCTATAGCAGGGCTCTTACCAAATCACAATGCACTTAGGTAAAGCAAAAATGGTTTCTTGAAAGGAAAATCAATTCTGTCAAATTTATTAATGTTTCCTGGAATGAAGCAAGTAAGCAATGTGATTAAATGGGAACGTGTAAATGTGGATTACAGATTTCCAGCAGATACTTAACAAGGTTCCACATCAAAGGTAACGATACATAATAAAAACTCATGGCATAGGGGGTAACATATCAGCATGGATAGAAGATCGATTGGCCATCAGGAAGCAGAGTGCTGGCAGAAAAGTTAATTTTTGGGTGGATAGGCTGTAACTCGTGGATGCCACAAGGATCAGCACTGAGATGTCAACTCCTTGCAAATGATACGGGTGACTGGGATGAAGGGACTGAAGTGTGGTGATGTTGTCTGGCGACAATAAAAATGCTAGGAGGATGTGGGATGGATGTGGGACTGGGGGGGCTTAATTGACCAGGAGGCAAAAATTTAGTTTCCCAATGGTGAATAAAGGTCAGCTGTTAAGTTCTCAGAAGCTTTCAGGCAGGTTGTCTTTCCTGATTGTCATGGCTGAGAATATGTAGTGCATTCACTAGCATGTCATGAATACTCATTAACACACCTACCCACTGGAACTATGTTTACAGGTGCAATCTGGTTAACCAAGAAAGGGAAATGTGTGTTCACAAACATGACTATGTATAGAAGGTGTGAATCGGCTGAGGTGGACTGCTTGTTCCGAACTTTGATAAGTACAAACTTCTTCAGTTACCTGGCACCTTTGTAACTGAGGTGTTTTTATGTAGCAGCCCTTGTAGAGTTTGATATAAGGCCTCTCTATGTTGATCAGCTGAAGAGAAGTCTGTCATACGCAATCTAGCTTGTTGCAGGTAAACGTTTATAGTGTTAGGGATGAAGCCTGACCAGGCCAAACAAGCTTTCCCAGGCAAGGCAGCAATATTGGCTTACATCAGCTAACCTGACCCAGTCAGGCAAATGGAGCTGAACTTAAAAGAAATCTCAACACCGGGGCTGTCTTTTCTGGCTATGTCCTTGTCCCATGGAAGTGTTATGTACAAGTCTTTGTAAAACAAATGTGAATATGTGCACGATTGGAGTAGTAAAAGAAAATAAGTGAAAACAAATATAAAGTGAAAATGGAAACACAACACCTTAGCCAATTTCGTACTTATTCTTACTTACTTTACCTGAAGCATCAAAGTTTTCAGCTTGCCTGGGGGTCTTTTCATGTGATATTGATCAAATATGATGATGTTTATGTACACCATGCTGTTGATCTTGGCTGATATGTTTCTCAATCCCATTCTCATGCCTTCTCCCCATGACCCTTGATCCTCTCAATAATCAAGAACCTATCTATCTCTGTCTTAAATACACTCAACGACTTGGCCTCCACAGCCCTCTGTGACAATGAGTTCCACAGATTCACCACTCTCTGGCTGAAGAAATTCCTCCTCATCTCAGTTCTAAAGGGTTATCCTTTCACTCTGAGTCTGTGCCTTCACATCATGGTCTCTCCTCCTCGTGGGAAAATCTTCTCCACATCCATTTTATCCCGACCTCTCAGTATTCTGTAAGTTTCAATTAGATTTTCCCTCATCCTTCTAAACTCCACCAAATACAGCCCCGGAGTCCTCAACTGCTCCTCAATGACAAGCCTTTTATCCCCAGGGACATTCTTTTAAACCTCCTCTGGACCCCCACAATGCCAGCACATCCTTTCTTAGATGTGGGTCTGGAAACTGCTCACAAATATTCTAAAGTTAGTGTGAAAAAAGCCTTATACAGCCTCAGCAGTACATTTTTGTTCTTGTATTCTAGCCCTCTGATGAATGCTGATTTTACATTCGCCTTCCTAACTGCCAAGTGAACTTGCATGTTAACCTTAAGTGAGTCCTGAACAAGGATTCCTAAGTGCCTTTGTGTCTCAGATTTCCGAAGCTTTTCCTCGTTTAGAAAATTGTTCACGCCTCTTCTTTCTACCAAAGTGCATAACCTCACACTTTCCCAAATTGTATTCCATCTACCACTTCTTTGCTCACTCTTCGAGCCCACCCAAGTCCTTCAGCAACCTTCCCACTTCCTCAACATTACCTGTCCCTCCAACTAACTTTGCGTTATTGTGTCAGGATGGAATTTTTTCTTCTAAGGCCATGTTGCTGCCTGCTTACTAAGTTGCTTTTATGAAGAAGTTACTTAAAGACATTCATAATAATCAATTTCATTATTTTACTTGGTCAATATTGTAGTTGTCTTCTGTTTTATTGTCTTTTTTTATTCTAAATACAACGTTAAGCTATTTCCAATTTGCTGGTATCTCCTCAGTGCCTACTGTTCTCTGCAATGTTTGTTGGCATCCCACAAATCTCTTTGCTTATTTATCTCAACATTTTGACATAAAGTATCTCAGAGCATTTATTCTGTCAATCATTTCAGCTTGGCTAGGATTTCTTTTCTGAATTATCCAACCCTAAATTATGCTTTAGTAACGCTTTTTGGGTGAGAATATAAGTGGGGTAAAGTTTAGGGACAAGTGCAAAGAAAATTTTTCATGCAGAAGGTAGAGGTTGTGGAAGCAGGCACATTAGCAATGTTTAAGGCATATCTTGATAGACACATGAGCAGGAGGTGAAAAGGGGGATAGAAACTGCGCATAGGCAATAAGTAATGGGTTTAAATAAAGATTAGGAATTGGCGCAGGCTTGGTAGGCCGAAGGGCCTGTGCTGTATTGTACTGTATTGCATTCATATGTTGCTTATGTCTTCCTTTCTGAATACCACTATTAATTCTTAATATTAACTACTCCGTGCTCAACCTCAGGTTTAAGCCCATTTTCATCTTTTAATTTTCTTACCTCTTCACTGATCGTCTTTTTACTATTGAATTTTGTTTTTAACTTTGTGTTTTATTTCTGCAACTTTGCTTTTCTGAGGATTCTCGTTTGGACCTGCTTTCTGACATATTTCAGTATGATTCTATATTTGTTCCACTGAAATCTTTATTGGGTTAATTAGGATCACTCTTGATTAGTTTGTATTTGGGGATCTTATTTATTCATTTTTCCTGCGTGCCTAGTTTTATCTTTTAAAGATTACATAGGATTACAGAACAGAAACAAAAACAGGCCATTTCACCCAACCAGTCCATACTGATGTTTATGTTCTTCTTGAGCCTCCTTCCTTCTTTCATCTAAGACTTAATCCTCTTTTCCTTCTCCCTTATGTTTTTCTAGATTCCTTCAATACTTCAATGCTATTTACTTCAAACACTTCTTGTGGTAGACCGTTCCACATCCAAACCACTCTTTATGTGAAGAATATGTTCTGAATTCCCTGTTGGAAATCTGGGTGACTGTCTTATATTGACGGCCTCTAATTTTGCTCTTTCCCACAAGTGGAAACATTCTTTTAGTATCCATAATTGTAAAGACCTTTATTTAGTCACCCACTAACTTTCCTTTTCAAGAGAAATGTGACCCAGTCTGCCAAACCTTTCCTGATTTACACACCCACACATTTCTGGAATTATCTTTTATAAATCTTTTCTGCATCCTCTCCAGTACCTTTATGTCCTTTGGCAATCTAAATGCAGTTTCACAAAGATTCAACATAGTTTTTACATAGTTTTACATATTTCCCTACTTTTCAATTCTATCTCTCAAGAAATAAACCCTATTGCTTGGTTTGCCTTTTTTTTAAAAAATGGCTTTGCTGAACTTTCATGCAAGATTTAGTGCTTGATGTATTCTACTCCAAGATTCTTTTGTAGCTCTAATGATTCCTACACCATCCAAATAATAAGTGACCATCTGAAATATTCCTTTTGTTCATTGATAGAATGATTATAAATCCATTTGTTTTGGTTCTTTGGTCATTTAAATTTAGCCTGCTTAAAACCAAGATCCTAATCTTTATCAGAGATAGTAGGAACTGCAGATGCTGGAGAATCTGAGATAACAAGGTGTAGAGCTGGATGAACACAGCAGGCCAAGCAGCATCATAGGAGCAGGAA
>NC_063334.1:72462469-72508250 GCF_021869965.1 Rhincodon typus | reverse complement strand
GATGCTGCCAGACCTGCTGAGCTTTTCCAGCAACTTTGTTTTTGTTCATAGTTGTTATTATTGTGCGGTAAGAAGAGTGCATTTACGGAAAGGCAGCAGCTCACATAGAATACCATAATTATAAAAGGGTAAGATATGGGAGCAGAATAAGGCCATTCAACCCATCAAGTCTGTTCTACAATTTGATCATGGCTGCTTTGTTTGTCAACCCCATTCTGTCACCTTCTCCCATAACTCTTGATCCCCTTACTAATCAAGAACCTGTTGATCGCTGTCTTAAATACACTTAATGACTTGGCCTCCACAGGCTTTTGTGGCCATGAGTTCCACAGATTCACCACTCGCTGGCTGAAGACATTCCTCCTCATCACAGTTCTAAAGGGTTGTGCTTTCACTTTGAGGCTGTGCTGTCAGATTTTCGTCTCTACTACTGTAGAAACATTTTCTTCATGTCCACTCTATCCAGTCTTTCAGTATTCTGTAAGTTTAAAAGAGCTTCCCTCTCATCCTTCTAAACTCCAACAAGTACAGACCCAGAGTCCTCAACCACTCCTCATATGACAAGCCCTTCATCCCCAGGATCATTCTTGCAAACCTCCTCTGGACCCCATCCAATGCCTCCCTTTAATATGGGACCCGAAACTGCTCACAATATTCTGTTTGCAGTCTGACGAGAGCCTTATACAGCCTCAGCAGTACATCTTTGTTCTTGTATTCTAGCCCTCATAAAAGGAATGTTAACATTGCATTTGCCTTCTTAATTGCCAACTGAACCTGCATGTTAAAATTAAGAGAATCTTGAACTTGAACTCCCAAATCTCTTTGTGCTTCAGATTTCTAAAGCCTTTCCCCATTTAGAAAATAATCTACGCCTCTATTATTCCACCTAAGTGCACAACCTCACATGCTTTCCCGCATTGAATTCCATCTACCACTTGTTTGCCTACTCTCCCAGCCTGTCCAAGTCCTTCTGCAGCCTCCCTGCTTCTTCAACACTGCCTGCCCCTCTACCTATCTTTGTGTCTTCTGCAAACCTGGCAACAATGCCCTCAGTTCCTTCATCCAGCTCGTTAATGTATAATTTAAATAGTTGTGGTCCCAACACTGACCCCTGCAGAACTCCACTAGGCTCTGGCTGCCACCCTGAAAAAGATCCCTTTGTATCCACTTTCTGCCTTTTGCCAGTCAGCCAATCCTGTATCCGTGCCAGTACCTTGCCCCTAATGCCATGTGCTCTTATCTTATTCAGCAGCATTCTATGTGGCACCTTGTAAAAGGCCTTCTGGAAATCCATATAGATCACATCCACTGGCTTTTCTTTGTCTAACTTGCTCATTACCTCCTCAAAGATTTGTGCTTGACAGAGGTGTGGTCGAGGCAATGGTCTAGTGGTATTATCGCTGGACTGTTAATCCAGAGCCCCATATAATGTTCTGGAGACCTGGGTTTGAATCCTGCCATGGTAGATGGTGGAATTTGAATTCAATAAATATCTGGAATTAAGAATCTAATGATGACCGTGTGTTGATTATAGAAAAACCCATCTGGTTCACTAATGTCCTTTCGGGAAGGAAACTGCCATCCTTCCCTGGTCTGGTTTACATGTGACTCCAGATCCACAACAATGTGGTTGACTCTTAACTGCCCTCTGGCAATTAGAGATGGGCAATAAATGCTGCCTAGCCAGTGACGTCCTCACCCTGTTAATGAATAAAGAGCTGTGCTGACTCAGCGCTATTTTACTATGCACTTCCAAGTGCTCTGCAATGTTGTCCTTAAGTATCCACGGAGTTGGGAAAACGCTTCCTTTTTGATCAGCAGAGTGAATACTGTTTGCAAATTCAGAAGAGTAAAAGGGAACAATGTTTGCGAATGCTGTTGATTGAAATCGCAAAGCAAAGTGTATTGATATTTGCATGTCATTACTGGTACAAGAACACTTAAAAGAAATACAAAGTTGTACTGTGTTGTGAGCTTGTTCAGACACACTCAGGTTGGACTCCAGGAATTAGAGTTTAAGAGGGAGTTGTGGATCCACCTATTTACACATGTGAGGAGATTGAACTTCATATGGCACTGCTGCCAGGACCTTCGGGCCCAGACCCCAGAAATGGAATTGCTGGTAAACTTCTCTCAGAGGGAGTAGCTGTCTGACATCAATGTGGAAACATTGTTTCCCTCCTCCTCCGTACCTCAAAAACTAGACCCTCACACCATATTGGAACATTCTGTTTCTTTCATGTACTCTATTTTCTGTGCTTCATCTTGTAGCTAATTCCTCCACAGATAATCGGCAGCAGCTAACGCATTAATAGTGCAGCTCCCTTAAAAAAACTGCTTTTGAGCTGGGCACACTAGCTAGGGTTTGTGTTAACCAAACATGTTGCTGCATCCCATGCATGTTCAGCAACATAATTTGTTTTATGCTTCACGCTGAAATAATTGAAATGAGAAGGCAACACAAATGTATGTGTTTCTTAGTTCAATGGAACGAGGTGCAGGATAACTGTGAATGGTGATTTTCACAGTCAAAAACAGTTAGAATTGAATTTCTTGCCTTTGAGGTTAATTCTGAATGTCAAGATTTTGTTTCGCAGAGAATATTTGCAATAGATTTAAACTTTGCTGTTTCTCCTAAGCTCCCTCTCACACTAAGCTATCCTGCTGTACCAAAGGAAATTGATATGCCATATTCTTTAATGATGACAGTGCTGATATCCCCAAACATCCCCATTCATTCAGTTCATTATTGCTAGGTGGAATCTGCATTTAGATATTGTCTTTGAATTCTCCCGTTAGCTGTTTAAGTTACAAGTTTCTCACAATTAGCCTTTTACGTGAATTGTTCAAACCTTTTCATGAAGGATCATTTCTTATTTTCCTGAGAAAGAATAATCATGAGAGAAGCACTAGAAGTACTAAGCATCGATGAAAAGTCAGTTATGTTGTCAATAGCTTTTTACAAATGTCTATGTTTGTGATAGATTTATTATGGCTTTATTAGATTAAAGACTAATGCAGTGCCTTTCCATATACTAAAACCGAAATGTGTGTTACTTTTGATTGTCAAGGGAGAACTGATTAATTGATCTTCTGTCTTCCAAATGGACATGAGTCATCTAAACAAGCTCACAATTGATTTCAGAGTAATCATACTGTCTAGAGTTAAGGGCACTGTGGTAATACTTTCGATAAGTCCAGTTAAAACATAGATTTGAGAAAAGCCATATCATAGAGATGATTAAGATAAGAATGAAATAAAACCTAATACTGCTATCAGGTTTGAGGAGTTTCCAATGTGCACATGCAAAGGTTTTTTTTGTTTGCGGCTAATGTAAAGTGACTCATTAGTGATACAGATAACAGTATACTAGTATTAGTAATAGTATAATAGTATTATAAAGAGGGTCAGTTTAACTGAAGTTGTATGGTGGTGTAAAATTTTGGAGTTCACCTTAACTGTAAGACCTGAGTCAAAATAGACTGAGTTTGAGAGAGCCAATCTCATGTTTACTAGACCTTTTGATTTACAAGACCTATTTATGTATAATTATGCATAATTATGTATAATTTAAAATTTTGCAGAATTTATTAAATTTGTCATTACAAGTATTAAAGAAATAATAATTAATAAAAGCAGTCAATCCTCTTCAGGAATGCTCATTTACAACACTGATTGAATAGTCTCCTGTTCTGACATCGGACATTCTCCCTCGGTCTTCAATTTTCCTTTTGCAAATCAAGCCACTAAAAACCCCGGCCTTGTTAACATTTGTCAGCTACTGGTCCCTGTATATAATCTAAATCTGAAATCTAAATTCTGAACTCTAACTGGCTTAAAGTGTGTGAACAGTTAATGGTCAACCTTGGATTGGCTAGTTGCCAGCTATGCCCAGCTCCTGATTGGTTTATTTAAAAAATAATTATCATCTTAGCATCTCTTCTTATCATTTCCTGATTCATTCTTTTATTTTGTAAGATGATACCTTTCATGACAGCATTTCCCTCTTATTTTACCAACATCATAGATGACCTGGCCACGTGGATCCTTTGTTGCTGAAACACTGTTTTACAACTAGTCATAATTAGAATGAATGAATATAAATAAATTCCTCACTTGCTTAATCAAGTCAAAATGATTGTTTTATTGAAAACTAGTTCAATATTACAATTGGAAATGATAGGCATTAGATGAGCTGTTCATTTTATATGTTGCTTGATTTTACTTTCCATTTGGTTAGCTAGCTACGTTTCACATTTACTGACCCAGAAGCTTGACGTCCAGGCTGTGGAGAAAGGCGGTTACAGGTGTTAGTAAAAGATGGCCAATGTTGATTCATCTGCCGGTTTTATTTCTCTCCAGGCTTTATGTTTGACAACTTCAGTCAAGATGACGTTGGGAGAGACGAACGATGGGATTGAGTAATGCCATCCATTTTACTTTAACGCAATGTCAAAATGATCCCTAAACGAGTGTAAATTATTCAAATATTCTATCTTGCATACATTAGAAAAAAAATCACTGGATCGAAAAAACAATCGGCAACATAAGAATAAGGAAACCTGCTGAAGACTTCAAAATGTTAACCTGTCAACAGATGCTGACCAACCTACATTGAAGTCACGTTAAGTCAAATTCGGATAATCTGAAACTCCAATTGTGGAGAAGGTGCCAGTCAACCCTGCTAGCAGAATAAGAAATCCAATAGAAGGATAACCATCTTAAGCTGCAGTTCTGGACTGGTAACTCTAGATTAGTTGAATTTGCACATGCTTTTCATATGACCAATTAGGCCAGACAAGAGCGTGAAATTATGGACAAGTCATAGTTCAATATAAAAATCTCTTTGCAAAGGATAATTCAAACTCTGCAAATATAGCTAAACCTGTGAGAATGTTAGAAGTGCTGTGAATTGGTGATAAAGTGAACTTAATACAGTAAGTGGATTATCTTAGAACAAAATGAAAAGTAAACATTGCTAATGTGTGGGAGATTCCACCAATGTCTTTGTCAATCGCATTGAAGCACAAGACGAATATCTTGGAACAGTCTGACAAATATACATTCTCTCTAGAAAGGAAGTGGATGAAAAAGCTGCCCATACTGATTTAAAGAAGATCAGCTCATTTGGTTCATGCAGTTCAAGTAGTGAATATGCCCACCCCCAGTCCAATCCTGCAGGAATGAGCTAAAGCTGCAGAGGCTGTGAAGGTGCACAGACATTTCACAGTTAGGCACAAAAAGACATAGAAAACATGTTTGACTATATTGATAACATTGGTGTCATTGCACTCATCTGAAGTGAGCGCACTAAGCAGAGCTTTCCAATGCCAACTCCAATGGTTTTCAATGCTTTTTACTGTGCAAGACCAGGCAATTAATGTGTGAACAAATCAAAGAACAGAGACATTTTTCACAGACTTATTGCATATCTGACTTTCATTTGTCTTTATTCTTGACATATTGCTAGACTATTAATATAGAGAAAGGTCACTAGGCTTTAAACAATTATACCACCTCCTCTTCACAGATGCTGCCAGACCTGCTGATTTCCTCCAGCAATTTCTGTTTTTGTTTCAGATTTCCAGCACTCACAATTCTTTGTTTTATATTAATTTAGAGACCCAGGTAATGTTCTGAGCACCGAAATTTTGCCGAGGCAGAACTCAATAAACATCCGGAATAGATTCTGATGATGAGCAATTGTTGATTGTTATCTTGATCACTCATGTCCTTTAGGGAAGGACTGTGGTCCTTACTGCTGTTCTGACCTACACATACTCCAGACCCACAGCAACGTGGTTGACTCTTAACTGTTAAATTAACTCTTAATTAGGGATAGGCAATAAATGCTGGCCTAGCCAGTGATTCCCATGCCTGAGAATGAATAAAAATAATCAAATTTCATAGGGTTTTCCTTGGCTATTGCAAACCTCTGCTTAATTTGAGATTTTCGATTTTACTGTAATGTGTATTTTGAGCACTTGCTGCTTTATTGAGAAAAGGTGTTAATTGGTTGTCATAATATAACAAGGTGTAGAGCGGGATGAACACAGCAGGCCAAGCAGCATCAGAAGAGCAGGAAAACTGACATTTTGGGTCTAGACCCTTCTTCAAAAGTGGGCTGTCAACTGTTTTTTATTTGGTCAAGATTTTGCTGTGGAGAAAGTACCAGGGACTGTTATCTGAGGTTAGATTTAAATTCAAAACAGACAAGTCAACTCTGGATAGCTACAATGGGAATGAACTAGGGAACAGTAACTTAATTGGAAAGGTGTAACGTTTGCACACACTCCCCTGTTTGCAGAGGATTGGACCCTGCATATGAATGTATGTAGGTGCTACCAAGTCACAGTTAGAGCCACATTGTAAGCATGTCTTAAATTGGTTGTTCAAGTAATTCTGAGCATGTTCGGGATTATTCAGTAAATTCTGTCAAATTGGACACAATGTTTTGAGATGTGCAAGCACAGGGTTTGAGGGCAGCTTGCATTCTGTCCTTTGTGAACAGTCAAATGGATGTGTTGTTTGATGCCATCTATCTATTGTTTGTACATACAGCCTATATATCTTGTTTCCCACCAACATTAAAATTCATGTCACTTGCTCATTAGTGTAGTAAGCAACACTCAACCAACCAATGTCAAATAACGTTTTTGGAGTTTAAGCAAAAGCTTGAAGAACAGTCCTCCTTCTAATCTGCGAGCTGCTCATAGATTGCATGCATGCCACTCGGTGTGCTGAGAGCATGACTCCCACTTGCCAAACAATTAGCATCGTATTTCTCATTGACTTCCACTTGCCAACTAATTAACTACCCATTCTTCAGTCTGAAACAAGCACAGAGAATGCTGGAGAAACTCAGGAGGTCTGGCAGTATCTGTGAAGAGAGAAACCAAGTTAATGTTTTGAGTCTGGTAAGACTCTTCTTCAGACCTGTGACATGACCTGGGCGGACTTATCGCTCATTGACTGACTGTAAGTTTGAGGATGGTTGAAAGGTAAGCAGTCCCCACCTGTTCTCAAAAAAACAGTGCAGATTTTGTTTCTTCGTGTTTTTTGTCACTTTTGCTATGCTGAGTAAAATGACAATTTTCAACCATTTGGAGGCTTTCCAGTATGTGATGGTCCCAAACTGAACAATGAGAAGATGTTAGGCTGCACTGGCTTTAGGGAAAGAGTAGCACTGACTTTAGACAGGGTTCTGAGATGGGAAGATGTTAAGAAGGGTAACCTGTGTAGCTTGGTTCTTAAATAGCAATACATTTACAAATGTGCACTTGTATTTGCAATGAAGTGTCAGCTGAATCATCTATATGCCCTCGTAAGTGTTTCTTTTTGGCCCCCTTTCCACTACATGCACTGTGAAAGGCAACTGCTGACTACCAGTATTTGACTGGATGCACAGCTAGGCTTTACAAATGGCACCAAGTTCCAGAAGTTCCAGGCGTTCCTGCCATTGGCCTGTGTTGAGAGGGAAAATAGCGCATGTGGGATAACTTAGAGGCATAAAAACCAAAAGAACTGCGGATGCTGTAAACCAGGAACAAAAACAAAGTTGTGGAAAAGCTCAGCAGGTCTGGCAGCATCTGTGGAGGAGAAAACAGAGATAATGTTTTGGGTCCGGTGACCCTTCCTCATGTTCTGAGGAAGGTCACCGGACCCGAAACGTTAACTCTGTTTTCTCCTCCACAGATGCTGCCAGACCTGCTGAGCTTTCCCAGCAACTTTCTTTTTTGTTCCTGACGTAGAGGCATGGTGCATAGCTAATGAGATGTGTTGCAGAAAACCGTGTGAAAAAGCTTGCTAGGGCTCACAGAGAGAAATCTTTCATGAAACTCCCCAAAATTGTCAATCTCTAGTAAAATTCAGTCCTGTATCACCATTCCTCAACTGTGGTTGGATCAAAATCCTGCAACTCTCTCACTAACAGCACTGTGGGTATATTTGCAGAAATTCAAGACAATGGCTCACCACTATATTTTGAAGGGCAATTAGGAAGTGTCAATAAATGCTCAAATCCCACACAAGAATAAAAATAAAACCATCAGTGTTGGAATGTATCCAAAGGGAACTTTTTGTTCTGGAATTCTTTCCAGAATTATGGAGAGGCTTCCAACCTGAAACCAAGCAATAGTCACAGGAAACTACTTACAACATATAGAAACATTGAACTGCCTTGTTTTTCAGATGGACAGGCATTTAGCAGAACACAATATCCAAAGCCTGAATTCTCAGACTGGCCTCGCAACAGCTTGGTACATATATCCTTTTGAAAAATACCGCCCTCAGTATCTGATGGGACATTTCTGGAGTGAGAAATCCTTCTGGAGCAGGCTTGTCCAAATTTCCACATGACAGGCCATCTTTTCAACTTATTCTCACTCAAGGGGTTTGTTGACAAATTTTGGAGAGATGAGATTTGATAAAATATTATATGGACCTTTTTAATAAAAATACTGAATGAAATGAGTGTTAAAAAAGTGTCAAACAGCAGAACTAGCTACGAAAACCATTTTTGCCAGTTTTGCTTGAGGAGCTAGCTCAGCAGAGAGTGACTAGGCATGAGGTTCTGATTACCAAGGAAGGGAAGGGGCCCAAGGTCAGACTGGGGCTTTGAGTTTAACTACTGCTGCTTTTATACTCACCTCTGGTGGGTAGGCTTCAAGCTAGCCTTTATAGAATTCACACAAAAATAGGCGTTGGAAACAGATTGCCTTTCCACCTGGATTTTCTTCCTCTCCCATCCTGCTTTGTGGATTAGATTTTCAGTGTGAGTGGAGGAAGAGGTGGGTAACATTATGTGTATCCAGCTTAATCTCATCTTCAGATTCGCACAGACTCCCTACCTCACAGACTAACTCAGTCAGACGCACTCCCTTACTCTGATCCCTCCTCACAGACCCATATCCTCCATTTTTCACAGATTCACTCTCTTCCTCACATAGACTCTGTCACTCTCTCATGTGTAGAATCCCTCACTCCCTTTGTCTCTCACATTAGCTCCTCCTGACCACAACCTACATTCACTGGTCAGTGTACATCTTAGAACTCTTATAGTTCCACACTCTATCAGATTTCTCTATCAGCAATCTCACAAATATGGCATGAGCCATTTGTTCACCATGCAAACCTGATGCTGAAATAGGTGATGAAGGCATCCTGTGGGGTAATGTCTACTCTGATCAAATCATTTCTTGCTGTGTATAGTGCAAACTGTTGGAAGACCCTAGGTTGATCACTGTTGGTCCTGAAAAGGGTTTTTAGTTTCTGGATTTCCAACATGGGACTCTTAGGTATGACTTGTACCATTACTCAGACAATCCAATAACAATCCTATGGAAAATTGCATTGAATTAAAATGCATTGATTTGTTTGTGGAAGAGTTCAATGTGGCGTTGTCGTTAATCAAGTAACATTTACTTGCAGAGAACATTTTCTGTCATCATACAATGATCAATGGTAGGACTGCACGTAAATTGTCCTTAAACTATTTGATTATTGATGACAAGATTTGGAGTATCAGTGTGTGCTTCAGTTTCAGTTGATGTATTCTGGAACAAGAAAAATGGCTAAATTATTCATTAATGTTGAATGTTAAACTGAGCAATGGGGTTGTCAGAAATTCCTCCCTGTTCCATCACGACACTGTCCTTCATGTCTGAATCCTTCACGTCTGAATTATCACAGTGTATCGTAGTGAGCAAAGCCCCATGCTGCTTGCACAGTGCTGGGGTGGGCTCTCCTGCTTATCTTGGCTCCCTCCACATGATTTGTAAAATTCATTTTAGAACAAGTTACTTTTTCAGTAATGCTCACGCACCAATATCTGCAAAAGAACACAAAGTTGGGAAACGGCTGAAAATACCCTCAATTACATAGCTGAGAAATGGTCTGATCCAATTGGATGGGTCACTTACTGTAAGGATCCTCACCTTGGGATGCAGATGCTGCTCTCCAGCATTGGGATTTGTTGCATAATCTGTTCCATCCCTAGTGTACTGTTGATTTCTCTTCAATTTCTCAAACATTCGGCTATACCTGGGGTCACATTTCAATTTTTGTCTCACTTGCAGGGTTGGGGAGTAAACCGCCGAAAGGTAAGTTCTGGCACAACAGTAAATGTGAATTTTAGGAAAAGATACAGTCCTATAGCAATAAATCAATGATTGAAATAGGTGACTAATTAATTTAAATTCCCATTAAAAAGTGCTAAGCAGCGGAGATAACTAATAGATCATTCCTTGTCCTTTTGGTTAAGTCCTGTTCACCAGGGGAGGGGAGGCCAGGCTGAGTTAAAGGGTTGAGTTTAACTAATACCCCATTTGCATTTTCCTTTGTGGCACACACATCAAGCTGGCATCAAAGGATTTTATACAAAAGTGAGGGATGGAAACAGATTGCCTTTCATCCTCAGTTTTTCTCTTCTCTGAGCCTATTTTGTAGATAGGTTTCTGGGGAGAGAGGAGAAGGAGAAGGATGAATGTATATCTGGTTGATGTTTTGTCTCAGGGTTCACACATTTTCTCCTTTCTATCTCTAACTCTCATCATCTGCCTCACATGTCACTTATTTCCACTCTCCCTGTACTTCACTCACACCCTATCACCCTCCCCCTCACTTACATTCCATCTGCCGACTTACACTCTCCCATGCTCTCATTCACTCACCTTCTCTCTCTCTCTCTGTCATTCTCCCTCACCATCATTCAAATATTCATTCTCTCACTTTCATATTCCCTCTCTATCATTGACTCCCTCCCCATCGCTCACTTACCCTCCTTCACCCACTGTCACTTTCCCTCCTTCACCCACTGTCACTTTCCCTCCGTTGCACTCCCTCAATTAATCTCCCTCCTTCCATTGCACTTTCCTCCTTCATAGTCTCTTTCACACACACTCTACCTGATTTCTATCTCTCTCACTTTTTTTTCTCTCTCCTTCCCCTTTCCCTCTCTTACTCCTTTCCCTCTATATCTTACCCCTTCCCTGTCTCTCTCTCTCTCTTTCACTCCATTTCCTTCTCTCTCTCAAACCCCATTCCTCTTCCTCTCCTCTCAAACATCTCCCTTTCCTTGTCTCCCAATCTTTCTCTCATAGAGACAAGAAAAAGTGAAAAAGTCATGGAAATGAACATACTGGTTGTACTGAATCTTCATTTTGAACAATACAAGTCTAGTTTCATTTGTCAGTCTTATTGGATTTTCCTCTGGGCTCTCTCAGTCTCCGTATCTCTTTCTCTCTGTTTCTCTCCCACCAGTTTCCTGCTGTCTTAGCCATTTTGTCCTTCTTTTACACCCATCCATTTCCACTCTGACTCTCTTACTTTGCCCCCTTTAACTGTATGAAAAGAATTCATAATAAGTCATAAATGGGATATTATTTAATTTCATACTTGATGTCACACACAGATGGTGGCTATGCATACAACATTCATCACAGGAGGTGATTGAGAAACAGGCCTTTACATCTGTTAAGAGAACATTCAGAATTTGAAAGGTTATGGGGAAAATTGGGGGCAGGGGCTAGCTGAATAGCTGCTGCAAAGACCCAGCACAGAATAAACAGGCTGAATGACCTTGGTCTGTGACGTGACCGTTCTATAATTCCATTTTTGTTCTGTATTTTAGCAAAGAAAAATGCCAGTAATAGGATTAATCTTGCATTGCACCAGAAAAGACTAAGCTCAGATATGCTGGCCCAAAATTCTTCTTTCTGTGTCGTGAACATGTATGATTCTCAGAATCTGAGAGCATGGAGCTCAATATGCAAACTGTCCACAGATTGCCAACAATTTAGAACATACTACCTGGGAATTCTCTTTCTGAAAATGGCAATGTAATACCAATATTTGGTCAATTCTGATCTCTGAACTAATTCTAAAGCTTAAATAAAAACCGAAAAAACTGCGGATGCTGTAAATCAGGAACAAAAACAAAGTTGCTGGAAAAGCAACTGAGTTCTGAGGAAGGGTCACTGGACCAGAAATGTTAACTCTGTTTTTGACTTCACAGATGCTGCCAGACCTGCTGAGCTTTTCCAGCAACTTTGTTTTAATTCCAAAGCTTAGTGGAAATATGCCAAAATAAGCACAATAATAATCTGTTATCTTTGTCAATCAGATGATACCTTTGGAATGCCTTCTAGCAATGGCAATGGTCAAGAAATTTAATCTTGGTTCTTGAGTTAATCACCATTGGTTGGATTTACAGATTTTTCATGTGATCTCTATTCCCTTTCCACCTAAATTGTTGGGTGCAGGGGAAGGGTTTGTGGGAGCAATGATCCGGTGGCAGCCCCACAAGGAACAGAGTTAATGATTTTAAGACAAGACTTGCCTCTTTCTTGGGAGGATATCCCATCTTAGAGAGACTATGGTCAATCTCAATATGCTGAGGAGTCCAGGTAACTCTCGATGGGGGGAGAGCAGGGACCCTGGTTCAAGAACCCAGGAGTGGATTCATTGGGCAGAATGACCAGGAGTGGAGGGGGGTTTGGTGCTTCCAATGATCCCCAGGCTACTTTTAGCTGGGGATTTCCTGCAAATGAGCCTGACAAAAGCCCTCATAGTCAGGGCTGCCAAGCTTCCTGCATGGCCTAATCCTCCACCTGCCATGGGTAAAATACCAGTGAAGATACTAGTCAGGCCCTTTAATGCCCATTAATCTGTTATTGCCCCCACCATAAATATTCAGATAGGTTGGGACATGGTGGTAGATGCCAGGAAGGCTACTCACGGATTTAACGTGACCCCTACCTTCAACCTGCCAGCAGGGAGAGCATAAAATCCAGCACCATGCATGGTGTATTCAGCTTAAATAGAATGACTTCAGCTCACTGTGGAATTGATCAGGAATGCCATCAGCAGCACAGCAAAAAAAAAGTGTGACAGAAATATCACCAGCAATGCTATGCTATGCCTTACAGGCAAAATTCATGATTACATCCGACAGTACATTAGTAGATTGGTTTCATCTTAATGAGATTTCTTCTTTGCTTGCTAAAATGGAACTAAGTCAGGCTGATGACAAACAACTGGTCATTTGTCTTACTGCTGTTTGCAGGATTTTGCTGTGTGCAAAACCGATGCTACATTTTATCTTCTTAATAATAACTGCATTTCATAACATATTGAACATAAAGTATTTTGAGATATATGATTCATTAAGTAAATGCATGTCGTCTCTTTTCCTTTCCCTCATTTCATTATGAATGCATGTTTAAGATTCACCTTCATTGTTGTTGATGAGCTGATGACAGGAATTCAATGCCAGTACACATAAGGGTCTGAATTTTACATCTGGTGTCATTACTTGGTTCTGACCCTGCATCACTTCAGCCTGAGTGAGCTAGGGGTTGCTGAGGACATGTAGCAGGAACATGCTGAATGAACATTTTCCTGGTTATTAACCCAGTGGTGGGTGAGAGCCTCGACACTAGAGGAGCATAACGTACAAGTTCTGTTGAGGTTACTTTAGGGCTCCCTGCTGGATATCTTTCATTCAAAGATGAACAGTGTCATTAGAAAGGGGGATCTGTTGAGAGACAGCCCTGCACTTGCTGCCAACCTCCTTCATACCCATTCCCCAGTGAACCACATTCCATCCTCTTGTATTATTTGCCACTGGCCTGGGATCCAGCAGTCATCCTAGGTCTCTGATGATTGCTATACCAGGAGCAATTACTGCCTCCTTGTTACTGATCCTGACCACTAGCACCTTTCAAGTAGGACTGTAAACTTAAGATCAGAATGGGAACGTAATGGTGAATTTGGTAACTTGAATTCCCTCATTTTGAAGAGAATCACAATTCAATATTCAGCCTAATTTTCTTTACCACACTGTCCTTTTTAATGTTCCTTCCGGTCAAATGGAGATGCATATTAATATCTCTGTGTAGTTACTTAGGCTATTAATTTCACCTAATGCCTATAAGCAATCTAAGCAAGTAAATTCGTCTTTCAGCATTCCAATAATGTGGGGGTTGGTTAGCACAGTTGGCAGGATGGCTGGTTTATGATGCTAACACTGTGGGTTCAATTCCTGCGCCAGCTGAGGTGAAGGTCCCACCTGAAATAACTCCTGAGAGGCCAGTATCCCAGTACCAAGTCACCATCTTATTTACACATGGAGAGTACTTGACACTGTCCCAGATTCCTCAGAGGCAGCTTTCAAAATGAACCTCTGACACACCTGTCAGCCAAGGCTCCTTGACTGGGGAGGAACTGAGGAGGAACTTATATTCTATGAGGTCCACCTGGCTAACCTCATTACAATCACTAATCATCTTATCAATCTCACCCCATGCCTGATGTGTAGTGACCCTCAGGCTAAGCCACCACTAGTCATCTCTCTCTGAAGAGAAAGCAGCCCTGATCCTCTGGTGACTTGAACTGTGAAGTGCCACACATGACCCGGAGTGGTACAAATTAAGGGGTCCACAGAAAGGTAATGTCTAACATATCACTGGAGCATGAAATTCACTAATGATCAGTCTGGAACTGATAGCAATAAAGGATAAAGTGTAATTTAGTCATGTTCTAGTATTAATAAGGAGTAAATGACATAGGCGCTGAAGTGTTATCAGCTTTTACGATATGTACTGGATTAAAGGATGTCAGTTGTCTCATGATGTTTAAGAATATAAAATTCTGCAAGTGCAGCAAGCTACAACAAGACAAGATGTTGATATTATAGAAACCTGCCTAATCAATCACAGCAGCACTTTAAACCCCTTTGTGGATGTCAAGTGTAACTCATCCATTCATTTAATTGTCTTACTTGAAAATCTCAGGGAGGGCAAAGGTCTTGAAGTTGAATACAAAGTGCACAAGATCATAAGAGTAGAAGGAAGCCATTCAGCCCATCAAATAGACTGGGATTATTTTCCCTGGAGTGTCGGAGGCTGAGGGGTGACTTTGTAAAATCATGAGGGGCATGGATGGGATGGGGGAGTCCAAAACTAGAGGGCATATGTTTAAAGTGAGAGGGGAAGGATTTAAAAAGGACCTGAGGGGCAACTTTTTCACACAGAGGGTGGTTTGTGTATGGAATGAGCTCTAGGGAAAGTGGTGGATACTGGTACAATTAGGACATTTAAAAGGCAGCTGAATAGGTACATGAATAGGAAAGGTTTCAGGGGATATGGAACAAATGCTGGCAAATGGGATTAGATTTATTTCAGATATCTGGTCGGCATGGAGGGTTTGTTTCTGTGCTTTGTATCTCTATGACTCTAAGTTTGTTCTGCTGTTAAGAAGGATCATGACTGATCTGAGAAATCACATGTTCACATTCCTATCTTATCCCTTAACCCTTGATACCCTTTCTGATTAAAAATTTGTCTATTGCAGAATATATCTGATGACCCAGCCTCAACTCCTCCTCTGATCTCTCCACTCCATGGTGAAGAGCTCCATAGATTCATAAACTCCTGAGAAAAGATATTCCTTCTCATCTTGGTCTTAAATGAGTGACCCTGCACTCTGAGTTTATGCCCTCTGGTATTAGATTCTCCCACAAGGAGAAACAATTTCTCAGCATCTACCCTGTCAAGCCCCCTAAGAATCTTATATTATTTCAATAATATTGCCTCTCATTCTTCTAAACTTCAACTAGCACAGGCTCAACCTAGTCAACCATTCCTCATAACAAAATCCTCCTATGCCTTGCTCAACCTGATAAGCCTTCTCTAGACTGGTTCTAATGCCAATATATCTTCCCTTAGATTACGCAATCAAAACTGTTTGCTATATTCTAGGTGTGGTCCAACTTGTACATTGTATAGTTTTAGCAAGACTTTCCTGTTTTAATACTCCATTCCTTTTGAAATAAAGGCCAATATTCCATCTGCTTTCCCTATTAGCTACTGAATTTAGATGGCAGCTTTTCGTGATTAATGCACAAGGACCCCAAAATCTCTCTGTGCTGCAGTTTTCTGCAGTCTTTCTCCACTAAAATAATATTTGGCTCCTTTTCTTTCTTCCTGCCAAAGTGCATAACCTCACATTTTCTGTCAAACACATAACCTATCCACACCCTCTGCAGACTATCTGAGCTGAATCTTAAGATATTTTAGCTAACTGTTAATTTTGTTGAGTTTCCCTGAGAGTTTCTCTCTATGAAGCCTGGTGAGAGTTCTCACTGTGACATTCCAAACTTGCCTCACTAAATACTTATTAAGTCCTTATGGAACCACTCTTGTCTGATGCTAGCCTGATTCGAACAACTTGCTGTCTCTGTAAGAACTCACTACTCACTGAATATTCTGGGATGGACTGGCATCTCAGGCATCTGTGCATTCTTTAAACTGCTGTGGGCCACTTGGACAACCTTTGGTATTCCAAAGCTGTCCTGAGCAATCCAAAAAGAAGCTCTTGTGCCCACTAGCTTGAATGCCACATGCTGCTTTACTTTGATACGGCTTCTCACAAGTTGCCATGCCACATAAAAACCGAAAGAACTGCGGATGCTATAAATCAGGAACAAAACCAAAGTTGCTGGAAAAGCTCAGCAGGTCTGGCAACATCTGTGAGGTAAAAATCAGAGTTAACTTTTTGGGCCTGGTGACCCTTCCTCAGAACTGCCACATGCTCCATATGCCAAATGTGCCTTGCTAAGAAGTTTCTAAGACTTATTGGAGATAACAAACAGGAGCCACATCCAAGGCTAATGGACCTTCGAACAGCTGTCGTATATTTGGCCGATGTGACTAATCACTTTGTGCCCTGGCTATCCTTACAAACCTGGAGAACTTCCTTGACTCTACTGTTACATTAACTGAGCTTCCCAGCAACTTCCTATTGTCGACTAGCCTAAGGGCAGGACTATTCCAAACCTGTCCATTCCCCTGAGACAATAAAGTCTGCCACATCTCAGTTGTGTATTGCCCACATCTTATTCTGGGAACGATTTGCGTGGCTACGCAGAGGCCCCAGGCAGGGGAAATATCTTTCTCTTTGCACCGACAGGAGCTTGGCCACATTGTAAAATTATTCATATGGATGGACTCTGAGTCTGTGGTGACTGCCATGTGGCAAATCTAGGCCTATATTTCTCAATTCTCATATGCCACTATCTGTGAAATCAGCACCACATTCTGATGGGGGAGGATGCCTCACTTCTCTCGCTGTAGCCAGCCATATGATAGCAACACAAGGAGACTAAGTGCAGTCCGATGCAGTGGCGGTGAAGGCATATTTACAGTAGTGCAGATACAGTACATTGAATGAACACTTATGCCACCCATGTGCCCTCAAAAGTCTTTTACTTAATGTGTCTACTCTAGGTATTGATGCAGCCTCAAACTGAAATGGAGCCAGCTTGCTGACTGCAAAGTGTTTGCCTGGCATATTGTGAGGGATTCACACCTTGAAGGCTCTGGCCTGCTCACGTCTTTTGCACAGGCACACGTACGCCCCTTTCACTGTGACCTACTGGAGGTGATGAAATCACTGGCAGAGGGAAAGGAGAGACAGGGTACCAGAAATGAAACTTTGTGATGCCTACTTGTGGTTGGCACTTCCCTGACTCCTTAAGGAAAAGGGACATCTGGAGGGAGATTGAGTTGTCGACAATGATGGAATGCAGGTCCCAGTGCATATCAGTTAACCATTGAGTGCTCTGCTGTACCTGAATCCCCAAAGCCCTTTACCCAAGTACTAGTATGCTGAACCATTGCAGTAGACAGAACTTGATTTGTTTCCTTCGTGAGTCGCTCTAGTTTACTGATAGCTGCTGGTGCCTCTGTCTAATATCCTCCTGCCTGTCTCAATATTTTCAATGTGTCATTCTGGGCAAATACAGAGGCACATCATTTGTACAGAGTTCAGCAGGTGCCTGGGCTCCAGCAATCCAAGTGTCCGAGACCATGGATGTAGCTTCTCCTCACTGCCTGTGGAACCACATTAGGAGGAGAGTTGTTGGGTGCTGGTGTGTTTGGTGTGCTGGTGAAGTTTGGCTTCTAGATGACTAACACAGCCTCAGTGATGCTGCAAGCTTTCAGTCGGTGAGGGGATTTCTGGATTTTCTGGAGATGGCCTTGAAATATGGTGCCTGAACTTTTAAGCCCGGTAATTCTCGCCAGGTGGAACAAGAGTTTTCTGTCTGCCTGCCCTATATGAGTTACCATTGTAGTCATTCAACAACTCGCACACATAAGCACTAAACTGAAAACCGTGTTGATTCTGAAAGAAAAACCTAATCACACACTGAGCAGAAGGGCTGACCGCTAATATGTTCGGTGTCATATTTCGACTTTGTCATCAAAGGGGCGCTATTGTTTTGGAATGCCAAAGATCCTCTTTGTTATTGCCTCACTTCTTTCATGCATTTTAGTTTAATCACCACTTGTGGAATCTGGGACTCTACAAGAAGATGTCACCAACCATATCTGAAATGGGTAATTGGTGCTTCATACAAGTCAACATTATATTTTTTCACACAAGACACAAACAAAATACTCTGATTTCTGAAATTCTGTTTCCCCTATTGTTTCTCATCAAGTATTCCATATATTAACAAATCTCTGTATCAAAAAGTCTTGGACATGTTCCCAAAACACAACAATTTCTCAAAAGTCAGAAAATGCTGGCTTAACATCAGACCTTCATCTCAATCACAAAGGCCTGCTGGTATAGAACATTCACCAATTAAAGATAAGCTGATTCTTACTAAAAATGGTGTTATTTTCCAAAAAAAAGACAGAATTAGTTGCCATCTTCTCTCTGCTTGTTTTGTTCAGCAGTGAATTACTAATGTCACTTGTTTGAAATATTGCTATGTCTAAACATGATAGGTAGCCCTTTATATCAGGAGAATGCTCAATTTGGTGTCTGTGAACATCATGCTGCACAGATCACAAAGTGAATCGTCTTCTCTGTCCTCATTGTGTTTGTGGATCTGTATAACATCAAATTGTTAATCTTTAAAAACACAACTGTGTTTCTTGATGGGGCCATGGTTGTGCAGAATTGCAGAAATGGTCAAAAAATATTGAACATGCTCAATAGGTTGTGCAGTATCTGCAGAGGCGACAGAAGAACTGAAGATTTGGATTGGTCTTAAAAAGCATTTCCTGCATTTCGTTCGTATTTTCATCATCCACAGTCTTTGATTTGCTTTTGACTGCAGTTTGTTCCTTAGGAATTAATTTCTATATTCATCCAGAATGGATTTGCATTCTACTGGAGAAATTATTTTTGGGAAACATTATGAAAATAGGGTCAATAGATTTTAAAAAATTGAAGGTTTTCTATCATTCTTTGTGAAATGAAATCATTCCTGCAGCCCATTGCGTGAACCTTATATTCCAAATGTTACTGGTTTTAACTGGATGACATTTTGACAGGTACGTGACACAAAGAACAATCAAAGCACTTAGCTGGTATTATATCTTCATGCAGTAGCTACATGAAGAAACCTTCCTTCCAGTGTTGCATTATATTTCCCAAGTGACCCCGTTACCAGAAAGCGTAAGAAAATTTAGGTCTTACAAAAAAAATTAACACTTGACTGAACAAATATATTTCTGTTTTTTACTGTTTGCTTTTAAAAGTGATAATCTATATTTCAGGGAGAAGAATATTTACTGTTGAGGGTGAGCTGCTAATCATTAATGCTCATGGTTTACAAGTTAATGATTTCTTACATGTTCATCTCATACTGCATGGTGTGATTAATTTATCACTAATTGCCTCTGTTCACAAGCCTCAACTTCATGATTGCTCTCCTTAGAAAAACTATTTTAAGGATGAGCCAGAGCTTCCTCCAATATACTTGCAAGACTCAAGTTGTCTTGTTTGCTTCTTAGCAGAAACTCCATCCCTATCAGTGATTTAATCTTCCTTTCCAGATACCTGCTCAGTCTAAACCAGATTTTTATTCACTCATGGGATGAGAGGATTGCTGGCTAGGCCTGTATTTATTGCCTATCTCCAATTTCCCTTCAGGAGCTGATGGTGAGCTGAGGTCTTGAACCTCTACAGTCCATTTGGTTGCAGTTGATACATCTGAATAGTTTATTGGGCCTTTTCAGAAGGCACTTCAGCATTAACCAAATTGCTGTGGCTTTGGAGTCACATGTAAGGTAGTTTCCTTCCCTAAAGGTCATGAGTGAACCAGGTAGATGTTTACAACAATCGACAATAGTCATCATTTGACTTTAATTCCAGATTTTCATTGATCTTGAACCCAAGTCCCCAGAAAATTACCTTGGTCTCTGGATTACTGGTCAAGTGGAAATACCACTAAATTATCACCTTCCTGGTGATAGTGCATAATCTCAGGATTTTACAACTTGCATCCAGTCAACCAGCAAAACCATTTACTTTCTATCTCTGTAATATTGCCTATGTCAATCTCCTCTACAACCCTTACCAAAAAACCCATATCCGTGTACTGTATTGTCATCCGAGCACTCTTATTTTTCAGCATTCTAAATCTAATGCTGCATCAATCACTCCATAAACACTAATGTATCCATAACTCTGCTACCTATTCTCTATTCTGTACAAAGTTGCCCTCAACAATCATATCATTCCAATTGACTTCATTGATTCCCCTTTACCCGCTGCATCAATTTGAAGATTTTGGTCCTTTTCATCAACTGCCTTCACGACTCATTCCTTTCCTGTTCTGTCATTTATTCCAGCCTTGCATACCGGCTCACACTCACCATGCTGCTTGGGATTTCTATTCATACTGATCCATCATTATTAATCAGGCTTTTAACTATTATGGCTCTACATTCTGAAATTCTATCTCTAAACATGTCCCGAATCTTCTCCTAGCGCAGCTAATGTCTCCTCATAATCTGCATTGGTAATCCCTTTGACATAGTCAGGAACGATGTTCAATTTTTGCTCTTTTTTGTGAAGCATATTTGGATATATGTCATTTAAAAATGACATAAAAGTGAAATTTAGTTTATCTTTTCATGAATTCCATTTATGAAGTTCTATAACTGAACGTAAGAATAATTGCAAATTGCAAGCAGTGAATGGTGAATTGTATTAGACTTACAATTATGTTTACTGATGAGAATTAGCCATTGCAGTAGTTTAATTTACGCTGTAATATATATATATATAATTACATATTGTACTATATCTTTGTCTTTGACAGCTTTTAGAATATATCCTCTCGCTTATCACAAAGGATCTGATTCTTTCAAAGAATATAGGAACAGGAATAGGTCATTTGGTCCATTGAGCCTTTTCCACCACTCAATCAGAGCATGACTGATTTGTATCCTAAACTGATTTACATGTTTCGGTTCTGCAATCTTTAATACCCTTGGCCTATGAATATATATCAGTCTCTGTTTTGAAATTATCAATTGGCTTTACATCAACAAATTTATGGGAAGATAATTCCACTATCATTTTTAGGTGAATGGATCCTTTTTGTCATAGCCCCTGAAAAGACTAGCTCTAATTTTAAGGTTATGCCTCGATGTTCTGTGTTCTTTCACCAGAGAAATTGATTTTCCCCATCTACTTTATCAAATGCTTTAATCACATTAAATATCTCAATTACATTACCCCTACCTTCAGTGCCCAAGGGAATACATGCCTCACCTATACAATTTACTCTGTAAATATAATCCGTTTAGATGCCGTATCATCTGGTGAATGAACAAAGCACCCTCTTCAAGACAAATATGTTTCCTGAGCTGGTGCCCAGACTGAATGCAGTACTCCAATTGTAGCCTGATCAGCTGTGGCATAACTTAATATTTTTTAGTACTCCAGTCCCCTTGGAATACAGGGCACATTCCAGTAGTCTTTTTAATTATATCTTGCCTATGTCCACAAATCTGTTCTGTATTTTGATTCAACATTCCCTGTAATTTCTTTGAGTGTGATGGTGACTTCTCAAATCTTTTTTTGTTAGGCTGCACACACATATTAATTTTATGGAGCTGACCTGTATAGTGACTGTGTGGGGATGTTTGGGTTGCTGTATAGTCATGAGGCAGCATTGCTTGGACTGTTTAACCTCAACACATCAATAGTTACCTAGCTTCACACCATTTAGAAAATACTTTGAGCCACCCTACTTAGGTTTAAAGTGGATAGCCTCAATTGCAGTGATATTTAAAGTAGAGTAACAATACCATTTGAGCAACTCTAGTCATTTGTAGTTAATGACTCCAAATGGTTCATCTTTCTGTGTTACATGCTTCTGTCTCCCATTCACATAATGCAATTTCAATCTCTAACCTTGCTTGAATGATTGACAGCAATGTCATTTGAGCATATGATTCTTCATCTTACATTTCTTACAACCAGAGGTTGCACTTTGAAACAATGCAGTACAAATAACCTTTTACTGAACATTAGAATTGGCTGCACAGAGAGTAAAATGTTAATGCCGCATGTGTTATTTTAGTGCAGTAAACAGCACAACAGAATTTGGATAAATAAACATATCATTGCAACCTAATTGGACTAAAAGGAAAGCTCGAATAAAAACCGAAAGAACTGGAAATGCTGTAAATCAGGAACAAAAACAAGGTTGCTGGAAAAGCTCGGCAGGTCTGGCAGCATCTGTGAAGGAATAAACAGAGTTAATGTTTTGGGTCCGGTAACCCTTCCTCAGAACACCTCAGAAGGAAAGCTCATTAGTTACTCTTGTGATAATATGGACGTCTGCTTCAATAAGTATATACATGAAATAAGTTTTAATATGTTTATGCTTTTGACCCATTTCATCTACTACATGATGTGAAAGCTGAACAGTGCAGGAATTAGATGGAATGAAAGACTATTGTTACTGAAATCATAGCTGTGGATTATTGATTGAATAAGTGCATAGAAACATCAACCAAGCAATCCATGTTTGAGTTTCTAGTTTTGTGTATTTCTGACCTCTATATGACACCACTACATGAACACATTTCTCACATTGCATTGATCCTTGCAGACTAGGAAGGTCCCAAATTAAACCCTAGTCTGTGCTGAAGTATTTGATCTGAGCTTAGGCAGCAGAATGAACAGTAAAATTGATTGCAGTGACGACGCTGAGTTCCTGCTCTTGATCATGATCAACCGACTGTGATAAGAAAAGTGCATGTGTAACCTCAGATGGGGACAGGATTTTGCTCTGACTTCTTCAAGGTTAAGCAATCTTTCAATATCCAAGAAGCAAAGCATTACAGATGCTGGGATTCTGAAATAACACCGAAAATGCTGCAAATTATTAGGAGATCTCAGAGCTAATTATAATTTTAATTTAGCTAAAAACCTTCTCTAATGGGGAGATGGAAATAAGGTCAGTTCAACAATGGTTGCTTACAGTTGAGCATGTGGCTTTTCTAAGTCAATAAATAATTTAAAAATGATGCCAAGTCTGGGATGGATTTTTTTTAGCATTCAACTAAGAAATTAATGAATGAAGAAAATTGCAATAAATGTTTTCCTTACAGAATTTGTAGGGGTAACTTACCCCTCATTTCATTTACAATTTTTTTTAATGCATCTAGGGTCAGTTTTGATGTGTCTGAGTTTTCTAGCTCTTGGCAATTTACTTATCCTTCATCCTAAACATTATTCATGTAAAGAGTTTGCTTGCTCTCTGTTGGACATCTTCTTTTGATCCATTTTTTGGGAATTATCCTTTGACATATTTAGAAATGAACGGTGATTATAGTAAACTTTTTAGCATAAAAGTCACTGCAGCTTTTGGCCTTTGGCAGAAAAAAGCCAATTTTTCTTGTTTTCAGAAATGCAGGAAATTTCTACTGCATGTCCAAATTTTGTTACCTTGTATTAGGATATATTAAAAATACCATGCCTAAACCTAAAGGAAAAAGATGTGGCAATCCTGACAACCTCGTTATAATACTACACTTTTGAACTTTCAGGAAGATGTAAACGTGCCAGTTAAGAGCAGAAAAATGCCATTTATCCCTCCAAATTGCTCTGCCAGTCAATAAGAACATTGGTGATCTGTTTAAGTTTTGAATTCCACTTTCTCATCCCCTGCTGATGATCTTTGATTCCCCCTGCCTAATGTGAATCTATCTCTGCTTTAAGGATATTCAATAACTCCATATCCATTGCCTTCTGAGACAGAGATCCAAAGTCCTCTAAACCTCGAAGAAACAAAAAATAACTTCTGTCCTAAAAGGACAACTGTAGGAGTGAAACCTCTGACCAAGGACAAAGACTCAGGAGGCAGGAAGAATTCAGGCACATGGCAGTCTTTATTCAAGCTGTCACTGGGTCATGCAGATCCCCCCGAATCTGGCCTCGACGTGGGGACTCAACTATCCCTTAATCTTCAGCTCACATCCTGGGGTTGAGGGTCCCGTTTCTGTTGCTTATTGGTGATCATGTGGTGAGGGGCCTTAAGACTGCAAGAGGGAGAGAGAAAAGAGAGAGAGAACACTAGCAGACTGGACTCTTATACTGTTAATTCATATATACTTTTAGCTGGGTAGGGTATCTCCATTTACCAATTCCATTTTCATGAATAAGGGCACTCCTATGACGTGTTAATATTACCTTATGAAGTCTGTCCCATAAATGGGGACAAGGCTCCCTTGCTAGGGATTATTTTCACCAGGACCTTTGATCTTCGGGCTGACATTTCTGTTTTTCTTATATAGAATCCCTACAGTTTGGAAACAGGCCATTTGGCCCTATAAGTCCACACTGACCCTCCAAAGGGCACCCCACTCAGACCCAGACCCATTCCCCTACACCATCCCCTCACCACACCCTCCCACCCCCTTGGCCAAAGCACCTGACCTACATATGACCTACATATGGGTAATTTAACGTGGCCAATCCATCTAACTTGCATGTCTTTGGACAGAGGGAGGAAACTGGAGCACCCAGTGGAAACCCACACAGACATAGGGAGAATGTGCAAACTCCAGTTTGTCTGGGCATCCCTCAGACTCCCAATCCTTGACCAGCTGCTGGTTTCATACCTGTCTGTGAAATATGTGTAGATGCTTACAGAGGGATTTCAAGTAATTCCAGACTTGTCCCTTGTCAGTTTTGCTCCCCCCATGATTATGTCCTGGGGGACGGTCATTGCTCGCCCCATCATGAACTCAAAGGTTGTTAGTCTGGTGACTCTTGAGGGCATTGCTCTCTGGGCCATCAGAATGGTTGGTAGGGAAAGGGTCCATTTAACTCCTTCACTTTGGTCAGAGCATTTTTCAGCATTCTATTCATTCTTTCCACCACACCCGAGTTCTGTGGGCGGTAGGGGATTTGACACTTACATGTTATTCCCAAGAGTTTACATG
This sequence comes from Rhincodon typus, assembly GCF_021869965.1. NCBI lineage: Eukaryota > Metazoa > Chordata > Chondrichthyes > Orectolobiformes > Rhincodontidae > Rhincodon > Rhincodon typus. The sequence goes on along the minus strand of NC_063334.1, from coordinate 72,482,987 downwards.
CTTCCTTCGGGCACTTGCCTGTGAAGTGGGTCCCTTGGTCTGAGTCTAGCCATAGGGGGAACCCCCCCCACACCTGGGTATTATTTCAGCTGCCAATATTTTTGCCACTGAGGTTGTGATACAGTTCTTTGTGGGGAAAGCTTCTAACCATCTGGTAAACTGGCTGAACATGATCAGACAGAATTTCTTATTCAGACTTTGTGGGCGTGGTCCTATAAAATCCATTTGGATGTGTTCCTATGGTCCCGATGGATGGGGCTGGTGGCTTATTTTGATTTTAATTCCCTGTCCTAGTTCTGTATGTGCACATGCCGTGCATCTCTCGCAAAAGTTTGCTATGTCTCTTCCCATTCCTTTCCACCACCAGCAATTAGATATCAGCTGCATCATTTTATCCCTCCCTACATGTGCTAGTCCATAGGAAACATTCCATAGGGTCTGTTGGCAGAATGTGGGAGCTACCACCTTATCTTCCTTCACCCAAATATCATCTGTTCCTAACATTGCCCGTCTTTAATCCATTCTTTTTTTTCCTCTAAACTAGCTGCTGCTTGTAAACTTAGAATGTTCCTTTCAACATCTTTGGCTTCTTGCTCTCTCGCAGCTGCTATCATTATCACTTCCTGTACGAACATTACTTTTGCTGCACTGTCTGCATAGTCATTCCCTCTCTGCTCTGGTGTCTGTATCCTTCTGAGCACTTTAATTTTAATTACTGCTGCCTCCTTTCGTTCAATAGCTGTGGCCACTAGGTCTTTTACTATGTTGAATTGTATGCTGAATTACACTACCCCTCGATGTAACATAACCTCGTCTTGTCCATGCCATCATGTATTCGTGGACTACACCAAAGGCATATCTACTGTCTGTGTAAATGTTAACCCTTTGTCCTTTCCCTAACTGCAGGGTGGCAGTAGATGCTTTTAGTTCGGCTACCTGGGCAGAGTGATATCCTTCTATCCTCTCTCCTGCTAGAAGTTCCCCTTTCAAATTAACCACAGCCCACTCTGTCTGGGTCTCACCATCATAGTACCTCCACGCCCCATCTACAAACATGTGTTTCACATTTGGCCCCTCTAATGACTCTTCCTTAACTCGACCCTTTCTTCCTTCTTCCTGCTCCGTGAAGGGGATACAATCACATGTCTCTCCTTTCTGATTCACATTGCTTACTGGGTTCTTTTTATAATCTTTAATCACTTCCACATGCTTGTCTCCTAGAAACAGTGCGGCTTCCCATTTGGCTCACCAACTCTCCATAACACCTCTCAGCTTGCCAGCTTCCAATAGCTGGACTATACAATGTGGGGAGTGTAATGTCACCTTTCCCAGTTGTGTCAAGGGGGAGGATGTCATTAGCGCCCAGGTAGCACGTTAGATGTCTCGAACACAGAAGTGTAATCCCATCATGACTGGATCCATTTTGCCTTAGTGGTACCCCATGGATGGGAGCTTGCTTCCATGTCTCTGTAGCACTATTGCAGACTGATTGCCCTTGCTTTTACTACAAAACACGTGAAAGGGCTTTTTCAGGTCAGGCAGCCCTAGTGCTAGTGTGGAGGTCAGTGTTTGTTTGATTTTGAATCAGGCTGTCTCTTGCTCATTTCCCCATTTAACTTTCTTTGAGCTAGCTTTTGCAAAGTCTTGCAGGGGTCTGGCTAGTTCTCTGTAATTTTCTACAAAGCTCCTGCAATAATTAAACAGTCCTAAGACTTGTCTTATCCCTTTAACAGTAACTGTTCTTTCCATTTACGATAATGCCACCTGACTGAGGTGACCAGAATAACGTCCAAAATTTCTTTTTCAGTTAATCTATTTACATAATCTGCTCTAAAATTCAGTATATTCCAGATTCAGGTCCCTTAATTTCTGTTTTTTTTATCCTCTAGTTCCCTATCCACTGATCACCTCTCTCAGTAGCAGTAAAATAGCATCATACATGGACTCAAAATGTCTCTGGCTGTCTTCATCTATATCTGTCTTGAGGATACTTCTTCAATGTGCTTCTTTAATTTGCTGATTTTGTGAACAATTGTTCCATAGAGTGGCAATACTTCCATATGCAAGCAATCCACTTAGCTGTAGTTTTATGGTATGAAACAATATAGTTCTAAGGTTCATCAGACTCTATCTTCAGATTATGTTTCCCGCCCCGTTCACAGATGCTTCTTTTATTGTTTTAAAGTCAGTTTCTTAATGGATGAGGTGTCAGTGTCTTTTAATTTAAACCATGTTTTTGTGCTCTTCTAAACTACTAACCCTATTACCAATTCATTCTAGATACTTGATATCTCTATGTAAATTTGTCCAAATTCAAAGTTCTGTTTATTCTCTTAAAGTTACTAACAATTTTTATAGATTGGAATTCCTAATACCCAATACTTTTAATGTTTCTGCAGTACTTCCCAATACTAAAATGTGTTATTGTTGAATGGCTTGACGGATTGAGTGTGTCTCATCCATCACTGTGTTACGATGTTGAAAGTCTGCAAACAGGTTCAGAATTCAGTGTCTCCAATTTCTAAAAAAACTAACAATCTTCATCCATTCCATATCAAACAGAATGGGTTAATTAGTATTAATCTAATATGGATTCAAAAAAGGGGATGGAGCGTAAACTATTGCATGTAATTATGTCATCTATCTCTTCTCCTCCTGTGAGGAAATAAGTGTGTTATACTTTAAGAAAGGAAAAGCCCAGCACCTTTGTTAAATTTGCATTTTCTAATTCCTCTATCAATTTTCTCATATTTTAGAACATACCATCAGAATTTTGCTCAAAGAGAATTACATTTCCAAGATTCCAAATTTCCTATTACTTTCATACTTTCACCCCAAAGCACATTTACAAAAAGCAAATCTTATCATCCAGAATTAAAGATTCACTCATGAGTTAAAATAATATTTGGAAGTTCACTCTGACCAGAAAATGAAATTCCAAACATAGTAACTTCTAGAATTAAAATTTACCCAAGATTCTTTCCTCAGTCCAACACTACATCGAGCCAATTCCAAAAGGTAAATTTTTTTCCAAGCTTTATGAACCAAATTTTTAAATCAACATTTTTTTGCAGATTTTTGCTTTACACAATCACTGATAGTTTATTAAAAGGACATTAAATTAACCATACATGTTCCACACTGATACAGGCACACAGCACTCTTTCAAATTACCATAAATTCCCAAAATACAAACTAATTTCAAAGTATCCCCACATCTTTAGGTCCAGGGGACAGAAACACAAAAATTTGCACATTTGTTAGCAACTAACAAACAAAGGTGCATTCAAACCAGACCATAAAGAGTTAACATTTCTACAAGGTTCAGTGAAGTAACACAGCACTGAAAATGGCCTCCAATTCTGTTTCTGTCTCTATCTCTCTCACTCACACACACACACACACACACACACACACACACACTTATGCAGCTACCCTAGTTTGTTTCTGTGCCTGTTCGGCGTTCTGCTTAAACAGAGCCGCAAGGATGATTAACTCTTTCTGTGTCTTTTCCTTTCTTTGATTAGTGCTTTGTTTTTCTCAACACTGTCTGCAGGATTGATCTATCAGGACCCCAGTGGATCTTATCCCCAATGGCCCTCCTGATCATTTTCCCAGATTGTCTCCCTTTTATATTTAAGATAGCACTTCATCTCTCCTCTACTTATCAGTTAGCACAGGCCGATGGGTGAGACAGTCTGTTGTTTCTACTGGTGCTTATCCATTAGATCTGGCCAGTCCTTCCTCCTTGTGTGCTGTCTGTTAGTGCTGGGACCCTTTATTCTCCCCAGGTATTTGTTGAGGCAATTCTTTGTCTCTCTTATGCTCGTCTATTAGTGCAAGCCTTTGTTACCTACACTTGTAATCCTGCTTCCTCCTGCTTGCTCCAATTAAAAAAGTTCTTATTGTGCTCTGACTTACAGATGCACTCACACATCCAATGCCACGCTAACTGAAAGGATGGTAAATAAACGTACTCATACAAATTGTGGTCCAAGGTATGCTGCCTTCAAGCAGAGTCTCCTGGCTGGCTCGCCAAGCTGTAGAAGTGAAACCCCTGAAAGAGGACTTAGGAAGCAAGCAGACACCAGATCATGCAGGGAGAGAGCCAAAGACTCCCCCCGAATATGACCACGATGTGAGAAATCAGTTATCCCCTTAATCTTCAGCTCAGATTGGAAGAGCGTTCAAAGACACTCTAGTTTTTACAGTGAGATACCATATTTTTACACATTTGGTGTTGCAATAATCACATACAAAGTGGTCACTTTTTGCCCTTGCCCTTATTCTATACATCCAATCCTGTGAAACACCTAACCAATGATGGACAACTCCTGTGGACAGACCTAGGTTTCCATGATCTCATGGTGTTTAACAGACATTGTAATCACCAGGCCTTGGGATCTTTCCATGCATCCTATTAATTCTTATTCCAAAGTTAGTGGCTGTACTCCTTCAGACATGTCCAAAACTTGCTTATCTCTAAGGACTGCTTGAATTCTGTTGTGCAGTGTATTCATTAGATATCTCTATCAAATTCTGTTACTCCTCTTATATTTTCCCACTGTCCCAATTATATATACATAAAAAACTATTTGCTATAAGATTTGTCATATTGATTTCTATTATAAAGTTAGTAATATGTAAAAGTTTATAGCCACCTCTACTGTTGGCACTCTTTAGTTAATGAGTTGCGAACAAGGATATACTAGGCATTCCTTTAGTGATAAGGAAAGGTTTCCTGAGACGAATTAACTTTCACATTTATGTTTGAATCTTTTTCCCTGAATGCTTTTTAGTGATCATTGTATTTTGTTGTATATTTGTGTCTATAATTACATTGAAGTCTATCCCTGTGATTATCTAAAGAATCTTTAACTAGAACCTATTCCTTAATATTGTGAGCAACTTCAAAGAAACAACTAATTACTACAAAATACCTTTATCTGCTATTTTCACAGCTGCATGATGAGCTAGGCTGACTGTCTTCTGGGGTGATTTACACCCCTTGTCCTAACTCTGTTCTCTCCTGGGACGTTTTCTTATCAAATTTTCTCTAACATATCTTCTTGCAGCAGTCATTTGTACAAGGCTCCCTTTTGCTGCGGAATAGCCCCTTCTGAAAGGTACCATTGTGTCTCACTTAAATGCTGGAGCAGGCTTTTAATTCTGTTTGATCACTTGTCAGACATTTTGTGCAGGACTAGAGGGACAGCTTAGCTGCCAGCCATCTTTTGACTCTTGAATATGGACATCCCTTACAATAACCTTTACTTTTTGAAACAATGTCCCCTAGTTCTGTACTCATCTCATCAGGAAATATCTTTTGTACATTCATCTTGTCAAGGCTGCCCAGAATATTGTATAGTCCAATCAAGTCTTTAAACTCCAATAGGAATAAATGCAGTCTGAGCACTGTTTTCTCATAAGACAACTTGCTTTTGCCAGGTTCTGAGGAAGGGTCACCATACCCGAAACATTAACTCTGTTTTTTCCTTTATAGATGCTGCCAGACCTGCTGGGCTTTTCCAGCAACTTTGCTTTTGTTGTTTTTTCCAGGTATCAAATAAACCTCTTTTGAGCTGCCTCCAACACATACATTTTTTTTTCTCAATTAAGAAGACCAAGACTAAACACAATATTCAGGAGTAGGTTATTAATGTGTTCATCATTCTTGATCATGGCTGATTGACCACCTCAATGCCATACTCCTACACTATTCCCTGATGTCATCAGTAACGAGAAATCTATCTGTCCTTGACTTCAACTTACTTGATGATTTCTCATCCTGAGTGATGAAGTTCCTCTTCATCTCAGTCCTAAATGGTTTCCTTTTTCTCTTTATTATTCTGAGCCTGTTTCCCCAACTTATAGACTTCACAGCCAAGGGAAACACTCTTTTTGCATCAAATCTGTGTGTCCCTTTAAGAATTTTATAAGTTTCTATGAGATCATCTTTCATTCTTCGACAACCGGAAAATACAATCCCAGTCTCCTTAGTTTCTCCTCAAAGGACAGTCTGCCACCCCAGGAATTAGTCTTGTGAACCCTCTCTGCTTCTTCTCCTTCTCCTAGGTAGTCCCTTGCGATTGAGTACAACTTCCTCCTATTCCAGGGTTGTGGGACCCGAGGTGACCTAAATACAGTCCTTAGTTGAATCTCTGCTGCACTCCCAACATGGCGAGTATATTCTTCCTTAGGCAAGGGAACAGAACAGCATGCAGTACTCTAGATGCTGTCTCAGTGTTTAATTCTGTCATTGTCTGAATAAAGTACACAAGGACATTCTCATCTCTTGCACCATGACAGGAGCTGACGACTGCTAGTCCAGCCATCCCCCCATCTAGTCGGCTATCTCCAGCAGGTCAGCCCAAACATGGCAGTGGCAAGAGTGGAACTGCTGCAGAAATTCAATGTTGATCGACTCAAGGACTTTGTGAAGAAAGATCTATTCAGTGACCATCTCTCAGGCAACTTTTGAAGTTTAATAAACATGAACTACAGAATGTCCCAATGCCCTAAAACCATCATGAACAGCACTGGTGTGGAGTTTGTTTCTCAACCAGGAAATATCAAAACTTGTTTGATGAGAATGACCAGGATATTTAGGAGCTACAAAATTGGAAGCACAATATGTTCCTGAATGGGAAATAAAACGAAAACTGGGAAAAATAAAACAGGTCTCTAGACAAATGAAGGCCAACAAAAAAACAGCAAGGCCTGAAGACCAGACGGTGGGGAAAGGATGCAGGAAATCCAGCAACTTGCTGACAGCCATGAAGTAGGAGATTCTCCAGCACTGTCAAAACCACCTATGGCCCAAATATCTGTGGACCTACCCCACGAAGATCTAAGAATGGATTGATGCTCATTAAGAACAGAGGCAGTCGGTGCTCATTGGACGGAGCTCATTTAAGGATCTCCTCAACTGAGACTCAGTCCTTGATGTGAGTGCACTTGACTAGACACCACAGGCATGCTGTCATCATCTCAGTTCAAGGCAAGTCCAATATTAGATTGAAAGTGCCAACCAGCAGCTGAGAGCCAACAAAGCCACCGACACAGACAAAATCTATGCTGAACTACTAAAATATAGTGGAAAAGCAATATTGATTCATATCCATGACCTCATCTCCTTCATCTACCAGCAGATCTCCAAGATTGCATAATTGTTACCATCTTCAAGAAGGAAGATAAGCCAGGCTGTGTTAATTATGGAGCATTCTCCTTTAATTTTGTTGCTTGCCTGCTGCATGATGGCATGCAGGCTGTGATGCTCACCAATAGATCTACTCCAGACCTATGAGAAAACTGGGATTAAACAAGGGTGTGTCATTGCACCAATGCTCTTCTTCACCTTTCTCATTTCCATCCCATTTCCATGAAGATTCTCACTGGAGGGGCGAGAACCTGCAAGATGAACAGGAAACTGTTCAACAGTGTCGCCTTCAGTTCAGAATCAAGGTCACCCGACTTTTGTCATCAAGCTGTGGTACACAAACTGTGCTTGTAAGTCGCTTACACTCAAGATGTCGAACTCCAAAACTATTGTTAATACAGGCACAGAAGCTTATGAGAAAATGGACTTCAGGGTAAACATTGGTCGTTCAACCATCAAGATCCAAGCAAGAAATTGGGCAACGTGAATCAATTTTCATACCTTGCAGGACTCAGCTCAGCAAGGGAAGACAACAATAATGAAATTCAATATGGCCTCCACTGTGACAATGCAGCCTCTGGCTGTCTGAGGTACAGACTCACGATGAAGATCTCAAATCCTAAACCAAGCTCATGGTCAAAAAGGCAGTTATGTTACCAGATTTCCTGTATACATTTTTGACATGGACAATATAGAGCAGGCACTTCAAATTTCTCAAGAAATATCACCAGAAATGTCCATACAAAACCCTGCAAAACCACTAGCAGGATAGGCACTCTAGTACCAGTGCCCTGTCTCTGACCAGCAACCCCAGCACTGAGGCACTGTTATAGTCAATCAGCTGTGTTGGGTAGACTTTCAAAACAAGTTGTCTTCTCCAAGCTCCATCACGGCAAGGGTATACCAGGAGGCTAGAGGAAACACCTCAAGGACGTCCTCAAATACTCCCTCAAAAAATACCAAATCCCTAGGGATCCCTTCATTGTAATCTCTAACCCAAAACCACTAATTTGGAGAAAAAGCAACTGTGAAGGTGGCAGTTATTTTGAGATCTCTAACAGGCCCTGACAGAAGACAAGCATAAACAGTGGAAGGAGCATGTGAAAACCCAATAATATCACCCCTGCCTCTTCAAAGCCCATCTATAGCAGGGTGTGGGGATCCAGCATTGGACTATCAGGTCACCTCAGAACTCACAACTCAGGAGTGGAAGAAAGTCATAGTGTTTTCGAGACAATGGGGGATTTTAGCTTTGATGAGGAGAAAGGGCAGATGAAAATATTTTTGAAAAACAAGTTCAAATTATTTGATTCATTCATTAACAAAACTGAAAATGTTGCTGACCAATCAGGGAGGAAATTGGGATAATTCACCAAGTCTGTCGGAGGAAGAAAATGTAATGAGAGGGACCCCAGCAGCAGTCAGAATGTCTCAAGTGGACATGGATTGTTGAGGCAGCAGCAGCAATGGAGAGACGGCCTGGGAAGGTGCTGCTCCACTCCCAGCTCATCTCTTAGTTTCACCTGGAGGATGAATCTGCAGGTTCTAGGGGAGTGTAGTACTGTGACTGTCCACAAGGGTGAAAGCTGCTCTCAAATCAAGTAGGTGTGCATGGAATGGGCTAAAGAAATCATTAACAAATGTTAATCCCTCCATCTTCCTAGAGATCATGCACTGAGCATCAAGAGCCTCTAAACAATAGGAAAGGTGAGACTCTCCATTATGAAACCCCACACTCTACTCACCACTATTTTCCGGCACAGCATTCCTCAGAACAGCACACCTTACTACTCCACTCATTTCGTTCTTTGTCCAGGCACCTCACACCTCTATCTGAGCAGCGAACATTCACAATCATTCTCATCCTATTGTCTCTTGATCCCATGCCTCATGGTCACCCTCCATCAATCTGTCCTTCCCTTCACTCTGCTCAAGACATGTAACTCTACTTTTTTCTTTTTATCTCATTACCCAGTGACAGCTATCTTGATGGCCATTGGCAGTAGTTATTCACCTCGTCTATCAGGAAGTGAATCTTATTCCAGGAGACTGCAGATCTCAGTATTGATCTGCCATGAGTTTGAACCTTCTGAATGATGGTTGTTAAGACATGTCAAGAAGGATAGTCTGTAGATCCTGTGTGGAATCTTGACTTCTTGAGCTCGAAATCTAGATTCATCTGCTGTGCCCTGTGTGCAGAGAAGACAACTGTTTTCAGTTTTTGATGTTCCTGCCGCTCCTGGCGCTATGGATGGTGCTCCTTATGCTTTTTGTCAGACGTGTAAGATAGAGCTGCATAAGCTGTTCCACTGTTGAGTGAGAGCTGACAACAAGGAAAATTAGCTCAAGGTGAGTTAAACAAAAAAAACTGGCTTCCAAGAAGGTGCAACTCCTGCCAAGCAGTGAAAACATACTCTGAACAGAGTCGTTCTGACCAGTAGCCTCTCACATCTTCAATTTCTCTGAATAATGGCTTCCCAGCCTGTCCATTTCACTGAAGAGGCACTCTCCTCTGTATTCCCATCTTAGTATTCTGATGAGGAGCTAACAGCTTGGGAAATAGGTGAGATTTGAGTAGTACAGATTTTCTCAACAATTTGTCGTTGTTTACCTGTGCTACAAATCTATTCATTTTTTTTCATTTGATTTATTATTGTCGCATGTACTGAGATGCAGTGAAAAATATTGTTTTGCATACTAACCAGACAAATCGTACCTTACATAAGTATGTCAGGGTAATAGAATACAATGCAGAACATGTTGTTATAGCTACAGAGAACGTGCAGAGAAAGATCAACTGTAATATGTAATAAATAATCATTCTTGTCAAGTACAGAAGCTTCCTTGTTTCCTGTTAGTCTGGGTCCATCTGACTATAAATTGAGAAGTTTTGTGCACGTTGATAAACCTTTTACATTTTATGTCAACTCAGAGAAGGGCAGGGCTTGATTTCCAGTGTGATCTTCCAGCGAGTCATAACACACATCTGGACTAAAAGGTAGTCACAGTGGTATGTTGTGGGGGTGAGGTGGTGGATGGGCATGGTGTTGGGAAGGGGCATGGAGGGCAGCATGTTATTGGTGGGAATTCAAAGTCCTTCTGGGGTACTGTCTTGCTGGTTTCCACCAGAAAGCTTCCTGCAGCCAGCTGCTGTGTTGTGTTGAGGTCACTTGTGGATAAGTAACCATTTGATCTCCAGGTTGCTTCAGAGGAAGAATGGTGTCAGCAACTCAGCATGCTGGGCCAGTCAGCTTAAAATTAAATGTCCATTCCCCTCTGTTTCTGCTTTCATCAACACGTGAAAATCCAGCATCCAATATCTTTCCCCTCTACAAAATCTAAACATAACTAGAATTTCCCAACATATACACTGTGGAATTTTAAAATGCATTGAGTGATTTATCTAATTAAATTAAAGAGTAAGTTTATTACCAATTGTTTATAAACCTCGTGCATATTTTGTCATGTTATTTTCTGTGTCACACCGTAACTCATCCAAGTTTGGTGTCTCACTTGAGGTCGATTAGCTGACGTTTTGCACTCAGAAGACAGACAAAGCACAACTCAACAGATATGGCCAGATGGCATTTAATTCATTTCTTACATTGGAGTTAGTTCAAGAACTGAACTCTTTGGCAGTGTCTTTCTTTTTAAGTGGGATTTTCCTGCTAGCCTCCAATTAACTGAACATTTGTAATGGGCAGGGAACTCAACCTGCTACAGCCTTACTATCGACTCTATCAACTAGCATTCAGGCTGTCTTGCTAACAGCACTCACAACATCTGAGAAATAGACTGTTCTAAAGCATTAATGCAGTTTTTATTCCGTCCTTTCTCATTTTCCATTCAGCTACATATTCTATTTTTGCTCATGGGAAAACAAGAATCAAAATTCAAACAAATCATGATGCAAAGCAATATCAGAATTAACTGAGAGAATAATGTAAAAAGGTTACAAAAGTAGATGTTCTGCACATTCTTAAATTTAATTTGCTATCTAATTATCATCTGAATGCATTATCTTTGCTTTTGATTTGTAAACTCAGTAGCTGATTATACATATATAGAGTAAATTGTTGGATTCTGATGCTTTTTGACTCATAATCAATCTTTTAAGATTGAAAATGGCCAGCTAATGAAACTCAAGAAATATACTTTTATTTATTATTTTCAGAATCAGATTGGTGTTCTTGGCAATTAGTTGACAAGTAAAATGGCTGTTCATCATTTGGAGATGTAAAGTGCATACTTTTGTGATTGATTCATGATTTCCCAGGTGTCCAGCTCTGAAAACTGTATGAGCCTACTTATGTAAAAGTAAGAGACAATAAGCAGTGAAAAACTCCCATCAGCAGTTGGAGATCACCAGCAGTGCAGCATGTTACGCAACAATTTGACTACATCTAGTCAAAATAAGTGATTACCGTGCCTGATATATTACCCCAGAAGCATCCTTTAAAGAGAATCCTAACTCCTCACCAATCTTGCAGAAGCTGGCACTGACTTTAATTTGATTTAATTATATGTCTCTCCACTCCTCCCTCTCATGACTGTGTTCAGGCCTGCGCCTGCCAATACTCAATTTCATAGAATTATAGAATGCCAGAGGCGACTTAGTTTATCTCTGGTGGCTTTTTGAACGAGTTGTGCATTAGTCCCACTCCTCTACATTTTACCCATAATCCTGCAAACATATGGCTTCAAGTCTTTACCAATTCTCTTTGGAAAAGTACTATTAATCTGTTTCCAATATTCATTCAGGCTGTACATTCCAAGTCATAACAATTCATTGTGCAAAATCATTCTGCTCATCTCGCGTCCAGCATTGTTGCCAATCACTGTAAACTGTGATCTCTAGTTACTGACTCATAAAAGTTAAGATTTAATCAAAGTGCTGAAAATCCCAATTTACCTGGAATCAGTTTAGCAGAAAACACTGGCTAGGTTCTTGAATTTAACAAGAGCTGTATTTTTTTGCAAATAAATATGTTCTTTCTGCAGGAAAACAAAACTATGAACTTAAAACATATAATTCTATCAGTTGAAACTCTAAATCCCTTTTTTTAAAAACCCCTCCATAGATACAGGTCAGATACAGACTAACAAAAGAAAACACTGGGGCAATGCAGTTCATTAGCATCAGTCTCCACAGAGTTCTACAAGTTGTTTCTTTTGTTACTCAAGACCTTCTGCTCTCTAATCTTCTCCTTCAGATTCTTTCACTTCTTTACAAGAGGCACAGGGTGATGGTTACATCAATTATGGATTCTTAGTTGCTGGTTAAAGGTAACAGCTTACATCAACCAGTGGGGGAAAATGGTTGGCTCTCTTCAGACTTCATTCATTTACCACAGAGATAGAAAAATAAAACCTGCTCCTCCTCCTCCATCATGAAAACCAAGTTGTTCACTTGCCCAGAAACTAGAGAGTTGTTGTCAGAATGATGACTTTCAGCATTCACTACTTGCCATATTTGCACAAACCAAGCAGCCACCTGTTGCAGGACAATTCTAACTTTGCATACACACCCTGGTACCATGTTGTCTTATGTCTCATCCCCATTGGTTGCAAAGCAACATCGTAACACTACTAACATTGAGTTTCAGAAACTAATTTTGAAAAGTGCATCAACTCCTTCCACAGCACTTTGATTAAATACCCTTTTCCTATTTTAATCCATAATCAGGAATAAAGTGAAAAAAAAATCAGTCTTTACACCATTGAAACGAAATCTTCTTTATTACTGTATAAAAGCCTGTCCTGGTATTGAACACTTCTGTTAAATCTCTCCGGAAGCTTCTATATTTTAAGGAGAGAATCCCTAGCCTCTCTACTTAACTGAAGTCCTGTATCCCTGATAGAATTCTCAAATGTTCCAGGTTATGGTTCCCATTAACCAGAAACTCGCTTGCTTGCAGATTATTGTCAAGTAGTGTCAAAAATTGTCAATTATTGAGCTAATTGACACCAATTCTTTCTGATCTCACTTGAATATGGCTGGTGGCTCAGTGGTTAGCACTGCTGCTTTACTGTGCTAGGGACCAGGGTTCAAATTCCACTCCTGGGCAACTGTCTGTGTGGAGTTTGCACATTCTCCCTGTGTCTGCCTGGGTTTCCTCTGAGTGAGGGTGAAGGGTCTAGGCCCGAAACGTCAGCCTTCCTGCTCCTATGATGCTGCTTGGCCTGCTGTGTTCATCCAGCTCTACACCTTGTTGTCTCTTTCCTCTGAGTGCTCCAGTTTCCTCCCACAGTCCAAAGATGTGCTGGTTCGTTGGACTGACCATGCTAAATTGTCCAGGGATATATGGATTAGTCATGGGACTAATTTTCTGAAGAAGGGTCCTGACCTGAAACATCAACTCCGATGCTGTCTGGCCTCCTGTTTTCCTCCAGCTCCACACTGTGTTATCTCATGGGTTCTATGATACTTATTTTAACTTTCTCAAATGTTCCACACAGAGAAATGTTGACTCCTGAATATGTGAAGATTTAATGCAAAACTTTGTCTGGTTCTTTCACATAATTCCCTTCTTTGTTCTGTGTAGCTTCAACATTTTGCTGAACATATAACATATAAATCTTGTGTTATTTCATTAAATTCTGAACTTTGTAATATAACTGTTGGTCACATTACTGTTTCCTGTGAGACAATTTGCAGCTCACAATAACTCTGCGAAGAGAAGTCTGCTCGTTGGGAGGGAGGTTGGGTAAGTGCTGCACATTTTAATTGGAATTATCTATGGTACCTGAAGTCTTGACTTTGTCCTGTTGCAAAGCACGGAAATACCCAGTTGCTACCAAGATCAAGTCGTTAGATTGGTCTTAGAATGGAAGGTATTAATCATAGAATCATTGAATCCCTACAGTGCACACAGAGGCCATTTGGCCCTTTGAGTCTGCACTGACCTTTTGAAGGGCTTTCTACCCTATCCCTGTATCCCCACATTTCCCATGGCTAATTCACCTACCCTGCAAATCCCTGGACATTACTGGGCAATTTAGCATGGCCAATCCACCAAACCTGCTGATCTTTGTACTGTGGGAAGAAACTGGAGCACCCCAAGGAAACTTACACAGATTGAAAGAAGAGTGAAATATAATAATGCGTTAAACTTTAAATTGCAAAACTTAAAATGCCAAAATGAGTTAAATATAACAGAGTATCAGTAAATTATTTATGTCAGAAGGGTGAAACACTGTGTAAATTTCTTAAGTTGGTAAATGAAATAATTTGAAATGAAATTCAGCCAGTACATTCAATTCATTTCCCCATCAACAGTATCACATTCATAATGGATATACCTTTCAGTGACTGCACATGCAATTGAAGAGTAAAAAACATACTTACTAAATTAGTTGATTCAGTGCCTGCTATTAGCAGTCTTCAGAAGAGCCTCCAGATCAATCTCTGGTGTGGCTGTACATTAACAGCAATGGGATGTCAGCTTTCATTGTTAACGGTTCCCTGGAACAGCTTGTTCAATGACCACACAAGTGGAATGAACATACTCACCATTCAATAAAATATGCTCACAGGCTGCATCATCTTACGGCATATTTAATATATTGGGAAGTATTTCACAGTGCCCCATGTAGGTTCATAATGCCTTTTCTACCACCTACCCTTTGCTTTCTGACCCTCAGGTTTTCAGCCAGCAGTAGGAGGTTGGCAATGGGTGGGAAGCCTGGCAGGAAAACATTTAGGTGGGCAAGTAAGAGGTGCCTCCTTTGCAGGCCCTGTCTTTAGTGACCACTCCCTTCTCCAGTAGTGGGGAAGTTTACCCTGTCACCCATGACGTCCTGTCCCTGTGCCACTCTCCTTACATTGCTCCATTCAAAAGAACATAAGCAACCCCAGGCATAAAGCAGGGGACAGCTCAGAAGTGGTTTCCTCAGGCAAGCTACAGTGCTAAACCCCAAGAGGACGAGCATCTGCTGCCTTTGATGAGTGAAATCCCATTAATACACCCACATGCTTTATTTACAGCACTGTTAAATGACAGCTTCTTGTTGCCATGAGGGATTTGAAAAAATATCCACCAAGATCTAGCAGAGTACATATAGCATATGGGTTCAAAAAAAGAAAACTTTTTCAGATTAGACAGAAACCATGGAGGCTAAATTGAATAGCTCCTGAAATAGGACACTGGGCATAATGATGCATAATTATTTAAAGAGTTCAAAACTCATGCAGCCTGTTAATTGTAATGATTGAGATATGGAATCTGGCACTGGATGCACTTTGAAGTGGTTGCTTATCTCAGAGGAAGGCTCAAGTTCATCTGAGCACCATTAAAGCTAGCCTGTTCTTTAAAGTCTGGATTTAGCTCTTAAAGGTGAAGTGTATTCTGGCTGCAGCAGGGACTGAAACTGATTTAAAAAATGGAAGATTAGGAAGAACTGACCAAAATTATGTAACAGGTCAAGGAAGGCACTGCAAGGTTGTGTGATGCAGCACAGGAGGCCTTTATGTATCAAACACACTCTAAGAGAGAAGTCCTCTTTCCTCAGGGGGTCCAGTGGCCATCCAGATAAATGGAGAGAAGACAATGAGAACAATTGCACAAAGCAATCAGTGCCAGCAGGTCTAGCTCTGACTTAACCAACTTACATAAGCGTCTGGGTTGGTGACTCAAATACCATATCTTTCAGGATTCACTACGTGCTGCTAGAATACAGGCAGGATCTATACACTGTGAGTCATTGGGCATGAGCAAGTTACAGTTAGGCCAGGGTAAAGGAGCATGCAGGTGCCAGACCCCACAAATTGAGGCTGATGCAGGAGTTTTACTGCAGAGGTCTCAGATGAGGACTTTAGTGGAATGATATGCCGAAAAAGGCAAAAGGGCATACACACAGAAATACCTCATTTGTCAAGGCAAATGATGTGGTTTGTCCCCAGCTTGGCAGGGATTTACATAAAGGTTGATGCCTATTTTTTCCAGCATGGAGGTGATAGCTCACTGCATGAGGGCACTTGGACACAGTGATAACACAAACTTCTACTGCAGGATAAGCAACAGCCACCAACATCTGGGCAGTGCAAAAGAAGTTGAGACCATAGCCATGAAAGATTAGCTTATTACCATGCAGTCTCAGGATGGCTGCTTTCTTTTCTGTGAGTTGAAGTACTTAGAAAGGCCTTTCAAACTCTGTCAGTGGTCATCAACTTGTACTGAAGGGCATTATTTAGGATACGAGGATTTAGAAGGTGGAGGTGAATACAATCTCATTAGGTAAGGGAATCAAACATTTCTGGAAATAGATGGGTATTTTTCTACTAAGCCAACATTCATAGTTACCTGTTTCTTTGCACCATACTGCTGTTGGTTGCATAAACTGCCTTGCAGTGGGCGACATTTATTCTCATATTTCTGTCATTTGGGTATTTTATTTGCAGCTACAAGATCAATGTAATGACTGCTCTTAAATACAAAATAAATCTGTGGGTTGAAATACTTTTTGGATATATTCCCATCAGAATGTTGTTAGGCTTTTGCTGGCTTTCTGGGAACTCAATTGCCAGAACTACGCCATGAAACCCCACAGCCATGCAAAGGCACTTCAACCACTTTCCTTCAGGCAACATACAGAGTAACAGTGAATCACTTATAGCCAAGGAGAAACAGCAACTCTCACCAACTGCATAACTGTCACATGTAAATACCACCAAAACTGTGCTGTGCTGGACATTGTCTCCACATGCCTCATTTAGCCATGGCAATGAAGGGATTCTGTCAGAATTAGCTTCTAATATCACATTAGTGGCTGTAAGAAGAAGACACAATCCTATATGAAAAAAACTTGACAATTAACTGCCCTCTGAAGTGGCATAGCAAGCTGCTAACAGTTTCAAAACTTCTTTACAGTCACTAAAATGCCATATGAGGGCAAGATTGCTTATTTAAAATACAGATGACTTCATTTTTCACCTCCAAATGTGTCTAGTATCAGATGAATAATTCTGCACTGAAGTTTTGAGATATTACTGCATACTTTTACCTGATACCAGCTACATGAATAAATGCTACAGTAAATTTTATACTTATAAAATCTACAATATTTTATGTGGCAGTTTTACATCCTTAATCATTTATATATCACTTGAGTAAACCACTAAGGTGCTTGAAGCAGTAAAGAAAAGCAAAATCATGATAATCAGAGGATGTTATGTTTTATTTTATTTCAGTCTTTTATTGACTATCATGAATTAACTATAGACTTAAAATTTGTCTAAAATTTTACATATAATGCTGGTGCACAAACAGTCATGGAATGAATATGGTCCAGATTTTGCAGTGGTAATGATAGTGAAACTTATCACTTGTTATTATTACTCCAACAAAACCAACAGAAATTTCTGACGTGTGTAAATTAATGTAGAAATCCAAAATGCACTGTCAATGCTTCTACTGTCTTTCAGTTCAATCAGGGTAAATTCATGAAAAATATCAATGTTTATGCTGATTGTCTCATTGTAGAAACCTGGATAATTTTACACCCCATCGAACAAAGTCTAAATGCATTTCTAACAGTATGTTAACTTCATAATTACAGCCAAACAAGCTCACTAACTCTGAAAAGCTAATTTGATATTTGTGAAATATTACGTTTCTCCACTGCAATAGAATTTCCACACAGTTTGCAATTTTTTTAAAACCTTGTTTATACATTATCCCATATAGGATATTTTAGCTACTATCAAAATCCAATGAATTATTTGTTTTGGTATCTTCACATTTAAATCAAATGTGAAATAATAGGTCCTTGTAACTTCTGGATTTGCAGTCAATGAGAAAGCTTCAATGTGATGATTGACTGTGTATATGACTGTCACTGGATTTAAACTGGTATTGAGGGCATGGATGTCTAGGCCATGGAGATCACTAAATCTCTGACGGCAGACCAGAAAATATATCTTGGTGATTTCATCTGTAGGATGGATCAGATACATTGGCTACAGATTATTTAGATTCATAAATTATACTAAATCACATCTAAGCCATGTTTCTCACATATAAGATTTATATTTCATGGTGTGTGCACTTATCCACTTTAAGAAGAAACTTTAAAAGCTGTTTCTCATGGGTGAGTTGTGGGCCAGGAAATTGGAAGATCTTCATAAATAGTATTAATGGATCTTTAATGCCACCTGAATCAGTCATTCTGACAGAGCCTGGGTTTATGATAAAGTGACTCTTTGACATAGCAGTTCTGTATTGAAAGGCTAGCACAGATTTTATGCTTAGGTCCGGGAATGAAGCTTGAAATCATCACCTTCTGGTTCAGAGGCTGCTAACTCAAGCCGAACAGCTTAAAAATGTAATCATTTAGAACAAAT
This sequence comes from Rhincodon typus, assembly GCF_021869965.1. NCBI lineage: Eukaryota > Metazoa > Chordata > Chondrichthyes > Orectolobiformes > Rhincodontidae > Rhincodon > Rhincodon typus. The sequence goes on along the minus strand of NC_063334.1, from coordinate 72,464,487 downwards.
CAACAACTTTTATAGCAATTAGGAGCTCCTCTCATAAGGATGTTATTTTCCATGATAGAAAAAGATGCCAATCTGCCAGGTTGTAAGTTTCCTTGAAGTATCTCCTCAAAGAGTCATGGTGATCTACTGCACATGAAAAGGCCTTTCAGCCCATTGCGTCCATGCTAGTCGAAAAAGACCCACCTAACTATCCTGAGATAACAAGGTGTTGTGCTGGATGAACACAGCAGGCCAAGCAGCATCAGAGGAGCAGGAAAGCTGACGTTTCTGGTCTGGACCCTTCTTCAGATTCTATTATCTCAGATTCTACAGCATCGGCAGTTCCTACTATCTCTCCACCTAACTATCCTATCTCTTTTTGTGACTTTCTTGGAAGGCTGGATGAAACTGTTTTATCAGCAAATGGAGTTTCAATTGTACTTCTAGTAAAATGACCCTATTAGCAAATCCATTGTAAGGAAGGTGTGATTTGCAGTCCAGTGGTCATTGGAAATGACTCAGGCTGGTGTATTGCGGCTCTAAAAATGTGGCCTTGTGATTTCATCAGTGGCATTCCCTTTCCATTAGGATGACATCATGAAATCTAAGAAGGAAATGACACTAGTCGTTATTTTCCTTGATGATTTAATTTTAAAGGCACTTTATGTTGAAAAGGCCTTTTACTTTCCATATAATATAATTCTGTTGGAACTATTTATTATTTATCTGATACCACTATATCATTTTCCAGAATGTGTGTCATCATCATGATCATTAAGTCTTTGGCATGGAAATAGTGTCAGTTACATCAGTGAAGCATGACCTCTTCAGCCCAGTTCATGTAATGTAGATTAAACCGACCTCCTCACATCCAAAATTATCAAGACAGGATCTTCAAGAGGATTTGGGAGTGCAGCCAGCACTGAGATGTGATTTAAGGGAGTTCTGGGAGACATCCAATTTTCACTCTAATCTGTCTTGTGCTAAATGTGACATCATTAGAAGTTAGCTGATTAGAGTACTGTGAAATGTGGTCCAAAGTTGAAAAATGATTGTTATTCACATATTTTGATACTGATTTTTCTTTGTGGTTAATTAGTCACCGTATATTTGTTTACATCTATCAGTTGCTTCCACAAACACTCAGTAAATCATACAACTGTTGAGTATCTTAGAATTCCTATAGTGTGGAAACAAGCCCTTCAACCCAACAAGTCCACACTGACTCTCAGAGCATCCCACCCAGACCCATCTCCCTATAACAGTCCTAATCTACACAACCCTGAACACTATGGACAATTTAGCATGGCCAATCCACCTAGCCTGCACACCTTTGGACTGTGGGAGGAAACCCACACAGACACAGGGAGAATGTGCAAACTCCATACAGTCGCCTGAGAGTGGAATCGAACCTGCTGTGAGGCAGCAGTGCTAACCACTGAGCCACCGTGCCGCCCCATGTTTTATTACTTCTCAAACCGGGGCCAGAAGAAAGTTTCCTTTCTTGTGATGAAATATGGCAGTCTCTCTTTTGTTTAAATGTAAAACCAAAATGTCATCCTACTCATGGAATATTGTTTGTGGCATTGTTTTAAAAGTAACCTTTTCCAGTCTTATAGTTAGGTTATACAAATAGAATGGTTGTTCACTGGACATCTGGGGGCGTGATGGCCTAGTGGTATTATTGCTGGGCTGTTAGTCTAGAGACCCATGAAATGTTCTAGGGACCTGAGTTTGAATCCCACCATGGCAGATGGTGGAATTTGAATTCAACAAACACCTGCAATTAAGAGTCTAATGATGCCTGTGAGTCCATTGCCAATTGTTGGGGAAAAGCATCTGGTTCACTAATGTAACAAGGTGTAGAGCTGGATGAACACAGCAGGCCAAGCAGCATCATAGGAGCAGGAAGGCTGACGTTTTGAGCCTAGACCCTTCATCAGAAATGGGGGAGGGGAAGGGGGTTCTGAAATAAATAGGGAGAGAGGGGGAGGCGGATAGAAGATGGATAGAGGAGAAGATAGGTGGAGAGGAAACAG
>NC_063334.1:72421473-72462069 GCF_021869965.1 Rhincodon typus | reverse complement strand
ACTGACCTATCTCCTCCCTACCTCCCCACCTACACTCACCTTTACTGGCTCCATCCCCGCCTCTTTGACCTGTCTGTTTCCTCTCCACCTATCTTCTCCTCTATCCATCTTCTATCCGCCTCCCCCCTCTCCCTATTTATTTCAGAACTCCCTTCCCCTCCCCCATTTCTGATGAAACGTCAGCCTTCCTGCTCCTATGATGCTGCTTGGCCTGCTGTGTTCATCCAGCTCTACACCTTGTTATCTCAGATTCTCCAGCATCTGCAGTTCCTACTATCTCTGGTTCACTAATGTCCTTTAGGGAGTGTAACTGCCATCCTTACCTGGTCTGGCCTACATGTGACTCCAGACCTACATCAATGTGGTTGACTCTTAACTTCCCTGTGGGAAATTAGGGATCGGCAATAAATGCTGACCCAGCCAGCAATGACCATCCTCCATGAATGTATTTAAAACAATAAAAAAACTGAACTGAATTATATGCTGCTTTTGTAAAATATATAGTTAATTGCTATGTTAGAAGTACTACATGAATGCAAATTATTGTTGTAATGTTATGTATGTCAAAAGTATTGTGCTCCATTACAATGCTACAGAAAAATGGAGGAATCACAGAATTACAAAACTATTAAGTATAGAAAGAGGTCATTCAGTCCATTGTGCATGCACTGGTTCTATTTCCTAGTGTCAATCTCCTGCTTTTTCCCACATCTATCAGATAATCATCCAATACCTTCTTGAACGCCTCATTCAACATGCCTCCAATACATTTCCAGCAATGCATTCTATGCCTTAACTACCTGCTGCGTCAAAAAGTCTTTTCTCACATCACTCTTGCTTTGTTTGCACATCATTTGAAACCTATTTCCCCTCATTCTTTTCTCTTTATGAGAGGAAACAGTTTCTCCCTGTCTACTCTGCTCAGACTGATAATGATTTTGAAAACATTTATCAAATCTCCTTTCAGCCTTCTTCTCTCCAATGAGAACAAACCCAACTTCTTCAATCTATCCTCATACTGAAGTTTCTCATTCTTAGAACCATCATTGCAAATCATTTCTGCACTCTCTTTGATGCATTTGCATATTTCATATAACGTGGCATCCACAACTGTATGCAATATTCCAGCTGAAGTGTTACAAGTGTCTTGTACAATTTCAGCATCATGTCCCTGCTCTTGTACTCCATGCCTTTATCAATAAATAAGATATTTGGGATGTAATTCAATCAAAGAGCTCTTAGTTTCCATAACAACCAGAGCTTCCTGTTTGGGTTCCAGAACTCAACAATATTATTATAAATGTGAAACAATATTCTGCACTTAATTATTAATTGATAAAAGCCAATTTCCTGTGCTGTTGTACAAAGGGAACTTGAGAGAGTCGTGAAAACAGGATTTGCTAGGAAAATGCTTTCCTGCTGTCTAGACAGTGTCCAGTCCATTGAAGTTGATTTTGCAGGAGTTTTATTTGATTGCTTCTGGAACGAACGTCAAAGAGGGCACAGAATCTCCTTAAAGCACAGCAGCCCCGACAATAATGGTTGGGAGGAGTTTGCTTCCAATTGTTCAAAATGGTGAAAAGCTGTCCATCAACCTGCTTCGCGCTTTGAGTCACAATCTTTCAATGATGAGGCACAGTGACAACAGAGATGGAAAGAAAAGGAAGCTAATCCTACAGTCTGGTTCCCAGTACTATGTGCGACATCCTATTCCATGTATCCAAAGATCTGTGGTTTTAGAACTGGCCTGCTCAGTCACATAAAGACCCATGGCAGAAACCCTGAGTCAAAGTCATTCTTGCAGCGAGACTGTAATGATAATGACAACAATGATAAAGGGACCTAAGATCAAGTACAATATTGAAGCATAACAAGAGAACCAGGGTACTAATTGCACAAAGGTAGGGGAGGAGACTGGAAAAGTGGAAAGGCAAGGGATGAAAAGTAGATACAAAAGGTGAATGACAAAGTGAGACTTGAGGAAGAAAGGGAGCAAGAGACAGGACAGGAAAGGATGATAAGAGAAAGGAGATAATAAAAGGGTGGAGCAAAGAAAAATGGTAGAAAGTGAAGCAGGCAATGGGAGAAGGGGAACAGAATAAAGGGGAGGTAATAAAATTGAGCAGAGATAGAGAGAAGGAGTGGAGGGAAGGAATATCAGGAAACTATTTCAAAAGGTTAATGATTCCAAGCAACTTAAGGAGGGGACAGGTGACCAGCAAGCTATCCTCAACCCTAGATTAGAGAATCACAGAACTGTTACAAGGCAGAAGAAAGGCAATTGGCCCATCATGTCTGCACCAGAATGTGAAGTTGAGATAATTCACTGGAATCTATCTTAATAGTGAGTGGAAACCAAAAGAACTGCGGATGCTGTAAATCAGGAACAAAAACAAAGTTGCTGGAAAAGCTCAGCAGGTCTGGCAGCATCTGTGAAGGAGAAAACAGAGTTAACGTTTCGGGTCCGGTGACCCTTCCTCAGAACTGATAGTGGCTGGGAAAACATCAGTTTAGTGAGTGGAGTGAGTGTGATTAATAGTGAGTGGAGGAGGTTTGCTTGACATGAAATGTTTAGCCACCATAAATAGTTACAGCTCTGTGTTCTTGCTACTACCTTAATTAGAGTTGACGAATGAAATTCACTTGGCTTCTTCTAAGCTGAAACCTGGGAATTCTACAGCATTATATGGGGTGGTGTCCAGGCCTAATTATAACAAGTTATTAATACTGTCTTCAGGCAAGCTGGGGAAATAATCTAGTAATTCAAGATACTTCTTGTGCAGTATTATAAAACTTAATGCCTGTATTACTTTGCAGGCTAGTACTACGTCTTCCTCAGGATGATTCTGACTTTGCAAAATGGTATGAGTCAAGTGACAGTAAATCAGCAGAACACTTTTCATTTCTGTTTCTTTTGTTACCACTTTCTGTGTGATAGTATAAAAATGGATGACAAAATCAAAGTGGCCTCTACTGAATTCTTCATAAATGGAAAGTCTTTCAATTTTCATAATGTCAGTGAACAGCCACAATGAACCCAATATGTCAATGTCAAAATTTCAGGGAATTGTCACAGACCATTCTTCAGGGCAGAAGTAGTCAAAGAAACATGCATTCATTCTTTCGAAGCCTTTGGCTCCCACTGAAGCTGCTCCAAACAGTGGAGGGAATCTAACCTGAAGTCATTTGAACAATAAACTATCGTAAAATTTGGGGACCTGAGGATATATGGGGCCTGGTTGGAAGATTTATCCACAAGTGGAGTTTAAAGATTCAAACAAATTTGAGGGATCCCAGCTGAGTCTTGTGAGCTGGATTAAAAGCCCTCTCCTTCCATTGTTGGAAATACAAATACTGGCCATTAGTACACACAAAACTTCAAGGTCATAGTGTACACTTAGTGAATAGGCTCAGTTTGGATCTTAAACTGGAACATATGATTAGAAAGCATTGGATTTGCACTGAACCTATGTGTCAGAAAAAAAACAACCTCTGATTTTCTGGTAAAGGAGGCATTACTAGTCCTAGTTCTTGAGAACTGGATTAACTTTTCAAAGGAGAGTATTTAGGGGACAATGATTATTGTATCATAAGATGTAGGCTGGCTATGGAAAAGGAAAAAGAAAATTTCAGATAAGAATAATTAATTGGTGGAAGCCAACTTCGATGGGGATAAGATTGGACCCTGGGATCGAAGTTGGAATTGCAGGTTGGTAACAGAAAAATGGGCTACCTTCAAAGAATTGAGAGCTAGGGCACAGTCAAGATATATTCGCACAAAGGACAAACAAATCCAGAGCTGGATGACAAAAGAGGTAGAGATTAAGTTATGTGGATAAGGGAAGTGAAAAAGAAAATGAGAGAAACAAGAAAGTATGTTTCGGTAGGAAAAACACTTTGATATAATGCCAAAGTAGGGATACAATTCTAAAAGGGCTACAGAAGTAGAGGGTCCTGGGTGGATGTGTACATAAACTGTTGAATGTGGCAAGACAAGTTGAGAGAGAAGTGAATGATGCATACAGTATCTTATGTTTGTTAAATGGGGCAAAGACTACAAGATCCAAGAGCTTACATCAAATCTTCATAGAACACATGTTCAGCCTTAACAGAAAAGTTGCATCCAGTTATGGGTGGCAAACTTTAGGAGAGATGAGAAGGTATGGGAGAAATTACAGAAAATATTCAAGAGGTCTAGGAATGAGGAAGTTCAATTATGCGGGTGGTTTGGAGAATCACAAAAATTTTACAGGGCAGAAAGAGGCTACTCGGCCCATTGTATCTACACCAGAACAAGGAAGTGGGATAGTTTTCCTTGGACAAAGGAAGATTGAAAGGAAATTTGATAGAGATATTCAAAATCATGAGCAGTCTGGACAGATTTGATTGGGAGAAACTGTTCTTGTTGGTGGAAGGACCGAGAAGCAGAGATCACAGATATAAAATAATTGGCAAAAGAAGAAATGGAGACATGAATGAACTGACTACGTGTGTGGTGGAGGCAGCATGGATTGAGACATTCAAGAAGTAGCTAGATTATTATCTGAAATGTAAAAAGGGTAATGGTACGAGGTGAATTGCTTGTTTGGAGAGCCAGCACACAAATGATGGGCGGATTGGTCACATTCTGTTCTCAACAATTCTGTGAATATGCTTCAGAATAGCATATAGTTGCTTGGCTGACCTATAACTTTGGGAAAGGAAAGCAAGTGTTATTAAAACAAGTTTTATTAAGGAACAGATGTTAATTATAGACAAATGATAGACAATTTATTCTTCTCATTCATCTTATAGATGTTTTGGTAATGAATTGCAAAAGCCCCAATTTCCAAAGTGGAGGGGGCTGTGGAACACCTGCATGCAGATGTTGAATAATTCTTAACAGTAATTAATACATTCTTTATACATTGGCTTGAAGGTGCCCTCTAGAGAAGTAATAAACTATAAATTGTCTCTTGCAATACTTTCTTCATCATTTGACTTCTTTCAATCATAAACCAGGGAGTTACAGACCAGTGAGTCTCATAGCAACGATGGGAAACTTGGAAAAAGTTCTGAAGGAAAGAATTAATCTCCTCTTGGAGAGGCATAGTAAAATCAGGAATAGTTGGCATGACTTTGTCAGAGGGAGGTCATGCCTAACAAATTTGATAGAGTTTTTCGAGGAGATGACTAGGTGTGTAGATGAGGCTAGGCAGTTGATGTGATTTTTATAAATTTCAGCAAAGCTTTTGACAAAGGAGACCGATAAATAAGGTAAAGGTACATGGGATCCAGGGTCAAAATCTGAAATTGCTGGAATAACTCAGGAGGTCTGGCAGCATCTATGGAGAGAAAACAGATTTATCATTTCAAGTCCAGTGACCCTTTAGCAGTTTTTCCAGCAATTTCTGATTTTGTTTCTGATTTTCAGCTTCCACAGTTCTTTGGGCTTTTTTGTTTAGTGGGATGACATTTCAAAATGGCAATTGCCCAGGCCCATGACAAGAGTTTACTTTTATATTTGATGCATAAGTCAGCTGCCAGTTTTGGATTGATTTATTTTAAAGCATCTAAGGTTAACTTATCAGCCAATATGTCTTATCAGAAAAAGAGAATTAAACTTGGGTAATATGCAATCAGATATGATATGCCTTTAACAAATCCACACTTCCTACCCTCGATCAACCTAACTATCTGCAAATCCTTACTAATTTTACATTGAATGATGGATTTTTAAGCGTTTGTCCAAAACTGACAAGAATAAATGGTTTATAATTATTTTGGTTATCCATCTGTCTCGTCTTAAATGAGGAAGTTAAGTGAAAAAAAGTACAAATGCACTTGAGTAGCACTTTTATTATAGTAGAGCATCCTACAGCCATTAAATACCTTATGTGAGGTATAGCTACTGTTACAATATAGAAGGGTGGCAACCTGTTTGCTCACAGCAGAGTCCCACACCAATCCAGACCAGATAACCAGTTTGAATAACATTTATCAAAGGACAAATATTGAACAGAACAGTGAGAGAACTCCCTTGCTATTCATCAAGTTGCCTTAGATCTCTACATCCATCTGAGAGGACAGATAGGACCTTGGTTTAATGCCTCATACAAAGGAATGCTTCAATACTGCAAAGAGTCAGCCTAACATCAAGGTTGCTGGGATTGGAGATGAATACACAACTTTCTGACTCAGAGACAAACTTGTTATTATTATTGTCCTGTCTTTCTTGCACATCTCTTTGAAAAACTGCCAACTTGAATTTGAATTTTGGTGACCTTGAACATAGACAAAAAATGCTCCATTTCCTTTTCTATTTCTTAATTCCATTTGATGGCCTGTTTAGGCCTTTGCATTAATATTCCATGTTTAGGGATTCTGCCCATTCTCTTTCATTTTCTTTTCAGACAGAACACTCAGATTATAACCCACTGGATTTTGTTTCATTCCTCAGGTTGCTTTTGTTCTTTTATGTATTTTGTTATTGCTGACCCTTCTGCACTGGCAAGACTTTTCCCATACTTACTGTAACAAAGTAATTCACGGTATAGAATTTACTTCATACTGCTTTTCACATGCTCCACTTTAAGCAGCTCTGTTTTGAGGTGGTTAGGTGTGAAATAACATATGGAGGCCAGTATCCTGTGACCAAATCATCCTTTATTGACGAATGAACTTGAACAAACGTCAACTAGAGTACTGCCTCATACAGAGTCAGGCACCAGAGTCAGTATCCCTGACACTCACCTTTTTTATGTCATCCAGACATCCCTGATTAGACCAGGTTAACAGCCCCAATCAGGGAACTCATATTCTATGAGGTTAACCTGGCTAACTTCATGACAGTCACTACAAGGTGGTTGTAGTTTTTGGAGGTCAATCATACATCTTCAAAACATCACTTCAGGAGTTCATCAGGGTAGTGTTCTAGACCCAAGCATTTACAAATGCTTTATAGATGACCTTCCCTCCAATGTATGGTCAACAACATTTCCTGATGAATTCACCCTGTTCATGACCATTCACAACATCTCAGATACTGAAGCAATTTGTGTTCACGTAGAGCAACACCCGGACTGATAAGTGGGAAGTAACTTTTAGGCTACACAAGTTCTAGGCAGTGATCACTTACAACAAGAGGGCATCTAACCATCTCCCCCTGGCGTTCAATGGTATCAATATTTCTGAATGCCGCAATATCAACGTTTATGGGAGACCACTGTTGACCTTTTCATGAAGAGGTGGTTCCTTACTTCTCTCCAGAATGGCATGGCTTAGATTTAAAGGTCATACCTCCTTGTCTCATTGGCATTTTCTCTCTTTTTCTCTTCCTTTAGCCCTGGGGGTGAATTGTGGAGCAGCGGCAGGTGCGGGCAGTGAGTCCCAGGCGGAGACTGGCGCGGGTGAGACAGACCTGGAACTTACCTTGGAGCTGCTGAGTGCTGGTATGGAGCAGACTGAAGGATTGCAGTGGAGCAGGGACGGCTGTTGGACTGGGATCTGGCGCGGGTGGTCAGACCACATGTAGAGGCCCTGTGCTGAGCTGCTGCAATGTAATGTTTATTTGGAGTTTCTTTTTACCTGACCGTAATGTCAATCATTTAACGATATCTTATTTCTAACTTATTTTTTATACTCCGTAAAGTAATGCAACTACTTTTTATTTCTCTTTTGTATCCATGATTTGTACCTAGGTACTTGTACCTGAGACAGTGCCAAAAAGAGGCAGACATTGTAAAAACTTTTCGTTGTATTTCTACAATGGAGTACATGCAACAATAAGGGATATTCTATTCTATTCAGAAAAGCTTTCTCTCTCTCTCTGTCTCTCTACCTCAATTACTTTCAAAGTTCTAAGAAGCCTAATCTGATCTTCAAGGGAATACATGTATTGCTTATATAATTTCTCCTCATAACCTAAACCATGGAGTCCTGGAAGAATTCTGACAATTCTGTGCTGCACTCCTTCCTATAGTTTGTCCTTGGGTGCAGTACTATCCAGACTGTACACAGTATTTTACAGGTCTAACATGTTTTTGTACAGCTGTAGCAAAACCACCACCCTTTTATATTGTGATCATAAGAATTAATTTAATATTTTAGTGACTTCATACAAATAGTCATTTGGAAGGTCAGAACATGCGTATTGAAAGCAGACACATGTTGTCAAAGCTTTTTGTCTTATCAGGACAATTCGCAAGAAATAACAATGTAACGGGAAACACAGTTGAGAGGAGTGTGCTGACTGATTGGCGAGTGGACTCTGGGAAAGGTATCGCCATGGATAATACACCAGTTAATGATAACTGACAGTTAAATACTGAGCTTTGTTTAAATCAGGCAAATTGACTCTGATTGGTCAAGGCATTGCCCTCAGAAATAAACCAAAAAATAACTATTACCCTTCTGTTGAATTGAAACAGGTTCACTGTGTAGGCATGTTCATTCTGTCTGCAAAGAGCAGGCCCTGGTGTGTTAATATGTGTAGCTTCCATCATATGTTTGCTTACAATCCCTATATCATTACCTGATATTGTATGTCTGCAGATATTATAGAAAGTAAAGATAAACTAAACAATTCAATCCACTTAAAACATTAATATTAAATACTTGAGTCAGGGGCACATTTCCCCAAGCTACAGCTGCAATTTTCATTTACTGATGCTCCAGGAATTTTGTAGATCATGTATAAAGTCAATTAACTAATCAGATTTGAACAATTTACTTAATTAAGCGAATGCTCTAAATATTCTATTTTGAATCAGTCTCAGTTTGATGCATAGCTTATCAATCTCTTTCAATGTTAATTTTTCCTTCCACTCCTCTGCTAACAATAGCAATAATAGCAGATTACCATTCATTATCTTCTGCTCATCATCATGTGTTATCTTCTACCAAAATAAAATTAATGTAAAAACAAACTGGCAATGCACAGATATAATGCAGCACTAGTTGTGTAACTAGGTGATTTCAATGCATTTTGCTTTTTCTGCAAATTAATTCACGTTTTGTAATGTGTTGAATAATGGAGATCAGATCATTCTTTGTCTGTAAAAGTAAGGTATATCATTAGAATGATATAGGATTTAAAATAATTTATGTCATTAACCCAGGCCACTTGCATGTGTGATGCTATTTTAAGTTAGATAAGGACACTGGTAGGTATATAACTCAACTGCTGTAAAGTATGTCTTTCTCATAATCTGCTGTTGTATTAAATGGTCCCCTCACTACATCACAGTGAAGATCATCAAACAGTGGGTGGAAGATGTGATGATATTATTGTGTTATCTAAATGTAACACAAATGTTGTAATTGTTGTTATATAAAGAAAGCTACCAGTCAATTTGTACAAATCAAGGTCCCACAAAAGGCAGTAACTTACTTTAAAACTATTGGTTCAGATAGGTTTTGGCCAGGAAAATGTCACCTTCCCCAACATTGTAGAGGTCCCAGTATTGGACGAGGGTGGACAAGGTCAGAAGTCACAAGACACCAGGTTATCGTCCGACAGGTTTGTTTGAAATCACAAGCTTTCAGAGCGCTGCTCCTTCGTCAGGTAAAGTCACTTCAGAGCAGCACTCCGAAAGCTTGTGATTTCAAATAAACCTGTTGGACTATAACCTAGTATCTTGTGACTTCTGACCTTCCCCAATATTGCCAAGGGATGTTTTAGATCATCTTGACAGAGTTTTCATGGCTACTATTTAACAGGGCTACTATTTTTGCCAGATAAAAGACACCTGTGATAATGAAGCGCTACCTTCATGCTATCTTTAAGCATCGAATTAGATTGTTTGCATAGTGGTCTGGATTGGTACTTGGTAGATCTATACCCTTCTGACTTAATGCTGAGAATGCTGTCACTGAGGCATTGGACTGGATTTTATTGGCCCTTTGAAAACAGGCTGGGAGACATAAAGCCTTGGAAAATGGTGGGAGAAGGTATTGTCATGGCAGCTTGCTATCTTCCCAGCATCAAAGGATACTTTGAGAGACAGGAATCTCAGCAATGTGGCTAATCTTTGACTGAAGGCAGGTAGCCAAATAAACCAAATAATTGTCCAATTAATGATTACTTTCTGCCCTCATTGACAACTTGCCGGTACTTGAAGGGGCAGTCATTGCATAGGGAGAATATTAGCTGAACTCTTGCAGCCTCTTAGCAGTTTCCTGGTGGAAATCCTCCTTTGTAGCCCCTCACTGGCCTAAGAAAAGCCACTGCCATTTCCCCCCCCACCAACAACAACAGGACCCTTGTGGATAACACACAACCCTCCCTGAACATTGAGGCCACCTGCCTTACCCAGCCTGGTTTAAAGGAAACACTTATCTGGCCTCAGTATGGAGATGCCCCTCTAATTCTTTTGCAGTCACAGAAGTGACCACTTCTCATATTGATTGACCATAGCTTTGGGAGGGTGGTCACCACATACAATTAAATGGCAGTCCTGGTTGTAGTTGGTTATTTGGCTACTAAGGGTATAATGGTCATTTTTGATCCAGACAACATATAATGGCAAAACTCAAGCTCAGCTAAGAACAGAAAACATTTACTGCAAGTGGTGAATATGAACTCATTTTGAAGCTATTTTTAATTAAAATTGTCCTTTAAATGAACTTTGCTTGAAATCAGTTTGCTCTGCTTCTTGTAAATTTGTATCAGTTTATGAAAGGCAGTAATTTTTTCTGTGTTATGATGTCTTCTATCCTTGACATTCTAACACAAAATCTGTAATAGTAATTTTCTTTTTATTAGGGCCAGATGCATTTTCTGGGAACTATTTTGCGCTGTGATAATTTCATTTATATTTTCAATGCTCACATAATTGCTAGACAGTGAAAATACTTGGAAGATTGAATCACATTCATCATAGTAATTAACTATTCAACACTGCCAGGCTTCAAACTGTCAAGTCTAAAAGTGAACTTTCCTAAGCAGATTGAAGACTTTGAGTGATGGATTCTTTTTGCCTTCGTTTGTTTCAGATTCCAAAATAGTTCTCAACTGATGAACCAAATCATAACTAAATTAAAAAGGAAGTTAGAAGGGTATAAATCATGTTGGGTTTGTTTTATAAAATGATTTAATAGGAGAACACTCAGGTGAACTCCAATCTATTGGAGGTATATACAAATAGGGTCGATTTGTATATTTTTTTTGTTCTTATTTGCCAACAAGATAATTAATCTGCCTCTAGCATTCATTATATTTTACTGTGATGCACTTTGCTTTGTGCTGTGACCATTGGTCTTGATTTTGTAGTCAGTGATGAAGCAAGGGCATTCGTCATTAACTTTGAAGAAAGCTACCAAGAGTGATGTATGAATCTCTGCAATATGTTTTTCTTTCCTTTTCCCAACAACAGTTTAAAGCTGGCACCCAGTCAAGGGATGCAGCATCAATAATGTAAGCAAGGAGATAAGGAGTCATAGAATCCCTAAAGTGTGGCCATTCAGCTCGTCAAGTCCACACTAATGCTTTGAAGATCATCCCACCCATACTCCATTCTCCCATCCCATACCCCAGTATTTCTTATGGCTAATCCACCCAGACTGCACATCTTTGAACTTTGGGAAGAAATTGGAGCACCTGGAGGAAACCCATGCAGACATGGGGATAATGTACAAACTCCACACAAGCAGTCGCCCAAGACTGGAATCAAACCTGGGTCCTGACAGTGCTAACCACTGAGCCACTGTACCACCATCAACAGCAAACCAGGAGGTTAAAAGCAGTTAACATCCTTCACCTTTAATGGAAATTTTTAGATTTCAAAATGAATAACAATGCTTAGGATAAAAGGCTAAAAAAGGTTTAAAATAGTCTTTAAATTTATGTTTTTCTTTCATTATTATACAGGGATTTGAAATTCAAAATACAATATTAGGTTTTCAGAGCCAAAAGGGATGTTCCACAGTAATTCTGAAATTAACATGCTATTCAAAACTTTGTTCAAAACATTCTGTTACAAAGATTTTTACAGTGAGACTAACAGCAAAGAAAATTAACTCTTCATCAAATCATAACTGCAAAGGACATTGTGGTTCTACAGTGTACCCTATAGAGGAGAATAGATGAATTAAAAGCAAGTTTTGGATTTCCACATTACCGCGCATGTGTTCGAAACGCTGCAGTTTCTGTGAGATTCAGTCTAATGTAGCAGGAATAGCAATGTTTGATCATGTCCACCTCCCATGGAAGGAGCTAAGTGTTGCCATTTGTCAAATGCCTGTGTATATCAGTAGATGTAATATGCATACCGTTGGAAAAAAACAGAAATAAGTCCCAGACTCATAGAGATATACAGCGCGGAAATAGATCCTTCGGTCCAACTCGCCCATGCTGATCAAATATAATATATAAATCTAATCCCATTTACCAGCATTTGGCCCATATTCCTAAAAACCCTTCCTATTCATATATCCATCCACTTGCCTTTTAAATGTAATCGTACCTGCCTCCACCACTTCCTCTGGCAGCTGATTCCATACACGCTCCACCCACTGTGTGAAAAAGTTGCCCCTTAAGTCCCTTTTAGACCTTTCCCCTATGCCCTCTAGTTTTGGACTCTCCTACCCCGGGGAAAAGGCCTTGTCTATTTACCCTATCCATGCCACTCATGATTTTATACACTTCCATAAGGTCACCCCTTATCCTTCGATGCTCCAGGGAAAACAGCCCCAGCCTATTTGCCCTCTCCCTTTAGGTCACATCCACTGCCCTGTCCTCATCAATCCTCTTCATTACTTCTCCAAAAAACTCAATCTTGTTAGTGAGATACGACTTCCCACACACAAAGCCGTGTTGACTATCCTAATCAGTCTTTGCGTTTCCAAACACATGTAAATCTTCACCCTCGGGATTCCCTCCAACAACTCTCCCACCAATGGTGTCAGGCTCACTGGTCTATAGTTCCCTAGCTTTTCCTTATCACCTTTCTTGAATAGTGACATGACATTCGTCAACCTCCAGTCTTCCGGCACATCACCTGTGACTATCGATGATACAAATATCTCAATGTCCAGCAATCTCCTCCCTCACTTCCTACAAAGTTCTAGGGTACACCTGATCAGGTCCGGGGACTTATCCACCTTTATGTGTTTTTAGATGTCCAACACCTTCCCCCTCTGTAATATGGGCATTTTTCAAGATGTCATTATTTATTTCCCTACGTTGTACATCTTCTAGGTACATCCACATACTGAATCAGAAAATTTTCTTGTGCACTTTTAACAAATCCCTCTCCATCCAAGCCCTTAACACTAGCAATTCGGTCTATGTTTATTAAAATCCCCCACAATAACTACCCTATTATTCTCACAGATAACTGAAACCTCCTTACAAAATTGTTTCTCAATTTCCCGCTGACTACTGGGGGGTATATAGTACAATCTCAATAAGATGACCATCCCTTTCTTAATTCTCAGTTCCACCTAAATATCTCCCTTGGATGTATTCCCGGGAATATCTTCCCTAAGTACAGCAGTAATGTTATCCTTAGTCACAAGCACCACTCCCCCTCCTCTCTTGCTCCCCTTTCTATCCTTGATATAACATCTATGCCCTGGAACATGAAGTTGCCGGTCCTGTCCATCCCTGAGCCACATTTCTGTAATTGCTATGATATCCCAGTCCCATGTTCCCAACCATGCCGTCAGTTCATCTTCTTTACCTGTTAGTCCTCTTGTATTGAAATAAATGCAGTTTAATTTATCAGTCCCACCTAGTTCTCTGCTTTGTTCTTGCCTACCATGACTGTTTGACTTACTCCTTCTCCCAACTGTATCAGTCTCAGACTGCTCTCTTTCCTCAATATTTCCCTTCCTGGTTTAAATCCTCCCAAGCAACTCTAGCAAATCTCCCTGCCAGTATATTAGTCCCCTTCCAATTCAGGTGCAATCTGTCCTTCTTATACAGGTCACTTCTATCCCAGAAGAGATTCCAATGATCCAAAAATGTGAATCCTTCTCCCCTATACCAGCTCCTCAGCCATGCATTCATCTGCTCTATCCTCCTATTCCTACCCTCACTAGCTCATGGCACTGGGAGTAATCCAGATATTACTATGCTCAAGGACCTCCTTTTTAAATCCCTACCTAACTTCCTATATTGTCTCCTTAGAATCTCATCCTTATTTCTTCCTATGTCATTAGTTCCAATGTGTGCAATGACCTCCAGCTAATATTCTGCACCCTCTCTGAGACATCCTTGAACCTGGAACCAGGGAGGCAACACACCATTCTAATGTCTCACTGTTGGCTGCAGATACATCTGTCTGTGCCTCCGACTAGAGTCCCCGATCACAGTCGACTGCTTGGAACCTGGCGTACCCCTTGTTACATTACAGCCAGTCTCAGTACCAGAAACCTGGCTGTTGATGCTACATTACCCTGAGAGTCCATCAACCCCTACATTCTCCAAAGCAGCATACTTGTTTGAGATAGGGATAGCCACAGGAGACTCCTGTATGACCTGCCTCCCTCTCCTACTTTTCCTGTAGGTCACCTATCTCCCTGACTATATCTTCAGTTTATCTCCCTTCCTGCAACTGCCATCTATCACAGCCCCTAGCTCCTGCAAATTCCTATGGTTTCTAACTGCCGCTCCAACCAATCCATATGATCCAATAGGATTCGCAACTAAACACACTTCCTGCAGACATAATCGTCAGTAACATGGAAACTCTCCCTAATCGCCCACATCCGGCAGGAAGAACACATCACTCTCCTAAAGGCCATCTTAACAATCTACAGACCCAGAAAATAGCACAGTCTTACTGCTCCAAAACCACTGCTCCAGGCTAACTTATTACTTATGTTTTATATTTTTAAAGTTTAATCAAGAGACAGTTCTCAATTAAAAACATATAATCAAAAAGAACCCACTTTACTCACTATTGTACATTTACAAAAAAAACAGCTAGCAGCTTAGCTGCTCCCCTGCTGTGAGCTCCCCACACACGTTTCTCCAAGGTCAGCTGTGAATTTCACTGTTTGTTTACTTTTCTTGGATGAATTCCTGCTTCCAGAGGTACTTGAAATCAAACAGCAGAGGCAGTAGCTGTGAAGGTTCATTGCTGGGTCAGACAGCTGTGTAGGATTCTTTCTCCATTGATTCACTTCCCACCATGTGGTCACTACCTTTGTCTCCTTTCCTCCTTTTTTGAAGTGCTGTTGTTTTGATCCTTTTTTGCCGAAGTTCCAAAACAATGCCACAGCTTATAAAACAGTAATTACTGCCCCTGGAATTCGAGCTGGAATTCAGCTCCAACACTGAAAATATCTCAAAAAAGGAGCAGCTCCTACAGCCACAATTTTTTTCCCATCTTCCATCTCTGATTACCATAAACACAGTCAGTTTTATAATTGAAGTTTTCCTTCGAGTCCAGTCATTTAACGTACATGCTGTGGATTCTAAGCTTTATTCCCTAAGATACCATTTATGTTGTTGCAATGAGCATGATTTCAAGTTCTGATAAAAGACCAGCAAGCTGAAAAGCAAATTTTCTCTCTACACGCATGATACTTGGCCAACTAAGTATTTTCTATCAGTGTGTATTTGTATTTCATAATTTCCTATTACTGTGCACACATTGTGATCTCAGATGTCTATATTGCTCATTCCTAGGTTGAATTTGCTTGGCAGTGGACACATATATCCTCAGTTTGGATTCTAACCAGGTAGAACCCAGCCTATATTATTTGGTACAAATGCAGAAACTGCTGGAGAAACTCAACAGGCCTGGCAGCATCTGTGGAGGGAGGAACAGAGTTAATGTTCTGAAGAAGAGTCATATCAGACTTGAAACATTGTCTCTATTTCTCCCTCCACAGATGCTGAGTTTCTCTAGCATTTTCTGTATTTGTTTAAGATTACCACATTGCGCAGTAGTTCACTTTTATTTGACTCTATTACTTGGTGTCTGCCTGTCTGGAACTTCAACTATTCTATTAGGATAGAATTCTGTGTTTGCCATGGGAGTGATACCTCACAAGAGGTTGCAAATAAATATTTAGAGATTAGGACAGGACTGAATCTCTGCTGTTTAAACATTTTAAGTGAGTCAAGTGCTATTCACTGCTCAAAGATAAACTTTCTGATTGCTTCATAATCTTGATTTGAAACCACATGAGATTTGCATTTGATGCAGTCTGTTGCTACCATTTGCTACATACACCCAGTCACTTTCAGGTTGGTCAGGGACAATTAAGGGAGGGACTAGGTGACCAAGCCACTCTCAGGAGGCTGGGTGGTAGTGATTCAAACATGTCAATGTGGCTGGGAGCATCATATTTAACTTGTCTTCAAGTTTTAACCCTAAGCAATGGTAAATGCAGCAGCTTAGGGATGGTAAGACATGTCCAGGGAATACTAAAATCTCCTCAAAGCACTGCCTGTGAGCTGGATTACCTTCTGTCTACCTCCTTCCCACCACCGACCCCCACTTCAATCCCCAGCCCTCTTGGCCCTCCAATCTTACCTTCTCCACTGTGATTGGACCCTCTTTGCTGCATCAAACTCCCCTTAGCCAGAGATTTTCTCTGGGATTAAGGATTAGATGCTCCTTGGATTGAAATCCTCTAGCCTCCTGGTATAGAGCAATTTTAGCAATAGGGGTCAGTCCTCCAGAGTTTAGAACCTATTCTCATACCCAGGATCAGACTACAAAGTACAAACAGCAGACTTCTTACCCACTCCTGCATTTTTGGACTTTGGTGAGGACTGTTCCCAAAGACTTTGAGATCTGCCAACCTGCTTGCTGTATGTGCAGTGTGTATGTTGTTAGCACATCGAGTAAGTGTAAGGTTGACATACCACACTACCTTACAGAAAGATGTATACCTCCTTCACTGCAAGGCAAGCTATCTCATCATATGACTTCACTGATTGGCACGGCAACACAAGGCAATGCAGGGTTGATGCGAGCATTCAGGTAGGTGCTGAGTGAGTGAGTGCTAAGAGAGCAAGCGAGCAGCCTTGAGGAGCAGCCTGGTGAAATCTGTTAGCTGGGTGCCTGTTCCTGTGAATTTAAAGTGTCCTTGCAGCCGCCTTTCAATGCTTGTTGCTGGTGTGCCCTCAATGCAAGTCTGTACCCTGCCAGTGTATTGGAGGAGTGCCAACATGGTTGTAATGGGTTGGTAAATGCAGGTGGCAATATCTGTGGATGAAGGCTGAGTGAAGCTGGTGCACGAGGACCACACCCCCAGATACTGTCTGACCTTAAGCAACATGGAGGTTCTTCGGATCAAGCAGCGAGCTGTAGTCACTAGGTACCTGCTCTAATTTCATTGTCGCCAGTGTTTTTGATAAGGAAGGGAAGTTATGTGTTACTGAGCAGAATTTGACTGAAAACAAAATGTTTATCAACAATAATTCTTATTAATTGGCATAAAACTGGAGTGAGATGCTCCCAATACCAAGGTAAGCCTTGCTGACTTCTCATGCAATTCTGCCACATATATTATTCTAGACCACATCACTCAGATCCCTTTAAGATTCTAATCATTTTCTTGTTCATGAGTTCTTGCATCATGAGTTGCCAGACTAATGTTACTGGTTATCACTTCTTGTATATAATGATTTGATGGTTTTGACATACATTTGAACCAATTTTGTCACAATGATGACAGAAAAACTGTCAGCATTGATTATCGTTTCTCCACTGGAACTGGCAGCATCTCTGGAGTTAAACATGGAAATCCAGAAGTGATTCTACATGTCCACAAAATGAGTGGTGGCGAAATTATCCCAGTCTGCAATCAAATGGAAGTTACTAACCTGGCAAGAATTTGTCCTTTGGCACCATTAGTGTCAGATTTATATGGCCCAAACTGTGCCCAAATGGAGTCAAAGTAATGGTAGAGACATTGTACATGTTGATGACCAACTTCTGTTCTGCATATTGTTATGACCAGATGAGGAGAAGCTAATTGACTTTCCTCTTTTAAACCCCATCTCAGTTGGTTGAACAAATATTATTATCACACAGCAATTAAAAGTGTAGTTAACGAAATCAAAATGAAGAAGCCAGTTACAAGACTTTCTTGACTGAAGGAAAGGAATTTTATTACCTACTAACTCCAAGAAAAAAAATAGATGTGATACGAATACATTCACAAAAATAGGTAATAATGTTTTAAAAGGAGGAAATATCTGATACAAATAGATAGAATAAATGCTACACAGCTTAAAAGTTCCTGGAATCCTTGAGCTGTTTAAATTTTTAACCTGAGATCTCAGTTATTTCATTGTTGATTGCTATCTTATAGGTACCTTTGAATTATTGGTGAATTGTTGTTCTGTAATTTGATTTTTCACCTGATGTTGCTTTTGAAGTGACGACAGAAGCATGGAAAGAGAGAGACTTCTAGCTATTGTTGTTACTAATTACTTTTCCTTCTCTCTGCTCTGCGCTGTCAAGGAGTCACTGAAATATAGTGCATTTGAAAATTTCCAAGCATGGCTTCATTGTCATTTCAACCGGCTAACTTGGAGGCAAGCCTTTCATTTCCCAATATTTTAAATTATCAAATGAATGTGAATTAAAACAGGAGATGTGAATTTCTCGATCTCATTCAATTGCCTGGTTTCAATGTCTCTTCAGATTGAAGTGTAATTTCAGTGCAGACAGTTTTGTTTGTTCTATCCTGGTCTCCTGGACTTGCCTCAATCTGAGGCAAGGTGATCACTGCAGCTATTTTAGGTTATAACATTAAGAGGAATCTTTGAGAGGGTGTGAGAATTTGAGGGATACCGTGGGCATGTAAACACACCCAAACTCCTCTAGGAGCCAAGAAAGCTTGATTTCAGTAAGATTTTAACATTAGTGGAGCCGGCCAGTTGTCTGCTTCAGACCAACTGAAGGCAATCATGGATCAAGCTGAAGGGAAGTCAAGTATGATACATCCGTTTCTGAAGTAAGGCTAAATCATACATGAAAGGTCTAGTCTCTTTGAAATTAAAGTTGCAGCAGTCTATCACTAATCAGAGGATGAAGTAGCATTAAGATCGTTGCCAATTCTGGTGGTCATCTCTCTTTCGGCAACAACTAGTAATATATATGACTCAGAGTCATGGGCTGTTTGGACTTGTGCATCAGGAAGGCTGGAGCAGAAATTGGATGCTGCACCCTGAGAAATCAAGGTCGCTAGGGAAGGGGAACAGCAGCATGTACAGGAAGGGCTGAGCCCTGGAACAGCAGTGTGTACAGGAAGGGCTGAGCCCTGGAACAGCAGCGTGTACAGGAAGGGCTGAGCTCTGGAACAGCAGTGTGTACAGGAAGGGCTGAGCCCTGGAACAGCAGTGTATCCGGGAAGGGCTGAGCCCTGGAACAGCAGTGTGTACAGTATGGGCTGAGCCCTGGAATCAGGAGGCCAAGGGAAAGGCATGAGGAGTATGAAGGAGAAGGAAAACACCATCCTGAACATCGGACCTGTAAGCAGAGACAATTAAGACTAAATATGGCTGAGAACCAGTGTCAAAGGAGAAAGTGACTCTCTAGGTGGATGGTTACAGATATCTATGTCCTTGTCAGTAAAGACCCTACACCTTACATCACTGATTGCCATGCCTTGCTGGACAATGTCAGAGTAACTGTGACCTTGAATTTAGTCACCACTGCCATTACAATGATCAACTGTGAACATCTGTGGCATCTCAAAGATGCATCAACCTGGTAATAGGAGAGGGTGTTAGATGTCACCTTAATAATACTAATGCTCTGTGGACAGCAGTTCAAGTCCTATCACAGCAGCTGCTGGAACTTAAATTCAATTTAGCGAACTTGGAGTAAAGGAAATCTGCTATCCTTGCACGGTTTGGCCTACACTGACCCCAGACCCACAGCAATGTAGTTGACTATTAACTTGCCATTGAAAGTATCTGTAAAAATCACTCAGTTCAAGGACAGTTAGGGATAAGCTGCAAATACATGCCTTTCCAGTAACATACACATCCCTTGGAAGAATTTAAAGAAAGGTCACAGGTGCCTCTTCCCAAGGCTGAAAATCAAATCAAGTTCACAAATAATAATCATTGGCGATTTTAATCTACATGGAGATTGTATAAATCAGATTGACAAGAATACTTCGCGTGGATTCATAGAGTGTTTTCAGGACGGTTTTTTAGAGCACTATGTTCTAGACCTAGCCGGAGACACTAGGTCTGATCATGTGCCATGAGATAAGCATTAATGAAACACCTCATATTAAAGGCAGCGATTGTAATACGATTGAATGTTATATTCAGTTAGAGGAAGAGATACGAGGATTGAACATGAAAGTTTTAAACTTAAATATGGGCAATTTTGAGGGCATGAAGACAAAACTGGCCAACATGAACTGGGAAACTAGGTTAAAGAACAGGTTGGTTCCCTAAATAGAGACAGACATTGAAAGAAATATTTCAGAATACACAAAAAAATTACATTCCAATCAGAAAGAAAGATTTTACTGGAAAGATGCATCCACCGTGGTTAACTAAAGAATTTAAAGGTAGTGTCAAATTGAAAGAAAAATTGCATAATTCTGCAATGATGAATGGCAGATCAGAAGATTAACAGAACGTAAAGAACAGCAAGGAATGACTAAATAGTGAATAAGCAAAAGGAAATTAAAGTACGAGGGTAATCTAGCTAGAAATATAAAATCCAATATTAAGAGTTGCTACAGGTATCTAGTAAAGTATAAGTGAGCTTTGGGCTTCTAGGGAATGAGTCTAGGGAATTAGTGATGGAAAATAGAGAAATGGTTGATGAAATGAACAATAATTTTGTATCTGTCTTTACTATAGAGGATACAAATAACATTCCGAAATTGTTGTGAATCAGCAGGTCAAAGAGATTGAGTAATTTAACGCAATCAAAATCACTATGGAAAAGATACTGAGAAAATTATGGGAAGTATAGTCCAACAATTCTCCTGACCCTGCTGATTTTACCGTAGGGTGTTAAAACAAGTGGCTACTGAGATAATATTGCATTTGTTTTAATTTTCAGAGTTTTCTAAATTTTGGAAACGTCTATCAGATTGAAAAATTGCAAATGTTACTCCTTTATTACAGAAATGAAGGAAACAGTAAGTGGGAAATTACAGGCCAGTTAGCCTAAAATCCCTGGTAATGGAAAATGTTAGAATATATTACTAAGGAGGTTAAGACATGGCACTCAGGAAATTGTAATGCAATCATGCAGTCAACTTGAAAATGAAATCACGTTTGCATAATTTATCGGAGTTCTTTAAGGAGGGAACAAACAACATGGATAAAGGGGAACTAATGCATGTGCTATACTGTGATTCCCAGAAGACATTTGACAAAGTGATACATCAAAGACTGCTAAGTGGGAAAACTCTGAGTGAGTTACTCCAGCATCGGCAGTTCTTACTATCTCTAAGTGGGAAAAGAAAGCTCATTGCTTAGAGGCTAACATGGGAGAGGATTAGTTGGTTAAAAGGAAACAGAGGGTGGACATAGACGTTTATAGCACTGCAGGAGTCCATTCGGCCCATCATGTCTGCAACAATCAACAAAAACTTGCCTACACTAGTCCCATTTTCCAGCTTTTGGCCCGTAGCCTTGGAAGCTTTGGCAATGCATAATGGATAATTTACAGTTTGTCAGGTTGCAAAATTAATGTGCCACAGGGATCAGTGCTGGGTCTTTAATTATTTACAATTTATATCAATGACTTTGATGAAGATAATGAATGTATGGTTGTTAAATTTGATGACAATACAAAGATAGACAACAAAGTAACTTGTGAAGAGGAGATAAAAAGTATGCAAAGCAATGTGGATGAGCTCAGTGAGTAGGCAAAATATTGGCTTACAGAGTACAATGTAGAAAAATGTGAACTTGTCCACCTTGGCAGAAGGAATGTACACGTAGTATATTATTTAAATAGAGAGTGATTGCAGAACTCTGAGCTACAGAGATACTGGGTATCCTGGTACATGAGTCACAAAAGGTTACTGTGCAGGTACTGCAGTGATTAAGAATGCAAATGGAATGTTGTCATTTGTTGCAAGGGAATTGGAAGATAAATGTAGGGATGTTTTGTAACAGTTATATAGACTGCTGGTGAGGTCACATCTGGAGGACTGTGCACAGTTTTGGTCTCCTTCATAGAATCCCTACAGTGTGGCAGCAGGCCATTCAGCCCATTGAGTGCACACTGCCTCTCTGAAAGAGCATCCCGCTCAGACCTGTCCTCCATACCCTATCCCTGTAAACCTGCACTTCCCATGGCTAATCCCCATAGTCTGCACATTCCTGGACACTATAGGCAATTTAGCATGGCCAATCCACCTAACCTGAGCATCTTTGGACCGTCAGAGGAAACCCACTCAGACATCAGAGAACGTACAAACTCTACCCAGACAGCCGCCCCAGGCTGGAATCTAACCCAGGTACCTGGTGCTATGAGGCAGCAGTGCTAACCACTGAGCCACCATTTAAGGAAGGATGTAAAAGTGTGGGAACAGCCATTCTCCCAGTATTCACTATGAACAATCCTCCTGATATCTTTTTAAATGGACATTAGGAAATTAAATTTATATCAATCTAATAGAATAATATTCAAAAATATGCCAGATTGAAAATCTGTCATCTATAAAAACATTCAAAAATATAAATCCCCTCAAATAGCCAATCTGGTATGAAAACAAATAAACAAACAAATTAATTTGTAAATCAAAGATAAATAGTTCTTGGCACATGATTTAAATTGACTTAGGGAAAAGAGAATTTCATGTGGTAGACATTGTTAGATATTGAAGGCAGCTTTCTTTGACATCAGCATTGACCAGTCATACTTTGCTGCTGATTGCAAAACATGGGGCATTATCATGTATGACTGTCATTTTTTAACCCCATTGTATTGATTCTGAATTATTGATCAACATTCCTGGTGCATGTCAAATATTTGTCAGGTTGATTTCAAAAAATGCTCAGTAGAAAGCCATAGTTTGCTTTTGAGGATGTTGAATAGTTTGCCAATTTTCAAAAGTCATACTCTTATGACTTTAAACAGACCTTTGTTATTTTATGAAAAGCAAATTGAACAGCAAGAACTTGGAAACGATAGTTTAAATGTTTTTCCTTCTGAAAGCAGCATATTTGCCTTGCTTAAAAGTACATTTAGGTTTTTGCTATATCCTTAATAAAACTGTCTAGGAGCATTGGTGAGGCTCTATCTAGAGTAGATGTTTAGTTGCCTTACCTAAGGACAGATATATTCTATTGGAAACTATTCAGAGCTAGTTCCCCAGACTGATTCCTTGAATGAAGGTATGATCTAATGAGGATGGTTAAGTAGGATGGGCATAAACTTACTGAAGTTCAGAAAAATGAGAAGTGATCTTTGTGAATTATATAAGATTTTGTAGGGACTTGACAGGGTGGATTTTGAGAACATGTTTTACATCTTAAGAGAATCCAGAAGTAGGAGGTATACATTGGAAATAGTAAGGTTCCCATTTAAGATTGAGATGAGGAGCAATTCCTTCCTTCAGACGATCATGAATCTTTGACATTCTCAACCCAGAGAGCTGGGCTAACTGAGACATTGAATATATTAAAGATCAAGCAAGGCAGAGTTTTGAGCCACAATGGAATCGAGGGTTATGTGGGCAGAGAAGGAAAGTGGACTCAAGGCCACATGCGGATCAGCTATCTCTTATTGTGGAGTAGGCACAATGGCTTGAATGCTCTATTCCTGCTTCTATTTCTTATGACCTTATGCATTTGAGTTAAAGATGTGGATGTCATGGGTGAATGATTTGGGCACCTAACCAATTTTAGGATTTATTTTGACGAGAAAGAAAATTACTCAGTATGTCAGCCAACCTAAATTAATCATCAATACCCTTGTGCATGAAACAATGATCAAAATTACAAATTAAAATGATTTAGTCTTTGAATATGAGGTAAAATTATTGACACTTGTATGTTTGTAACAAATAGCTAAGGTTGTTACTCTGTTAGTTAAAGAATAGTTAGCAAATTGAGTAAGCTTATGCTTTACTAATTTTCATACAGAAATTAACTATATTAAATTAAATCAACACTTTAAATTCTATAAGCATTGGATTTCTACTATTAGTTCTAGTTTAGCATTAGGAAGAGAAAAAATATGCTATTTCTATTTATTGGTTTTACTTCTGCAGACATACATAAACCAATTAATCTTGACATCTTGACCTTATGAATCCATATCACTAGCTGTGATTCTTGAAGCAATTTGATGAAGGAAGAGGTCAGATGAAATAATTTGAGTGGAGAAGCATTGCTGTGAAAATTTGGAATGTATGGCAGGGGTGCAAGTGTAGAGTTTTAAATTTTCCATGTAAAATTTGTACAACTGGCAACTGCTTGAGAATTGGCCATAAGAGGTACGACCACTTCTCAGGAACAGCTCAGATTGGCAGTGTAGCCATCCAAGTCAGACTATTATCTAAATCTACTGCTCTGAGAGATCCATCTCTGGTGACTTCACACCATTCACCCTGTGTGAATTGAAGCTGGTTGAATGGATTGAGTGATGTGTTTAATGGCTACCATAGACTACACACCAATAAACTTGTATTGGTGGTAGAGGTCACATAGCTACACCAAGCCAGCCACCATGCTAGGTACAATTACATTTGTCCAAATGCCTTTTTCTCATCAAAAAAGACAAAACTGCATACACTATGATTTTCAGTTATAAATGCCCGAGGTTATCCAATATAAATGGTAAACAATGAAAATCATCATGACTTAACAGAAATGTATGTTAACTCTAGTCAGTTCCACTTCCATCAATTTCTGCACAAACTTTGCGTAATGTTTAAATCATGCAGGTCTCCAAATTATGCATATGTACATTATTATTGACTGTTCATCTGGTATCTCATCCTGAGGGTGATGTTCCTTCTGCAGGGAGTGTTATTCCTGTGACATGTGCTGTTGCCCTGGTAACTCTGTTTGCTGATCTATTTCTGTTGCTGGGGAACGGTGGACGTTTGAGACTGATAATTGTTCTACGTTCCGTGCAGGAGGTGAGATCACAGTTTCCCAATCAATTGACTGCAGTGAATGTACAGCTTCTTTAGATGCACATGGATGTTTGCGACAATATATCTGTTTTTCTCATTCACTTGCTTTACATGCGTTTGTCTTTACACAGGATAAACAGAATACATCCCCATCAAAATACCCCTTCAGGAACACAAATTTCACACACACACACACACACACACACACACACCTCCGGCCTTTAGTACACGCCCTCTAGAGTCGGGGTCTGTGGGCTTGATACTGTGCCCTCCAATTGATTCCCCGTTTGGGTTAGTGTCCCCTAATATGTTTGGTGTGTATGCGTTGGTTTGGTTTATGTTCCCAAATTCTAGCTTGTGGAACCTTTTGTAACATCTCCAGCAATCACTCTGTCTCCTATGGGCATCGTTTTATTAAGTGAGTCTTCATTTTAAACTTTAGTGTAAGGGAGGTTGTGGCCCAATGACCCCATTCCCCCTCAGAGTGCCAAACAGTACCCTGGTCTCCTGGGGGTGGCAGGACATACATCTAGTGAAATATCCCCCTTACCACTGGAGCCTTCCGGCTCCCCTCCTGTTAGGGCAACTTAGCAGCGACAACCTTATCCATTTCACAGTCCTGAGCACAAACACAGCCTTGCCCTTCAGCAGTGCTCAGTCACAGCTCCACATTAAAACAGCCCAACATTCAACAAATCACACATACTGTGGCCCAAAAAACTATATACACTCAAACTGTACAATACCACCCATCTCCGCATGGCCAGAATAGAACCTGACAGTTCCGTGTCTCCTGCAGCCTCTGGGTAGCCAGAACACTGGGGACCAGGGCGTCGTCGGCTTTGAAGCCTGGGGAGTTCTCCTCAGCGCTCCCCGCCTTTCTAACTGGGGATGCCTCCTGAGTCCCAAACTACAGGAGGGCAGGCCTCGCCTGACAGTATCTTGGCTGATCCTAGCTCTGTGGCCGGTGGGACCGTGTCCTACTCTGGGACCTCCTCAATGTCTCTGGTTCCTGCCTGGCCTGTGGCCTCCCCAGGGGGCTCTCGCCATCCCAGGGCTGCTGTATGATCTGTGACCTGTGGGAGTGTGGTCTCCTGCTGGGGTTCCAGGGAACTTCCTAAGCGGGGCTTCCTGAACTAAGGGCGGGGATTAGTTCTGAGGAAGGGTCACCAGACCCAAAACATTAACTCCATTTTTTCCTTCACAGATGCTGCCAGACCTGCTGAGCTTTTCCAGCAACTCTGTTTTTGTACTATCAGTTATCAACTTAACGCAGGCTAATTACTATTAGAAACTAAACAGTTGTTTCAAACACAGACACTTTAATCAGACTTCCTGACCTTAGGGTTCCCTGCACTGTCACCAGCCCATCTTCCCCTCCCTGCTAGCTAGGTTGGATACTTTGGGTCTTGAGGAAATATTCTCACCACTGGAGATAAACACAATTTTGAAATACAGCTGGCTGTTCCCACTTGCTGTAACCAATGCTTCACTGAAGACTTTGGATGGTGTTCAGTCTGGTTTGAGAACTTGGGTTTTCTTACTTTGTGGTGGTTTTATGAGCCGGTTTTCGCCTCGGGATGTGTCTGAGGCCTTGTCAGTCGTGTTGGTGGTTTTCGGAGGTCGTCAGGCATCAGATCTGCTGGTCGTGGTCAGTTGCCCTGTGTCGGTAGGTTTCAGGGAGATAGCTGTGCAGATAGTTCTTGGGGACAGTAGCTGTCTGGGATCCCTCTTCTGTTTTTAGCTGCAGGGTTGGCTCTCTCTCTCCCCCAGATCACGGCTAGCAGTTATAAAGACTGTGTGCTCCGTTAATCACCTCTCAAATCTGTGTTATCCATTGTGTTTCTGTCGTCCCCTTTGTGGTGAATTGGCTTCCTGATAGTTTAGAGTAGGTGTAAACGTGTTTTGATTATGTGGAGTGTCCAGAATTTCTGTCAATGAATATTAATTGAAGTTGAATGCCTTGGTACCTCTGAAGAGTCCAAAATGTCTGAAGTTGTTGCTTTAGGTCTGGTTCATTGTTCCTTTAGGGCTAAGGGGTGAATAGGATTTCTAACTGAACCATGGTTCTAGACAGCTATCCCCATGATTGCCTATTCTAGAGCATAGCCCAGCCGCATTTCTTTTTTTTAATAAAAGTTCTGTTAAAAATCTAGGGATTTTCGTTCATTATTCTAAATGACAGGGATTTTTGCTCACTCCTACACACTGAACACCATTTAGGTGACATCTGCTGAACACAAATTTCACATAGACTAACTCTTCTTGAGATTGTTGAACATTTGTCCTCGAATTGGTTCTCCAATGTTCAGTTCTGACAATGACTTGGCTGTTTTATCAAAGTGAAATTTAGCTTTCTGTCATTTCACTTTAATTTTATCATTAAGGGTTGGTAATTTAATACTGAGATGAGGACGAATTTCTCTCAGAGGGTTGTGAGTGTATGGAACTTGTTGCCGTTGTTGGGGTAGACTCCATTCGTATATTTATGGCTGAGATAGATTCTTGATCAGTAGGAGAATCAAGAGTAATGGGAAAGTGCAGGGAAGTGGATACGAAGAATGTTGGATCAGCCATGATCCTATTGAATGGCAGGGCAGGCTCGAGGGTCCAAACAGCCTGCTCCTGTTCCTATTTCTTATGGTCTTATTCATGCGTGTTGCTATTTCTGGCTTTGGGAGTTTTTATTTGCTACTGGAAAAGTAGGTTGGGTGCAGAGTGATCGTAGATTTTGAACTGGGCGACTTTCTGCACTTTTATCAGGTGTACTTCTCCACACGAAGATTGCCTTGTACAAGTTCATGTTGATTTTGCTCAATGCTTTTATGATCCCTTTGATATTTTTCACTGCCATATCAGCCTTTCCATTAGGCTGTGGATAGAGTGGAGATGATCTATGGTGTTGAATTTCCCAACTCTTCAAGAAGTGACTGAATTCTTCACTGATGAAGAATTGTCACTCATCGCAATGTCCACGACCTCATTAGTAGTCATTGACATCAGACCTAACCCCAAGTGGAGCTCTGCAGGGGTAAGTTTTGGGACCACAACTATTCACATTATACATTAATGATCTGGACAGAGGAACTGAGGATATTGTTGCTAAGTTTGCAGATGACACATACTTGGAGGGACAGCTAGCGCTGAAGAAGCAGGAAGGCTGCAGAAGGAGTTGGACAGGCTGGAAGAGTGGGCAAAGAAATGGCAGATGGAACACAATGTGGGAAAGTGTGAGGTTATGCACTTGGCTAGGAAGAAAAGAGGCGTGAACTATTTTCTAAATGAGGAAAGACTTGGAAATCTGAAGCACAAATGGACTTAGAAATCCTAGTTCAGGATTCTCTTAAGGTTAACATACAGAATTGGTTGGCAGTCAGGAAGGCAAATACAGTGTATTTCAAGAGGGCTAGAATATAAGAGCAGATAAGTACTGCTGATGCTGTACAGGACTCTGGTCAGATTGCATTTGGATATGGTGAGCAGTTTTGGGCCCAGTATCTAAGGAAGGATGTGTTGCCATTGGAGGGGGTCCAGAGGAAGTTTATATAAATGATCCTGCAGATGAAGGGCTTGTCATGTGAGGAATAGCTGATGATGCTGTGTCTGTACCAGATTGAATTTAGAAGGATAAGGGGGATATTATTGAAATCTGCAGATTGCTGAGAGGTCTTGGTACAGTTATTGAGGGGAAGATGTTTTCACAAGTAAGAGAGATTAGGAAATGAGGACACAGCCTCAGAGTGAAAGAGCAACCCTTCAAAAATAAGATGAGGAATTTCTTCAGCCAGAAAGAAATGGCTGGTGAATCTGTGGAACTCATTGCCACAGAGGGTTGTGGAGGCAATGTCATTGAGCGTATTAAAGACAGGGATAGGTAGGTTCTTGATTGATAAGGGGTTCAAGGGTTACAGGGAGAAGGCAGAAAGGGCTGAGAAATATATCAGCTACGATCGAATGGCGGAGCAGACCCAATGGACTGAATGGCCTAATTCTTCTCCCATATCTCATGGTCTTACAGTTTAAGTAGTCAGAATTGTAGTTGACGATAATATTCATTTCCTGCAGGAGTTGTAACAACTTCATTGGGAAGAGTGCCCCAATAATTAAGCTCCACTATTCTATGAGCTATCACAAACATATCAATACTCAATTAAACCACCAAGACGATAATTGGCTTGACTGACTACTATTCAGGACAAAGGTAATTCACACCAGGTTTTGCCATTGACAGAAAATTAGCTATATTGTAAACAAACTTATTCTTTAATAAATGGCAAATAATGGATTACTAATTTACCACTGTGACTTGATCTATATCCCTTTATAAAACACTTATTCACAGATACGACAAACTGAAATGGATGGTTTGACACAAATATTATAAGGGAAATATATACAGTGAAAATAAATTCTGTAGCTCAAAAGTCCAGGTCCGGGAATGAGTTGTTTCCAATGTTTAGCAATGAGAACACAATGTTGTCTACTGAGCAATAGTCAATCCTTATTTGTTAGCTGATTGGGTGGACTTAAGTCTTTTCTTGCATTGATGTTTTTTCTCGAGAGTGTCTCAGTTTTATTTTGCTTTTTCACTTACAAAGAGAAGGGAGGGAGAGGTATTTCTTGTTTGCAGGTTTCTGGATGTCTCTGCAGTACACTCACAGGTCTGTTACAAACTGCACTTGGATCAATGTGAAGGCTGTAAATCTGTCAATAGGCAGTTTTCCCTTCACTTAAAGACTCCTGATGTCACTTTGTCTCGTAAAGCATCCTCCTGATTGCTCTGAAAAGTAACATTGGGCTGAACTTTGCTTTCTTTTTGTCAGTTTTGCTAGTTTCTTGGAGGCTTCTTACTGTGAAGCTTAGAGATTTCTCTCACCATATTGTACTGAACTCACCTCATTAACTACCTACCCTGTAACTATGGTGCCACACCCTCACCCAATTCTAGCCCCACCTCACCATGTGCCCTGCCCAGAACAACTCATCACTCACCAGATTTCTGGAAGATTGGCATCCCTGGTGTCCTTGCCATCTATGAGAAACTGTTATGATGTGTTGGCAATCCACTGTTGCTGCTCACTGGCAACTTTGTGGCACAGCATCCAGAAATCTGTGCTGCTCATGGCACATAGCTGACACTTTGTGCATACAAACCTCTCACCCTAGTCACTGTTAAACCACCAGGCCACACAGTTTACCTGTCCTTAGCTTGATCCTGCCCAAAACCCCTCTCTATTTCACTGTTATGGGGGAGAGGGGTGATTTGCGGTAGTGGAGGTTAATCAATGATTGTCACCACCCTGGCTTCGAGTGGATTGACTATATTTGGCTTGAGTAAGCTGGGGGTCATGGGGATAAGGTGGGAATATGAGCAGATAAGTAAACAAGTTACATGGGACCATGGGATAGGTTAAACCAATGGGGTTTAAGGGGAGGAAAAGGCAGAAAAGAACACAAAAATTTGGGAGTCACTTAGACAGAGAGGCTGAACCTTGGACTTACTCAATGAGGCGCTATCTGTGTTGCATTCCAACCTCAGCCAAATCGCAAACGTGCCATTGGAATTAAAATGGCTGCCACACTCAATTAGCGGAGTGTCTATCCTTTTCTCTGAGGGAGGAGGCTACACTTTTGTGCAATGTGAGGCCCTTCAAAGGGCAACAGCATTAAACACACACCCACATACTGCAGCGAAAAGACATTTTTCATCACAAAAAGCTGTATGTGGTCCTTACTGTTGTGACCTCTTGTGTTGAATAAATCTCCTGGTCACAGGCGCTTTTAACCATATCCTTTAGCATTATAAGTAAATCCTTCTAATAGCTGTGAAGGGCAAGGAAGATCTTGCGGGGAAGAAAATTTCACCCTAGTTGCCAAAGTAGTCACTCACTTCACACCTTGGTTCATAAAATATCCATACCATATACTATATGCAATACTCCCTTTCTGGGGACTATGCAGGTTGGGTAAGTGGGGAGACATTCTCATTATTTCTGCCATATGTAGAAAGTGCTGCTGTATGCACATAAAATGGCTTCAGCAACAGATGTCTGAATCAGGGCAGTGACATACAACGTCAAATTTAGAGGCATCCACTGGCCTTCTTCTCAGGATACCATGTCCCAATCTTTGGAGGATGCCATTCATATGTTATTTGTGTGCGCTGTGACTGCTGAATGATCATGTTGCTGAGGATCTGCTTCGTTTCTGGGATAGCCCACTCAGGCTCTTTGGAACTGTCCCCACTGGGTCCAGGCACAGAAAGCATGGTCATCCCTGTGGTCGCCGTACTAACAGCTGCTACACGAATGGTGAGGAACATATGCATCTGGAAGCCCAAGAGCAGCTTGACCTCCAACAAGTGTGGAACCACGTCTACGTGGATGTGGAGGTCCCAGCCATAGGTGCCCTCATGATTTGGTGAAGAGGCAGGAGAGCCATGAAGATGGAAGATCAGTGAATTATAAAATCCCTACAGTGTGGAAGCAGGCCATTCAGCCCATCGAGTCCACGCCGAACCTCCAAAAATCATCCCACCCAGACCCACCCCCCCTACCCTAACCCTGTAACCTTGCATTTCCCATGGCCAATCCCCCTAACCTGCTCATCTTTGGGCTGTGGAATGAAACAAGAGCACCTGGAGGAAACCCACACAGACACGGGAAAAATGTGCAAACTCCACACAGACAGTTGCCTGAGGCTGGACCAAAACTGTGTCCCTGGCAATGTGCTAACCACTGAGCCACCATGTTGCCCTAGCAGTGGTACTATACTCTGTCCAGAGGTGGTGTACCGAACACCACATGATGCTGTCCAGTGTATCTGCAAGCCAAAACCTTCCACTGGGGTCACTGGGGGTTATACAATGGTCCCTCCACATTGGGTTTCTATGTAGATCATGTCTAGGACATTATACCTGTACCTTCAATTTGTGGACGTAAATTGTTGAGGGATGTGGGAAGACTGGATGTGGGTAGTATGTTGTGCTCTGATCAGAACTATGTGGTGGGTTGATGCACTAACGTCACTGTACACTGCCCTGGGCCTATTAAAGGGTTTCTTTGTCAGGTGGGGATGAGCTGATGGAGAGATGTGTGAAAATGTCACGTCAATTTGGCGCTGCAGATTTCTCAGCCTACTACATTGTAAAAGGGTAAAAGAGTGAGGGAGTTATTACAATGCTACATTTTCTTTGCAGGCCAAAATGGCATGCGGTACCCGTGTAAGATTGAGGAAGGGAGCTGATGTGTCAAGCCTGGCAATCCTTTGACAGCTTTATTCACATCAGTTGACATCCCACTAGCCAAAGAAACTGTGGCCACATTACTAGATGAAACAGCAACACAGACCAGCAGCTCCATCAGCAAGGACAACATGCTTAAATTACTCGACCTCTGCCTCACCACACATTTTGGTTTTAATGGTCAAGTATACAAGCTTATCAACGGTACACCAATGGAGTCACCCAGTTCAGGATTCATTGCAGAAGCAGTCATGCAACGACTAGAACACACCACCCTCCCCCACATTCAACCTAAACTGTGGATCCGGTACGTAGATGACACGTTTGCCATTATTAAACACAACAAATTAGAAGAGACCCACCACCTCATGAACAGTGTATTCACAGGGATTAAATTCACAAGGGAAGAAGAAACCAACAATCAACTTCCGTTTCTCGATGTTAAAGTAGAACGACTGACAAACGAGGAGTTCCAAACCTCAGTATACAGAAAAGCAACCCACACTGATCAAATCCTCAACTTCCACAGCAACCACCCCAACATGCACAAACAAAGCTGTATTAAAACACTATTTAAATGGGCCAGGACTGCAACACTCCAGAACTATGCCGGGAAGAGGAAGAACACTTATACAAGAAGGCAGCAGAACAGGAAGATTATGCAGTTGTGAAGGCATAGGGGATATTTGCCTTTATTTGTCAAGGCATTGAATAGAAGAACAAGGAGGTTATGATGGGGCTGTACGTAATGCCAGTTAGGCCACACCTGGAGTACTGTGTGCAGTTCTGTTTGCCACACGATAAGAAGATATGATTGCAAGAGAGAGACGGTGTAAAAGTGATGCACCAGGATGTTGCCTGGGCTGGAGTGATTCACTACGAGGAGAGACTAGATCGGCTCAGGTTATTTTTCTTAGAACAGAGAAAGCTGAGCGGGGATCTGATTGAAGTGTACAAACTTATGAGGGGCATAGACAGGATGGATAGTAATGAACTTTTTCCCTTAGTAGAGGGGTCAATAACCAGGGGCAAAGACTCAAGGTAAGGGTCAGGAGGTTTAACAGATTTGGGGAAAAATATCTTTTCACTCATAGGGTGGAGGGTATCTGGAATTCACTGCCTGAAAAGATAGTAGAAGCTGGAATCCTTACAACCTTGGAGAACTATTTAGATGATCATTTGAAATGTCATAGCATACAAAGCTACAGGCCAAATGCTGGAAAATGGGATTAGAGTAGATAGGGACTTAATGAATGACACAGACACAATGGGCTGAGGGTCTCTCTCTGTGCTATAAAACTCTAAGACTATGTGGATGTAAATAAATTGCATGGAAGATCTTATGTGAATGTGTATTAATTTTCAACCAGGATTGTTACAAGTTGTGACGATTGTGTTTACGTGACTTAAGGATTTAGATTTTTGGATAGCTAGGCGGGATAAAAAGGAGATGGAATGTAGGGTATAGAAGTTTTTACTGTTTGAGGCACTGGAGCTCTTTAGAGGATTTAGGCCTTCTTTAAGGACCTTTGAGATGCTACTTACAGGCATGTGCACATTTGTCAGTGCAGGTTCCCCTCCTCCTCATCGATCTCCTCTTCAAAGAATTAATGTGTCATCCTAGCTCCTCATCTGAGAGGGTATTTCCTCTCTGGAGTACATGATAGTAGAGTGTGCAGCTCACAACCAACACCCAGGACACCCTGGATGACAGTTTCTGGAGACCTGCTCCTGGTCTGAGGTGTCAAAGCAGTGAAATCTCATGTTGGGGAGACAATGGTTTGTTCTATGTTGGCTCTGTTTGTGCTGTGGCTCTTGTTTTACTTTTTTTTAATAATAAATCAATAATTTTCTAGTTAATTAAAGAAACCCAGTTGTTGGAATTTTTTAAATTTAAAACCTAATAGAAATAAACTTTAATGGACTATATTGGGAGCTAGGTAAAGTGTTTTAAATTTATGTTGTGACCAGTGGAGTAGTGAGACTAGATAGAGACAGTGCACCATCCAGACTTGGTGGTAGTTTGTTTATTGCTGCTAAGTTTGAACTGACCTGCTGACCTGACCTTTAGGGTGCACTTGATCATGCCTGGCACGCTGGGGTAACCTGCCCTGGCTGATTATCCTCTGGTTTGTGGTTAGGGGTAAAGGAGATAGTTTGTCATCCACATCTAAGCACCTCACTACTGAAGTGCTTTATTTGCAGTGGTGGGCTCAGGCTATGTAATGTCACTGAGTCCCCACATGCAGCCTGAATTGAGCCAAATGCAAAAAAAAACTTAAGTACCACAGTGACTTTCAGATCAACCACCCAGTTAAATGCAAACCCCTCAGCCAGCATCTCAAAGAGACAAGTCATTGTAGCTCTTGAAAACTGGAGTCTCCTCAGGCAGTGTGTCTCTGTCATTGGCAGATAGCTCACCCTTACCTTGCAGACATGATTGCCTGGATAAGACCTCTACAGCTGCTGCATCCTGCCCTCAGCAGCCCTTTGCTCCTCTGCAGGTAAAGCATCCTCATGCGCGTAGTGTGCCTCTACCCCTGAACATCTAGCCTCTTCGCTCCCCTTCTTCTTCTCCTTTTCTCATATTTCAAACTGAGACCGCCACTATCCCCATGTTGCTTACAGCAGTTGCTGCAGTGCAGATACAATATTGAGGTTTGCTGGCATATAAATAGGTAGCAAACTGAGTAAAGACCAAGCACTTAGCACGTCCCAACTCTGTATTCTTTTCCTCTTTGAAATTACACAATGGCCCAACTGCAACCTTTAAGTCTTGCCAAGTAACCATGAAGAAAACAAGTTTCTCAGCTGGCCTTTTCCTTGTACTGAGAACGTATTGTCACATCCAGATTGTATTACTGTTGTTGATTGAACTTCTATTCAGCTTAATAATCAAATTCATGATGGTGAGTTGTACTCCTGATCCCCTGATTGCATCCTGGTGTCTGGAACCTGGAACCTGGAACCTGTTGTCATTTAATCTCTCCTGCCTTCTTCCTGATCATAGTCATTCCCTTTTGTTTCTTTTCTCTCTTCACTCATGAACCATTATACTTTTATCTGTCCTCAGTTCTGATGGAACTGACATTAACCTGTAACATTAACCCTTTTCTCTCTGAAGAGATGTGGATTGAACTGCTGAGATTTCCACTTTCCGTTTTCCTTCCATTTCCTCTTGGAGTTCATGTGCATGTGCAGAAGGACTGGTGGGTCTTGCAAGAAACACTTGTCAAACAATCTAAGATTACCAAGCCCTCTCATGAGGGACTCTCAATTTTACTTCAAACTTGTACCTGCATGCACTTTCCAGTAGTACAGGATCCTTTCAAAATTAAGCCATTAATGTTACCAGGACATGCAAATTGCCAATCATATTTTGACCTGCTAATGCCAGCAGCAGCAAGTTAACATTATCCCCAATTTCACTCTTCAAAAACCTAAAACAAATTATTTTTTAACTTTCACTTTTAATAATAGCAAATCTCAATGCAGCTCATGAGAAAACTGCAAATATTTTCTGACCAACTTGTTCAAAGGTATAAAAACCGAAAGAACTGCGGATGCTGTAAATCAGGAACAAAAACAAAGTTGCTGGAAAAGCTCAGCAGGTCTGGCAGCATCTGTGAAGGATAAAACAGCGTTAATGTTTCGGGTCTGGTGACCCGTCCGCAGAAGGTTCAAAGGTATTGTTGTACACCTCTAGAGTAGGTGGGATTCAAACCTGTGTTTACCTGGTAGTGACATACTACACCACAAAAGGCCCCTTGAAAATTGTACTATTGAAATGACCTGATTAAGCAGAAAAATGTGCAATAGTGCAGGGGAAATGAAGTGTACATTTTCGATATTAAAATTTTTAAAATAATTATTACATCTGTTAATTGGTGCAGTGCATTATCATTTTTATTTAGTTCAGCTTTGAGGACGTGAAAGCAAGCTGATGGGTATTATAATGACATGTATGCAGTAGGTTCAAATGTATCACATGGCACTTCTTCAAAGCTGCTGAAAATATCAAACAAATTCAGCTAGCAGCACTGTAATTTTGTTCCCCTTTGCTGGTTGAATTCATTAGATGCTATATTTACCAGAACCACTTGATCCCTGCAACCTTTCAGAACAAACTAAAGCCTATGCTTTTTCTTGCATGACACGCTGATTTTAAATTGAGAATATAAGAGTACTTGTTATACCAGCAATGGCATGGCTATCATTCTCACCTTGTTATACAATGACGTGATGTCTGGGTACAAACCACATACGTTCAGGGTGTACTGCTACCAATCCTGCTTCCTACACGAGGTTAGGGGGCTGTACCATAGGCTTTGATGAAGTATGGACTACAAAAAGCCTCAAGAGAAGAGATCTGCCTTAGATAACAGGATGCAGTTTAATATATGCCTGTAACTTCATAGAGCTTACATTAACTCATGCATATTATCTATTGCTAACAAGAGGTAAGTAAGACCATGCCAAGTCTCACTAATTCCAACTGCCTGATGCTCTACCCGCTGGCTGTGTTATATATCAAAGTAGCAGAGTTTCATCTTTGCTCATAGATTAACCCTTTCATATCCATTACTTTCTGTAGTACTACCCAGAATTCCTTCTCTATCAGTGTGTTTATGCATTTATTAGTGTCTTGGAAGATTAGGCATTTTCTATTAATAGACTGTAAGTACTCCCAGGTCCAGTAGAACACCAATGAGATCCATTATCAAGATTATAAAATTATGAGCACTCTTATACTACACTATTACAAACTTCAAAATCAATGCATGCAATGTATTTAAATTCCAGAAGAAATTGCAAAGTTAATGCCAAGGTTAGCAATAGTTGACAGTAATATTTGAAGTATGAATGGTTTTCCCTTTGAAGGAAAAGAACAAGGGACCATTTTGTAATACATTCCCAATGATCAATGTACAAAGTTAGGGTTTTCATGTGTGATTCTTTGGCTTTATTATAATTTACACAGTTTTGGCAGATTAACAAATACATCAGATTATAGGCATCATGAGATCTACTGAATCACCAGTCTGAAACATTGCTGGGGATTCCCTGCAATTGTGTTAAATCTGAAATAGATTTCCTCCATTCAAAGGATGCATTTATTTAAAAAGTGGAGGCCATATGAAATTCAAAGCTTTAT
This sequence comes from Rhincodon typus, assembly GCF_021869965.1. NCBI lineage: Eukaryota > Metazoa > Chordata > Chondrichthyes > Orectolobiformes > Rhincodontidae > Rhincodon > Rhincodon typus. The sequence continues at coordinate 72,424,648 of NC_063334.1, read as the reverse complement.
TAATAATCTGTTCACTGCTTGTTAACATAGCAAATAAACTTACTGGAGATTTTTACAGAGAAAGAGTTTGAACATTTTCAATTCAGCACCAAGATGGAAGGCATTGTTATATTCTGCAGTCAATTTGCAATCCCAAATGAGTATATCCAACAATTTCTTTTCTTCTGTGTAGAGAATGATTTGTTGAAACTATATCCTTTGAGCAGCCAAGCTCAAATAATACATTACTAACAGTTTAGAAACTTAATTGAACTAACACAAAACTACTGTGACTAGAAGAGCAGCTCAGTGGTTGGATATTCTGCAGTGGGTGGTGATGGAGTATGTTCTATTTGCCTGTATGGGTGTAGTTCCAAAAATGCCTCAAGACCTTGACACCATCCAGGAAAAAAGCAGCCCATTTGATTGGCATTCTAAACCCCACCTTAAACATCTACTCCCTCCACCGCCAACACACAGTGGCAACATTGTGCGTTATCTGTAATTTGATTTGCAGCAACATGCTAAGGCTCATTTTACAGCACTTCTGAAAACCATAGCCCTTACCATCTAGTAAGACAAGAATGGCATAACTCGAACACAATCACCTGCAAGTTTCCTTCAAGTCACACACCATCCTGACTTAGAAATATGTCACCATTCATTCATTGTCGTTAGGTCAAGATTCTGGAATTTTCTACCAGCACTGTGTGGGTGTGCTTACATCACAGGAACAAGATTTCTATTCTCAGACAGGAAAATAGAGTTACATGTTCTGATCAGTCCCTAATAAACATATATATCTTAAGAAATGCAAGCAATTAGTTTGATATAATTTCTAATCCATCTACTCAAACTGGCCCCTGCCGTCTGTGGATTCAAAATCCATCTGGGTGATTGAAATTGCAGCATGACTGAAAATATTAGGTCACATACAAGAAAATAATAAAACTTTTACCACAAATAAATCATTTTCACTGTGTTGGTGGGTATCACTTAGGTATACTCACTTGAAATTTCGCTATTCAATTTAATATATTTTGTCTTAAATATTTCTGGAAATTCTTTTAAAAGCCATTTTAGTTTTTCAATCTTGCCAGGACCCACTGGAGTTGCACCACATGTTAAGATTTATTGAAACCACAAATTCAATTTTCCACTGACTGACTGCTACCCGGGATAAAAATAAACCATATCAGGTATTTACAGTAACAGGAGAAATAACTTGATTTATTGTGACCTTTTACTTTAATAAGAGCTATGTAAGAATAAGATTGCTAATTTATGGACCTTATACTTCACCCCTTTTAAATTTACCCCCACACAGAGACACACAAAGAAAAAATAACAAATGTAATAAGTGGATGAAGAAAAGCAATCAGGAGAATACAGTTCATAGAATCCCTACAGCATGGAAACAGGCCACTTGCCCCAACAAGTCCACACTGCTCCTCTGAAGAGCATCCCACATTTCCCATGTCTAATCCACCTAACCTAAACATCCCTGGGCAATTTAGCATGGCCAATCCACCTAGCCTGCACATCTTTGGACCATGGGAGGAAACCCACACAGACACAGGGAGAATGTGCAAACTCCACACAGACAGTCACCCAAGACTGGAATTGAACCTGGGTCCCTGGTGCTGTGAGGCAGCAGTGCTAACCACTGAGCCACCGTGCTGCCCTCTATCATCAGTCTAAATCACAAAACTAGTTGGGTTGGTTTCACAATCCTTTTGATCCTTTGATGATAGATCAATGTTATTGACACAGTGATTGTCAGCCATACAGTTCATTGGTTGCATAAAGGTCTTTCTTGCTGTTTTGGGGGTTTAAAATTATTCTTTTCAGCATTTCTGACTGTAGTTTCTCCTGCTTCTTTGATAGAAAGTTGTAGAGAAAGCAATGTGGGCAACTTCTGGAGGTCTTCTTGCTGTTTCATTTCCATCAGTGTCTGAGTTAAACTGCAGGCCAACCAATCAGAAGATTGTTGCGATGTTGATCTCTCCTGGTCCCAAAACAAATTATCTAGACGCAGTGTCCCCAAAAAGGAATATGGTTGCACATGTGTCTGTGAACTTCATGTCTTCCAAGCTGTGAACAACTCCTTGTATATTCTTGATTTTTTAAAGGCTGTGTCCAATTTTCTCATTTTGGTCTATAGTCCAAAAATAATAAGATGTGTGGTTCTTAGAATCCACTATTATTTAGTAGTGATTTTTTGCCTCCTAAAAGCCCTACCAGTGCATTTTATGAGCACCCATTTCTGGAAATATCCTCAGTTCATAGCTTTGTTGCCTGCTTAAAAGTGTTAGTGATTACACAGCTTATCAATTGCTTCAGAATCTGAAGTTGATTATTAGTGCAGACATGTACTGATAGGTTTTTCTCTGTTGAATGAAATTATCAAATTTATGGGTACAAATCAAACTTGAAGACGTCCAGGTGTACATTTGTGTGCACATTAATTATTTTGACTTTGAATGTAATGATATGTAAAACTAACATCCTCTATGTGAGAGCATTGAGCTAGCTGTACCAATTGTTTGAAGGACAATTCAGAAACAGGAATGGATGAACTTTTAAAAGACAAACACATACCCAAATTTCTCACATTTTCTATCATTACATACATTTGTGTTATTATCCTATGTTTTATCAACTTTTCTTGTTGACTAAATCAATTTTGCATCAATGTATATAATATTTAGAAAATTTTTAGAAATCTAACCTGAATTTCTTTTCCTAAATAAACGTATTTTATCATTTCAAACTGTATGTGAAAAATACCCAAGTTCCAAGTTGTTTTGATTCACTTTGTATAATACAGTATAGTCATATGTCTCCTGTTGTAAATGTAGATTCTAGTTGAGAGGTTGCTGCCTGAACCCACTGATGCGCAAAAAAGGAACAGGTTTGTAACAACATATTCTTCCCATAAGATATGGTCTTCACTGGCTAAGCCAATATTTATTTCTCATCCCTAGCTGCTCTAGAGACGGTGATAGTGTGCTGGCTTCTTGAACTGCTGTGATCCATGTAGCACAGGTTGGGAATGGATTGCCAGAATTTTCGCTCAGAAACAGTGAAGGAATGGCGTTACAGTTCCAAGTCAGGATGATAGATGAGAGATAACAAGGTGTAGAGCTGGATGAACACAACAGGCCAAGCAGCATCAGAGGAGCAGGAAGGCTGA
>NC_063334.1:72346490-72421073 GCF_021869965.1 Rhincodon typus | reverse complement strand
CAGGCCAAGCAGCATCAGAGGAGCAGGAAGGCTGACGTTTCGGGCCTTTTCTGAAGAAGGGTCTAGGCCCGAAACATCAGCCTTCCTGCTCCTCTGATGCTGCTTGGCCTGTTCATCCAGCTCTACACCTTGTTATCTCAGATTCTCCAGCATCTGCGGTTCCTACTATCTCTGATAAATGACTTGGACGGGTTATCCAGTTGGTGGTATTCCCATGTATCTGCTTGTCCTTTTGGGACAAGCGGTCATGGGTTGGGAAGGTTTTGTCTAAGGAGCATTGGTGAATAGGTGTAATGCATTTTGTATATAGTACCCACTGCTGCTACTGTGAATTGGTAGTGGAGGGAGTGAATGTTGAAGATCTTAGATATGATGCCAATTAAATGAACTGCTTTGTGCTGGATAGTATGAAGATTCCTGAGTGTCTTTGGAGCTGCACTCATCCAGGTAAGTGGGGAATATACCATCTTGCACCTCACCCGTGCTTTATAGATGGTGAATTGAATTCAGGAAGTGAGTTATTTATCACACAATTTTTTACCTCAGACCTGTTCTTGAAGCCACAGTATTATATGGCTAGTCAGCTTCATTTTCTGGTCAATGGTAAGTCCAAGAATGTTGACAGTTGGAGATTTTGAGGTGGTAATGCCATTAAATATCAAAAGTTGATGGTTATATTCTCTCTATTTGGAAACGAACATTGCTTGGCATTTGTTTGGCATGGATGTTATTTGTCACTTATCAATCCAAACCTGAATTTCATTCAGACTTGCTGCATTTGGACAGGGACTATGTCAATTTATAATGAATGGTACTGGACTTTGAGTAGTCATCAGCAAACCTCCCTACTTCTAACCTTATGATGGAGGGAAGGTTATTGATGAGGCAGCTGAAGGTTGAGCCCTGGACACAGCCCTGAGGAAGAACCGCAGAGTTGTCCTTGAGCTGAGATGACTGACCTTCAAGAACCATACCAGCTTCCATTGTGTTAGGCACGACTCCAAATTGGCAGAGAGATTTTCCTCTGATTCCCATTGACTCAAGTTTTGCTAAGTATCTTTGATGCCACACTTTATCTAACACTACCTTAATGTTAAGGTCAGTAAATACTCCCCGTGGTCCTGCTGTTTTATCCTTGTTTATCAGGAATGGGCCTGGCAGAATACAAACTGAGTGTTAGTGAGTAGGTGCTGTTTGATAGCGCTATCAATGATACTTTGCTGATGACTGAGAGTAGATTGTTGGGGGCTAAACTTGGCTGTGTAGGTGTTGTTCTGTTTCTCATACAATCCCATGCTTCCTATGCCATTCCTGTCTTACCATTCCATTGCACCATATTTTCATATTGACACTGGTCTCCCTCACTCCCAACATTAAAAAAAGGCATTACCTCTGTTAACATTGTGAAAATTACCTGATCAAAATTCAGTATCATTGACTATGTCCTAAATAAACATTAAGCAGTGCTGATTTACAAAATGGACTAGGTTCTCCGTATGGAGGGGAAATGCTTTTTCAGGTCAGTCGTGCTGACTGCAGCCAGTGCAGGTTTATTTACTGAGCTCACAGTCATTGCTGAGGGGATTCTAGAACTTGCACATACTCTTTTCCAAGCTACCTAATGGCACAAGAGGGAGGTGAGAGGAAAGGACAAATCCTTGCACTTCTTGCTGATGTCTATCCTAGCTCGAAAAAAAACCCTAGCATAACTAACAGGGAGTATCTGAACCACTTGAGACACATAGACTCAATTTTTACCAATGTTCCCTGATGTTACAATGAAGTTTAAAAAAAAACCCACTGATCAAACAATATAGTATAAACACAAAAACTGGTATGATTCCAGCAGAGATCAATAACTTTTAAAACTACAATTCATACACAAGGCCTTATACTTTGCAAACAGAAAGTGCGTGTCCATAAATTGCACTCCTTTAATCTAAACAAAAGCTTGGGATTCAATCACTCCCTCTTGAATTCGCCATGGATAAACCTTGTCCAATCATAACAGATTTAAACAAAACTTTGGGTGTTAACTGTTTGTTGGTACATTCTCCATGGCAATGCATCAAGCAATCCATTTGCCAACCAATCAGGACCCTCTTGTCTTGCAATATAAATTGTTACTCCTGTTGAAATTTAGCATTCTTGTGATTCTGTCCTGATGAGTCTGAGACAAAAAGTTTCCACAGCTTGTCTCTTTGTTTTTCAGCAATCCTCAAAGTCTGTAGTACCAAGTAACTGTATATAACATGATCATGGTTCATCCCGATGGATTTTTCAGCTGATAACAATCATTGTGCTCAAGTATGATGCGTTGACATACAGGGTGTGAAATTGGGCTTGTTATTCACTGGTGAAATCAATGTTCTGGCTCTCCAATGGGGTACACAGACTCTGCAGTCATTTCCATAGGGGGCTGTGTATCAGCTTCTGTTGGGAAGGGCAATAATGTGGTTGGGTCAGACTGTGACATCAAATAGCCATATCAGCTGCATTGTTGAATAATTTACATTTTGGAGCATACAAATCCATTCCAATATTCACTTATTACCCCCCAAATACTTAGTTACAAGAGGAATCAGCTGCTAGTGTTACTTAGAGAGCCAGAAATCCAATTGGAAGGTAAGGTGACTTAGATCAGTTTAGGCTTTTACAAAGTCTTTGGAAGATTTTGAAGATGTTTTAGTAAGTCCCAGAATTTGACCAAGTCTTGGTATATCCTCACAGTGATGGGAGAGGATTTATTTCCCCAGCCTTCAAAAGGCTACAATAGATATGGAGGCAGCAACTGCACCACAACAAGATGATTGAGCACAGACTGCATGATGTCCTGTGCAAAGTTGGAGCTGAACTCTTCTGTGTCTCTTGACAGTTACAGAATGCTGTCTTGCAAACCTGCATTTGCATCATGGTGCATATGGCATAGAATCATAGAATCCCTACAGTGGGGGAAGAGGCCATTCAGCCCACTGAGTCTACATTGACCCTCTGAAGAGCATCCCATCCAGATCCAGCCCCCACCCTATCCCCATAACCCTGCATCTCTTATGCATACTCCATGCAGCCTGCACATCCCTGGACACCATGGGGCAATTTAGCATGGCCAATCCACCTAACCAGCACATCTTTGGACTGTGGGAGGAAACCAGAGCACCCACTGAAACCCAGGCAGACATGAGGAGAACATATAAGCTCCACTCAGACAGTTACCCAAGGCTGGAATCGAACTTTAGTTCCTGGCACTGTGAAGCAGCAGTGCTCACCATTGAGCAATCATGCCTGTAAACCATCCATTGGCATTCTGTTGGAAACCACCCCCTCAAAGTGCTTAATGTATCCCAGGCAGCAGCATTTTACTGTTATCTTGCTGCCCAGTGAGTGGCTCATGAACTATCCTTCACCCGTAGCCTTTCTGCAAACTGGTCATATCCAATGACTCTGCATATGCATATTACAACTCTATAGTTGCCTCCAATGTAGCTACAGTATCTAAGCTGCTCCTCCCTCTCAGCTTTCCTGTAGCTGGGTCTGTGGGTGTGTTGAGTGTCTGAAAGTAGAAAATTAGGAAGGGGGTATATCTGGGGTGAGGAGAGGGATATTGGGCTGAAAAGTACTGAGTCCTGGGACATGCCATTAGCAGCTTGGTCTTCGTGTCATATGTCAGGATAAGGTTGAGCTGACGGTTGAAAAGGGTTTTTTCATCCTCAGTAGTCTCAGCAATCTCAGGTATCACAGACATTGTATCAGCTGGCTCCAAGATGTGGAGAATCAGGTTGTCGATCAGGCCTAAGAGATGCAAATGTCCTTGCCCCCATTGTTTCTACTTTACTCCCAGTCATTATGGGAACAATGTCCTTCACGAGAGAGACAGAGAGAAATGATTGAGCAGCCACTACGTTTAGGTGATTTGTTTGCCACAGCTGAATAGCTGAAAGGGTGTGGACTGAGCAGGTGTTGAATGTGGAGCTGACAGTATTAGTAGATGTGTGAGAGCAGGGTGGATAGCTTGGACGTTTGGCATCAGTTCTGGTTGCCAGTCCTGTTGCCAGGTGAGTGATGGGGGTGCAGTGTATTGAGCAGCATGAGATGTTGGTAGTGCAGGGGGTATGAGGTCCTTTGAAAATGCATTTGCCCACATTTCCTACTCATGAATGGTCATTAAATTTCTTGCAAGGCTATTGCCAGTTTCTTGCAGCCAGACCTTTTATTTTGATTGGTCCCCATCCCAGCCACGTCATTTACTTCCTTCTGAGGGTGGTTTATGAGGGCCTCATTGACCCCTGCCTTTTCTCTGCATACCCTTGATGGAGGCCTCAGACAACCAGCAAGGCAGCCAACCAATGCTACCATCAGGTAAATAAGCAAGCAGCACTAGGTTTGTATGCTGCCTGCCTCAATTGCAATTAATGTGGGCAGGCCATGAACCATGGCCTCTTTGCTTGAGAAACAGGACACTTCTTTAGCCCATATTGTGTGGTCATATATTTATTTTCAGTTAAGCCAACATGAAAACAATGGATCAAACTAAGTAACTAGAAATGGTGAAGATGAATTAAGAAGTGTCCTTGCCAGGTTAACCTTTAATCTTACTAAGAAATCCAACTAAAATTAACATTATTTTTATTCTGTTCTGTGTACTGAATGTACATATTTTTGAATATCTTCGTTTTGTTAGTGAGTGCCAATGGCATCTGTGCTAGTTGTGATTTGGAAGTGTTTATCTGTGCAGCCTTATGAAGAGACAGAATCACCATGGAGAGCTGCTGCTTAAATCATTGCTGGGTTAATCATTATTAATGATAATTATGCTCTCTAAAAATCCATCTTGGTAATCTATTCATGTCACTATTCTTGGAAAATGTGGAGATAAAGGTCAGCACTCAGTTTGAAAAAGTCTAAAATGATTGAAATTGACAGAATGAACCAAAACATGCTCATGTTAATGAGAATCATTTGCTACTACTTGAATGTTGAGCTGCCTTTATCATAGATGGGAGAGAATTGCACCAGTTCTCTGGGTTCTGAGCGCAGGGGTCTCACACGGCTGACTGTAAAACAAAACTACCCCTATCAGTCATTAACGTCATTGGCTGGAAAGACTGTTTTTTGACGCTGTGGACTGCTTTTCTCATCCAACACAATGGTTTGCAACGTTAAATTTAATGCAAGGCAGATTAGTAGCTTTATTCAACATTTTGTGTTATTTCTTTTTTTTCAAAAAAAGCTCCACTCTAATGCATTAGCTTATTAGACGATGTCATCATTTTTCAGAACTTGCACTCTCTTAATTTTTAGAAATTAGAATCCAAAAGTAAATGAGAACAGCATAGTGGTTCAGTGGTTAGCACTGCTGCCTCACAGCACCAGGAACTCGGGTTTGACTCCAGCCTTGGGTGATGGTCTGTGTGGAATTTTTTGCTGTGTCTGCATGGGTTTTTGCTGGGTGCGTTGGTTTCTTCCTACAGTACAAGAATGTTCATGTTAGGTTGATTGGCCATAATAAATTGCCTGCAGTGTCCAGGGATATGCAGGCTAGGAGGGTTAGCCATAGGAAATGCTGGTTTATTGAGATAGGGTGGGGGAGCTGTTTCTGGGCGAGATGCTCTTTGGAGGGTCAATGCAGACTCAATGGGCCGAATAGCCTCTTTCCGCACTGTAGGAATTCTATGAGTTAGGCTTTTGGAAGTCTTTGATGTTGTGGGTTATTTTTGCTGAGTGGACAAAATAGGCAAGGCAACATTGGTTCATGAAAAGTGAACAATTAAGAAACAATTCTTTTAAAACACTTTCTAAACCTTTTTCACTGAAAGTGGTCATCTCTTTTGCAAATTCAAACTCACTATTGTTTTGCCTCACTAGGGTAGTATGCTGGAAATCAAGTCATCACAAAAGTTAAAGATTTTATAAAAGTATTCAAAATTCTTCAATTTACCAACACCGGTTGACAATAAGCATGGGCCAGGTTTCTGTATTTAACAAGAATTATTATTTGTTTTAAATAACTAGATTCTAGCTACACATAAGCAATTATGAACCTTTGATATATAACTTTACAAGTTTAAACTCTAATTCCCCCACACACACAACTGACAAGCACAACCAGACAAAACAACTGGGTGTCATGAGCAGAGGGAAAGACTGGGAAGGCTGGTCTTCTCAGGGGTGCACTGAGATGATCCTTTTTGATCATCAGGACTTGGTGGTCCTCAATCTTCCCTCTCCAGGTATTTTCACTCGTTTCCTGGAGACACAGAGCAACTGGTTCACACCCATAAAGTATCTAACTTATTGGATAAGAGCCACAGCTTACAGCAACTGATGAGGGAAATAAACTGGCTTTCTTCAGGCTTCAGATCTTTTTTCATTTAGACCTTCTTTTCCAGAGATCCAATGGTTTCTTGAATATTCACACCCACATGCTGTAGAACTGCCCAGGAACCAATTACATAGTTGTTGGCAGACAGAAGGCCTTTGTCATTGACAACTGGTCACCGCTCCAGAGAACAAAGCACTATTTGTTGCTGATCAAATCACTTTTTATGTATATGTCCAGGCTCCAGATCATCTGTAATACTCTCTCACAGTGCACGAACCAATAACAGTATAAACAGCATTTATAATAAGTGTCAGGTAACTTGCTTTTTAAACGTGCAGTAATCCTTTCTACAATCCTTGGTTTCTTAAAAAATTGTCCTTCTCCTATTTCAATCCACAACCAAAAAAAACAGGAAAAAAGATACTTTCTTTGCACAATGAGCAATGTCACAGAACCATGAATTATACCTGTGCCTAATATAGTATTCATAAGTGAGAGACATACCTAATTGAACAATCCATACCAATCAATAAGTAAACAAGCAGAAATGAAAAATACCAAATACGCTGATCAGAAAATGGGTAGCAGGACCAACATTAAGGAGAATGTAATATGACTAACCAAGTGTGAATAGTTGTTTCAAGACTTTTAACTTACATGCTTTTATCAATTACTAACTAGACTATAAGAGAAAGAATGAACAAATGAAAGGATCCATTTTCAACAATGGTTTTCCACAACAGGTGCTGGATTTTAATGACTCAATGACTCAATGAAAAAGCGCTTGGTAAAAGTTTTCAGTTTACATGGGAGAAGAACTATAACAACCTCACAATTCTGTCCATCCAATTTATATTGGGATGTATTTCTTACAACATTGTGTCACATAAACAAAAAAAAAAGACTTAGCAAGCAATATTTATGGGGACAAATATTTGTTTGTTTACAATTTTGGTAAATTCTCCATCATTTATGTATGAGAGATCGATAGTTTGTAATGAAATTCATTTTGTAAAGAAAACAATCCACCATAAATAAAGCTCTAAAATGTAAAAGCCTAAAGTTAAGATCTGCAAACATTGATTGACTGTAGTCTCAGCATAAATGACACAAACAGCTTGTTCTTGACATCAGGCTACACATAATTTACATTTAGGTCCAACTCTATCTATCTTTTATGCTTTATTTTTAACTAACTATAAAAGTACATTCTATATCTTGCTATCATTAAACATTAGCAATTTATGGTAATCTTCAGAGCACTTAATTACATAGAGAGCCTGAATGATAAATGCTTAGGAATCATGAAACATTTTAATAAGGGCTGATACAATCTCGTGCATGGTGGAGAAGAGTCATGGGATGCTAAGTGGAAAATGGTTATTGCTTAGAAAACTGTAAAGTTAGGCTAAAGATTGTAATTTGGACGAAGGATATAATGATAAAAGAATGGATTGAAAATTGAGCGCAAGTGACCGTGGCATGTGTTTTTTTGATAGCAAAGCAAAATTTGATATCTTAATATTAGCTGTGAGTATATGTTCTTTAATAAGTTTTTATTCCTGGACCTAGAACATTGAAATCTGGCCCACAGACCCTAGGTGCAACTCTGATTTCACAACATAATGTAACAATATGTTCTAATACACAAAAGGTAAACACATGGGCTATGTGTTAGCTGAGGCATTATTTAATGCTTTGTGTCAAGTTTTTGATCTAAAGTGCACTGAAATGCTTCACTGTGCTTATGATTTATCATCTCCAGTTATGATTCAATATCAGCATTAATTATGCTGCAAATGTATCACGCTGAATTCTGCAGCAGGATCAATATTTCTGTGGGTCACTGCACATTTAATAATTGATTTTATCCTCCAATAGGGCTTTATTAAAAATTATGGAAAAAAGCCTTATTATGAATGTTAGGATTCATTCAAGATGACAGATACAGGTATTTATCCTATAACGCGATAATTGCACTCTTGTGTGACCTTGTGCTATAGAAAATTGAACTATAGAAAATCGTCATTGAAAATCATGTTTATAGGAAAATCGCTGTAGAAAATCGCTATACATGTACAGCAGAAAGTTTGCATTATCCAAACAGCTTCCACTATTCTTCAATCATGTCACAGCCAGTTTGCATTAATGAAACATGCGTCATTGCAGATCTACCTGTAAACTTTTATGGCCTTCTCCTGAGCTCTAGGAGGTAGGGGTCCCTCTCTTTTGGGCACTCTTTGACCCATGGATATGTACCCCAGTGGCAACGGTTATCCCTATTACAAATGTGCCTGCTGCCTCTCACTCTCCACTTTGCTGAGCCTGCATCACTAACCCTGGTACCCTGCAAATCCAGTTACCTGACTGAGTGTGGTGTTCCCTTATCTTTGGGTATGGTCTCAGTTCCTTTTTGCACTGCTTAGGCGCTGAGCTGCCAGCCTGCTGATTGACCAGCAGCTTTTGGGAAGCATCTCTCCTCATTACGGAAGTCAACTCTGGCAATATCGCTGGTATAACCCAGCGGTGGTCCCACTTACTGTTGAAACAGGTTCAATTCCTAATTTCAGCCCTGCTTTGTAACTCCTGCAACCATCATTAAATCTAATCCAATGGTTTCAGATAGATTGTCCATGAGTGGTTCATCACATTTCAATTCCCCTGATAACATTCTCCACACTATTAATCTTAATGATCTATCCTTTCATCTCTCTGCTATAAGGCATCACAGTATCTTCTTGGCCAAACTCCTGAAAGAAAATATACTGTAAAAATCCCACTTCAGCACAAATAGGACAACTAACACACATCTAGCAACACTTCTTCCAGTAGTGTATATAATATTGAACTGTGTACGCTCGAGCTTTCCCTTAACACCTGTTTTCACGGGCCTTTGCCTGGCCTTGTGCTAACCCAGTAGCTACAGCTGGTGGGAACCTGCTGACTTTCAATGGGGAAGAATACAGATGGCCTTGTTAGATAATTGCAAGTAGCTTTGAGGATTGCATAAAGAAAGTTCTTCTCCTCTTATATCTAGTTCTTTTTACGATTATTTTAAATCCGTGTGTTCTGGGCCCTCTAACGTATACCACAAGGATTGCCTCACCACTCTCTCAGGAGCAACCAGGGCTGGACAATAAATTCTAATCTTTATGGTGATGCTCTCATCTTATGAATGAATTAAAATAGGAACCAACTTTGGTTACATAAAATCTTTCATGATTTTGCATACCTACATCAAGTCTGATCTTTAGCTGTGTTGTTCTGAAGAAAACAACTCCAGATTCTTCAGCTTTTCCATGATACAAAAGCTTCAGATTCATGATGCAATATCAATGAATCTCCTCAGCACCCCTTATAAAGTCTTTGGCATCTTTAGCAGTTTGTAATGTCAGGGTCATTGTTTGTGATCTGCTCAAATTGTCCTTCCACCATCTAAGATTTGTCAGTTTTCAACATATAAAGGCAAGGTAATGTCACCAAAGTCCCACTCTCTTATTAGGGAGAAATAACTGGTGGTGATCTTTAGCTGAGGTTTGCCATACCTGAAGTGAGGGACAAGACCCTAACTAGTATGGGAGTCGAACCTGTGTCATAGAGTCATACAGCGTGGAAACAGACCCTTCAGTCCAACTCGTCCATGCTGACCAAATTTCCCATACTAAACCAGTCCCATTTGCTTGCATTTGGCCCATATGCCTCTAAACCTTTCGTATTCATCATCATCATAGATCATAGAATCCCTACAGTGTGGAAACAGGCCCTTCGGCCCAACAAGTCCACACCTACCCTTGGAGCATCCCACCCAGACTCATCCCCTTTAACCCACCTAAGCTACACATCCCTGAACACTACTGGTAATTCAGCATGGCCAATCCACCTAACCTGCACATCTTTGGACTGTGGCAGGAAACCGGAGCACCCGAAGGAAACGCTCGCAGACATGGGGAGAATGTGCAAACTCCACACAGACAGTCACCCAAGGGTGGAATCAAACCCGTGTCCCTGGTGCTGTGAGGCAGCAGTGCTAACCACTGAGCCACCGTGCCGCCCCAAATATTCATATGCCTGTCCAAATGTCTTTTAAATGTTTTAACTGTACCTGCCTCTATCACTGTAGATGTCACTCTGCATCACAAACCAGCCATCCAATCAACTGCAGGACGGGTCTGAGGAAGGGTCACCGGACCCGAAACATTAACTCTGATTTTTTCTTCACAGATGCTGCCAGACCTGCTGAGCTTTTCCAGCAACTTCTGTTTTTGTCCAACCAACTGAGCTAAACAACCTCTTTTCCCCCACGTATTGTACAGTTGACATGTTTATCTGAGGCCTGTGCAGAAGAACTTGTGTGACCATGCTTTCCAATGAGTTGGGACCTGCTGTGCTTGATGTTTCATTATGTCCAGGACCCACCTCTGATGCTTCCCCCCAGATTACACACAACATTAATATCTAAGCTGCTGGTTGCGAGTGTAAAAACACGATGTAGTCCAATGTTTTCATCATCATTCTTTGTACCATTCTTGTTCAATCTTGCCAGCTTATATTCTTTGGGCATCTCAAAGAGAAAAACACAAAGGAAATGTTCGGGAGGGCGAAAGGAGAAATGGAGAGCTGGTTATACTGGATATATTACCTGTAGCTTGTAGCTCTGAAGTGATTATGCATGAGGAAAATGTGGAAGGTACAAAAGACGATACAATTGTCTTTGATTGCTTCAAACCCATTGTTGGCCACAGTCCCATCAATGGGCAAATAAAGTTGAGGAGTGGTGGGATGGAAATGCAGGGTAATGTTCTGGGGACATGAGTTGGAACTGCACTGTGACAGATGGTGAAATTTGAGTTTGATAAAATCTGAAATTAAAACAAAAGCTGGTCTCATGGTAACCATGTAGCAATCGTTGAAAGTCATAAAAATCCATCTGCTTCACGAGTGCCCCTTAGAGAAGGAAATTGATTGCCATTACCTGGTCTAGCCTACACCTGACTCAAGACCCAAAATAATGTGATTGACTTTTAACTGCCCACTGAAATGGCCTAGCATTATACATAGTTGTATCAAAACCATTACAAAGTCTAAAGAAACTAGATGGGCTTCTTGGCTTTGACCACAGCACCACAAGGGCTAGTCAAATAACAGTACTGAATAGTACTAGTCCAGAACTTACTCCTTCCCTGGCCAGGCTCCTCCAATACAGTGACAACACTGGCATTTACCTGATAATGTGGAAAATTGTCCAGGTATGTACTGTACTCAAAAAGCAGGGCAAATCCAACCCAGCCTATTACTGGCCCATTAGTCTACTCATGGTCATCAATTAACTGATGGAACATGTAATCATCAGTGTTTCAATTGAAACTTAGTCAAAATAGCTGAACTCCAGAAAAGAGGTGAGAGTGACTGCCCTTAACATGAAGACAGCATTTGACTGAATGTGGCGTCAAGGAGCCCGAGGAATACTTGAAGTGATGGGAATGAGAGGGGAAGCTCTCTGCTGGTTGGAGTCATGTCTGGGATGTGGGAATGAGCTGTTGTTGTTAGAGGCCAATCATTCCAGCTCCACGATATCTCTGCAGGAGTTCTTCCAGGTAGTGTCCTAGGTTCAACCATTTCTCAGCTGCTTCATCAATGTCCTTTTACTGTATTTTTACTTATCTATATTTTTCATAGTGACTGAAATGAGAAAGGAAGTGTTTTAAAATTCAAAGATTAAGGCACTTTATAAAAGTAAGTTACTTACACCCATTGTAAGTGCTGTTTACACTGCTGTAGTTCAGGCAATTGTGGAGAGATTCAGTTGCAGACTAATAGGAACCAGAAAATGTTTGCAACATGAGATTCAGCCAGCAACAAATAGCTGGATGGTCTGTGGAATGCTGAGTTGTTGATGGCAAATGCCTCTGCCTGCCAACAATCTTGTGATTGGCTGCCAGGTAGTTGAACAACTTGTGAATGATGATATTTGGTCAGAAGCTATTTGACCTCTGGAAAGGGAAGGTGTTGCCTTTTTCTCTGCAGTAAAAATAAGTTCAAGTCTAAGAAAGCTAGTTTATTTCTCCTTATTAGTAGCTGTAGTTTTTAACTAATAAATCAGGAACTTTAATGGTGAACGAGTTGCTCTGAGCCTCCTGAAAGCAAATGGAAGTATTTGGAGAATGAAGATCGAGGAGCACCAAATCCTAACAAGCCACAATGATCTTCTCAGCAAACGGTGAGAGTCAGGGACAATGCAACTGCGAGATCAGGCTTTAACTGCATCCATAACGTCCATCCGTTATGTATCTCTCTGTACATGTGTACATGGAGAGCTTTTAAAGGCGGAATTAGAGTTTTAACTAGTAGTCATATATCGATGGTTGATAATTGTTTACCTGTAGCTGGGATGTATATAATCACTATAAATAATAACTCTTACTGAATATAGAAACTTGATCGGTGCTTTCTGTCAAACTGGGACTAAAAGACAGCTAAATTGAGGAATATTTCACACTTTTATAAAATCTTTAACTGTATTAATACTCCAGGAATAGTAGGGCTTGATTTCCAGTGGTCTACCTCAATGAGATTAACAATTTCCTCTATCGTAAGGTCAGAAGTGAGAATGTTGCCTGCTGATTGAACAATAATCAGCACCATTTACAACTCCTTAGATACCGAGGTAATTTGTGTTCATTGTAATAAAACCCAGGCTTGGACTGATATTAGCATTTGCTGTTTTTCAAAACCATACAATAACCGTCTCCAAAAGGAGCATATCTGTCTATCGTCCCTCGACATTTGATCTCATTACTGTAGTTGAACTCCCCCATGATCAATATGCTAGGGGTAATCATTGATCAGAAACTGAACTGGTTTATGTCAGAACTTAGGAATTCTGCGATGAGTAACTCATGTTCCGTCACCCCAAAGCCTGTCCATCAACTGCAAAACACAAATCAGGAGTGTTATGGAGTACTTCCCACTTGCTTGGAAGAGTGCAGATCCAGAAATACCCAAGAAATTCAGGACAAAGCTTTCAATTTGATTGGCACCACACCCATCACATACAGTAATTGTTCCCTTCAGCACAACTGTATAGTAACAGCAGCATTACTGTCGAGTAGATGTACTGCAGTAACTCACCAAGTATTTGGATTGAAAAGCAATAATGTACCAACGTCTGTCCTAGTCTGCTAAAGTCATGTGACCTCTACCACGAGGCGCACACATTGTAGGCAGACATCGTAAGTTTCACTTCAATGAAGTCCTCGTATTGAACACACTCTTGTATTTTACACTTGAAACATGGCGTCAGAAAGTTGAGCGGCAGGAACTGAAATGAAAAACGAAAAGCATAGCTGCAATGCTGTGAGTTACTACTGAAAGATAAAACACAAAGATCACAGTAAAAATACTGCCTCAGAGAAACATTCTGAGGTTATCTCCAACCAGTTCGTGTTCAAACTTGGAAGATGAGGCAGAATTTGAAATTCTTCCATGAACAATGTAATAGCTACAGATTTGTTTAGTAAACCTTAATAAATACAAATCAGTACACTTTTATCACCATTGGGACGAAACAGTTTCAAAATGTACTCCATCCTTAATCCCTCTGAAAAGCAGTAAAAAAAAACACACCACATATATTTTAAAAGCTTTGAAGACATACTTTTAGCCTTAAATGCATGTTAAGTGTGAACAGAATGCACTTAATACTAGGGAGCAAAATGACAAATAATATATTGATCAATATGTAGCATCACTAACTGAGCTTGCAGAAACCTGTGAATTTGCCAAATTGAAGGATGAACTAAATAGAGACAGGATTGCAGTAGGACTAAGGAATCCAAAAGTGAAAGCACACCTTCTGAAAGAAGGCAAACTTAAACCCAGGAGAACAACTGACCTGCGCAGAAGTGCCAAGGTTATGAATCAACAGCTTGAGAACATTCATGGCAGAACAGACCAGGTCTTGTATTAATTCTAGACAGACAGGGCAAACCATCCCAGACAAACAGCTGAATGCAAAAAGAGCAGAAGACATCATGCAAAAGCGAAGAAGGCATGTCCAGTCTGGGGAAGGCTGAATAGTTTTGCAAGTAAGTGTACGACTAAAAAGAAACACAACAAGTAGGTACCAATGGCACTGGAGAGATGGCTGCTAAAGATTCCAATGAATCACTATACACTATATAACAGTTTAGTTCAGTCAAGTTGATATATGAGGCATGCTTGTGACAGTTGGAATGAGGACTGCAGAAGGAGAATTTCAGAACAACACAAAGTATCAGATAGAAACTGGTGCATCGTGACCTTTACCGACCTGTGCAAAGTGGATCAACATCATTGTGCAAAAGTGAAGCCCCTAAAGTAAGGTTAAGGTCACATGACTGTATCATTCCTATGCCAAGAGGGGAGATTACTCTGCAATAATATGAATGAGGATCTGGTGTTCCACATCAGATGTCAAGCAAATGCCATTCATCTCAGCTGGAGCAAGTCTAAAGCTTGCACTGATAACTCTCAAAGAGCCAAAAAAGATTTGCAATATGTAACAGCACTCTAGTCCGGTACAAAGTCTATTGTCATGTCACACACAAATTACTCTGACAATAGCAAAAAAGCTATTAAAAGCCAGAGCTAGTAATAAGTGCGAGTGAAAAAAATTAAGGTGAATGGGAAGAAAGTCAAATTCTGTTATGGCAAGACATTTCTAGAGTTGAATACTCGCTGTACAAACAGTCAGTGATCTCAGTAAAAGCCAGACAAGATGGTAACTTGTTCAGTAATTCAGTTTGTGCTGCTTAGATACTGCAATCCTGTATAACACCAGGCAGTTCAAAAGACATTCACTAGACTGATTCCTGGGATGAAGTGTTTCAGAGATAGTAGGAACTGCAGATGCTGGAGAATCTGACATAACAAGGTGTAGAGCTGGATGAACACAGCAGGCCAAGCAGCATCAGAGGAGCAGGAAAGCTGATGTTTCAGGCCTAGACCCTTCTTCAGAAATGGGGGAAGGGTAGGGGTTTCTGAAATAAATAGGGAGAGAGGGGAAGGCAGATATAAGATGGATAGAGGAGAAGATAGGTGGAGAGGAAACAGGGCCGGGGATGGAGCCAGTAAAGGTGAGTGTAGGTGGGGAGGTAGGGAGGAGATAGGTCAGTCCAGGGAGGACGGACAGGTCAAGGGGGCGGGATGAGGTTAGTAGGTAGGAGATGGGAGTGGGGCTTGAGGTGGGAGGAGGGAATAGGTGGGAGGGAGGACAGGTTAGGGAGGCGGGGATGAGCTGGGCTGGTTTTGGGATGCCGCTTTGCAGAACACCAACGCTTGGTTTGCACTAAACAACTGCACCTCTCAGTCGCGAACCATTTCAACTGCCCCTCCCATTCCGCAGACGACATGTCCATCCTGGGCCTCCTGCAGTGCCACAATGATGCCACCCGAAGGTTGCAGGAACAGCAACTCATATTCCGCTTGGGAACCCTGCAGCGCAATGCTATCAATGTGGACTTCACAAGCTTCAAAATCTCCCCTCCCCCTACTTTTCGACTTATTGGGGATTTGAGTGCTATGAGGATTTGGCACAAAACAAGAGTTGAGGCCTAGGCCAAACTAACCATGATCTTGTTGAACGGTGGAGCAATGTTGAGGGGTCAAATGGCCTACTCCTGCTCCCATTTCTATACTTAGGAAATTGGTGTGCTGACTATGTTGCAGTAAAGCGACATGGTTAACCACAAATCTCATTCTCTACACCTGGTTTTCAATTTGTGTCATCATGATTTCCTATAAACTCATTTTCTTGTTGCTCTGTGATTGTCAATTAGTTGTATGGAAGGTAGGCTTGGATGATTCCATTTCTTGTGATAGTCTCCTTTTTCTCATTTCATTACGGTTTTAACCGTGACTGCACTTCTGAATAGTTCATTTACAATATACCACCAATATTTTATAAAGATTAATATAAAAAGAACAGGACCATTTTAACTTTTAATGATATTGTAAAAGAAGTGACAGTTTGATAAGCTGGAATATTACCCAGCCAAGTTATTTATTTATTTCTCTCTCATTATATCTCTCTGTCTTTTTATCTCTTTCTTTCTCTTTCATTAACTGTCTTTTTCTCTTCCTTTATCTTTCTCTCTCTATCTTCCCTTCCTTCAGTGCCCAACACAGCCACTTGTGTATTCCTCATTTCCTGTGCATCTGCTCTCACTCCTTCTTCCTTTGACAACAATAAATGTCCTCTCACCCTCACCTTCCACTCTATGAATCATGCCATCTGTCATTTCTAGCATCCACTGTGTGATCCCGGCAGCAGAAGAAAATTGATCTTCCAATCTGTGTTATAAAGGAATCACTGCTTGATGGTGCTGATTCCTAAGCAACGATATCGCTGAACATAGTCTTAACAAGTTTTAGTTGCAGATTCCCAGTATTTCTACTTTTACTTAATCAATCTTCTGTGTCAGTGTCAAAGATTTTATTCACGGTCTCTCAATTTCCTGCAAAGTATCAGCTTTCCTTCAGATACATTTCCTTCAGCATTCTTCTTTTAGTATTTTTCTAAAGCAGAGCTTCTTAAACTATTATGCATTTTAACACTGGAAAATTAATGTGACCAGAAATCAATAAGAAAAAAACAGCAATAAAGCATCAGAGTAATATTTTAAATTGATTTAAGTTTGTTTACTCTATTATCAATGCATAATATATGATATGAATATGAAAAATTATGACAATAAAGTACATTGTAAAATTGTTTTTATTTTATGTATTCATGTTAGGGCTTTGAAACTCAGTGAAGTGGCCACGGGCCTGGAGAAAAAGATGAAGAGTGGATCAGGGTAAGGCCTGATGCTGCCTTGGTCTCAGTGCTGGAGCGGGGCACAGACTCAGAGGAGGAAGAGCTTGCAACACATTCTTTCCTGAAATCCCGACTGGGGTTGCACCCACACTTTAGGAAGTAACATTCCACTTACGAGTTATCACTCAGCTCAAAAACAGGGCTAGAGGTGTGATTGGATGTCAGCATTATTCAAAACTCATTTTATTTCTGACATAGACGGTCAGGAGTAAGAACAAATTGAATGTGTAGTTGTAGGTTGGTTTAGCTTGTTCAGATCTAACTAGGTTTACTGGTAGTTTAGTCACTGCATCTACATGTTATGACAAGTTTCTTCTGACAGGTTGATTTAATGTGTTAAATGAGTAACTGGATTAAAAGTTGCTATCTGAAGAAGCAAACCCTAAAACATGGTAAAAGAACAGTGTTATTTCCATTTCTTGCATATTACAATTTTTAATGGAAGGAAGCATTATGTTAACTGCTTGGAAATCAGCTTGCAGTTTCCAGTCTAACCAGAAGAGCAGAACCAGATTACTAGTTCTCTCCAATTTCTTTGCCAGTGTTTTATAGCATACCATTATAAAACATAATACAGCAACCTTTATCCAGCACCAATGAGACCAAGAGTGTGCTGGTTGATCAAATATGCTTGTTAATCAAGAGATCCACATATGTAAAAACAATAAATGTGAAAACACACACTGAGTAATAGAAACATAATGCAGAGGGTATACACATCACTGTTATATTATTTACAGCATAAATCACTTAAATAATAATAATTTGCCTTAAATAAACTGACCACTTGGGTATTGTGGTAGATCATGGCATTTTGGGAGAAATTGACTTGAAATTGAATGAACTGTTGATATGCCCCATCTACACCAATGGAGCTGAGGTTGATAGAGTGAAGAGCATCAAGTTCCTCAGAGTGACAATAACCAATGATATGTCCTGGAATTCCCATGTAGATGCGACAGTCAGGAAGGCACAACAATGCCTCTTCTTCCTCAGGCGGCTCAGGAAATGTGGCATGACCATAAGGTCAACTTCTGCAGATGCACCACTGAAAGCATACTGTCTTGGTGCATAACAACCTGCTACGGCAACTGCTGAGCCCAGGGCCATAAGAAACTACAGAAGATGGTGTGCACAGCCCAGACCATCACGGAAGTCAACCTCCCATCCATGGACTCTATTTATATGGCTCGTTGCTGCAGAAAGGCAGCCGACATCATCAAAGACCCATCGCACCCTGGTAATGACCTCCTACAACATCTTCCATCAGGCAGAAGATACAGAGGCCTGAACAAACACTCAAACAGGTTCAGGAACAGCCTCTTTCCGGCTATTTTCAGACTGTTAAATGGACTCTAGCCTCAAATAATGTAACCTGTATGCCTGTAAGTCTTTTTGATCCGTACATCCTTTGCTTGCAGTGATCTGCCTGTACCGCATGTAAACAAAGCTTTCACTGTATCTTGGTACACGTGGCAATAAAATCAATCAAACAATAAAAAAAATCAAAATTGAATAACCATTATGTTTACATTGAGATAAATATACTAAAACTATAATAATAGGACAGCATGATACAGTACACTTTGCGGTATTTAAGGTATATAATTTCTTTCTCAGTTTACCAAGAGTGCCAGTTCATAACGTGCTGATTAAAGCAAAGTTTGCTTTGCTTTTGAACAGTATTTTTTAAATAGAAGTTCATAAAATGAATAAAAAATCTTACACACAATATATGGTAAACTCTAGATGTTTGCCCTTTTTGGTCCCAATAATCAATTTCTGAATTCATTGATTAACTTCTAATGAGATTCAGATCAATGTATAGTTTCAGGATAGAATTAAATTTGCATTAGTTCTTGTAGGCAGACTACACCTAAAATTTGACCTGAGAATGGTTGGCTTCACTCTATCAACCTCAGGAAAAGTAAAATGAAATACAATTTTCTGATTGTCTGTTCCCAGTATAGAGTCTCACTAGATGGCAGCACAAGTTACAGAATTGGCCCTATGTTTTGACGGCTCTGGCACTGACCTTCTGTTCTGTCACATTGTGAGCCTTGGCTTATAACATTACCTATTAACATCCTAACTTAAACACAGACTATAAAATATCTGTCAGATAAATTGAATACATTTTCAGCTAGTCTGTGCGACCCTGAATGTTTTGAGGCAATATATTTCAATGTTACAACCTCCAATAAGTAAAACAGTATTCTCCTGTTCTAACAATATTATTGAAAATAAAAAGGGAAGATCTGTGATTTTGATCACATGATCCAGCTACCATCAGCTTCTTTCTATTAAATTCTCTTTTCTCTAGTGAACCATGAAATTGCAAGATTTGCTGATTGATTTCTGATTAATATCATGTTATAATGTCATTTTTCAGTTGATTCCTTTGGCACAAGTTTGGTAAATGCTTCAACTGTTGTCTCCATGTGTGCAGTGAATTTGAAGATCTCATTGATTAGGTGATTCCCTGAGGAAATTCTCCAGAAAATGCTGGCAATATTTGATTTAGTAGCCCCCAAAAACTTAGGGTTGTAATAGCTTACACAAACATAATTCCAAACTTGAATTATGTATCCACCTAGATCTCATTAGAAGCTAATAAATAAATTCAGAAATCATTCAAAGCCAGATGATATCGAAATATATTACTGCTTTGGGCTTGAAGTGCTTAGCCATTCAAGGACAGAATATCTGGAGTTACTACACATGAATTTTATAGATAAAATTATTTTGATAGATTGTGTCAACCATTTTGCCTCCCACAGTTAAAATAATTCTGTCTAGCAACAATACTCCAGCTAAAGCAAGAAAATAGAGGAAGCTCCCGGTATTGTCCATTTTGTAGATGCTACATGCACATATGCAATATAATATGAGGTCTGTATGCTCATGTAGACTTCTGATGCGGAATGCTTGAACACCAAAGGTCTTGTTTACTTGCACATAAGGACCAGTAGTGTCACCATAGTAAGAGTTAATGCTGTTGACTAGAGCTAATTGTTAATTAAGTGATTAAATATAAAACAGAGACCCTCTTGAGGTATATAATTTTAAGGCATAATGGTAATGCCTCTACCCATGGACTGGGAGGCCTGAGTTCAAGTCCCCCCTGCTCCAGACGTGTGTAATATCATCTTTGAACAGTTGATTATAAAAAAAAGTTTAAGAAAAAATAAGTTTAAATGTGGAAACAGGGGCCTCTTGTGGTATAGTAGTAGGGTTTCTACCTCTGGGCCAGGAAACCTGGGTCGAAGTCCCATTTGTTCTAGAGGTGTGTAATAATATCTCTGAACAGGTTGTTTAGAAAATATCGATATTCTATCTACAAGGAAAGGCTGTCTCAAATTCCATTTCATCAACAAGCCTTAGATCAGAGTTAGCATTGGTAGCAGAAGATAGAAAACTGTGTCTTTTTTTTCAGGAGACAGACTGTAAATTAAGTTACTTTTGAGAAGAATGGCTGAATTCAAGTGTAAAATGGCGCTATACAATTTATGCTCTGTGAAGATGAACATTATCAATGAAAAAATTAAGCAGAGGTACGGGCACAAATGCCAAAGAGAAAACAAGAATGGCTTTGTCACTATTGCTTCTGACTAGAAGTGTGATCTGATGTAAAGTGATCTCAGAGTTTGTGCCTCAAGAATTGGACTGTGAGAAGGTTTTGATAATAATTTGTTTAAAAACTGTTAAAAATGTGTTTGAGGTATGGTTAGACTTTGAACTGAAAAATCTGGATTGTTACTCCATAAAATAAAAAACAGAATTTTACAAAGAATGTTCGAGATTGAAAAGATTCTATTTGAATCCTGGCTCAGAACTTGCCTTGAAAATATTGATTGTGCTACAGTGTTAAACATGAACAGATCTTTTGTGTTAGCTGGAGTTAAATATTCAGAAAGAAATGTGGTTTTGGAACAAATGTGTGAAACATTTAAAAAAAAACTGGGAAACTATACATTCTAAGTGGCCGTCATGGTTCAAGTGGGACATTCAACAGTTACAAAGAATTGAAGGTTTGATGATAACAGCCATATGAGACTGCCTAGATATAGGCTGCA
Organism: Rhincodon typus; assembly: GCF_021869965.1. Taxonomy (NCBI): domain Eukaryota; kingdom Metazoa; phylum Chordata; class Chondrichthyes; order Orectolobiformes; family Rhincodontidae; genus Rhincodon; species Rhincodon typus. The sequence goes on along the minus strand of NC_063334.1, from coordinate 72,399,823 downwards.
AGTCTTCATATGAAAGGAGAACCATAACAATAAAAGGACTGAGCATAAAGAGAAATTTGACAATAAGAATAGATGCCAGGAACTGAAGAACTATAAGAGAAGAATGGACCTCAGGAATTCATGAGGAATGGTTTACACATGTTTTAAATATGACCTTAAATATCATTATACAATAATTGTGCTGGGTGGAATAATACTGCATTTCTTATTATGAATGACATAAAAGATTGGAAGGAGAAGATAATGATATCAATCAGGCAGGGATAATTGAATTAGTTACAAGAAACTTCAGCACACTAATTAATGTTTTGGTTGTGGACTATTAAATTGCATGGTTTTTGATAATAGCTGCATTTTCAGAGCGTGGAGTGGATTAGCTAAATATATACCTACAAACTCTCCAAATAATGAGTAATGAAAGATCAAGGAGCTGAGTTCTACTGCTTTGGATTTGGGGATAACAAGTTGAAATTACTTGAATGATGATTCCCTGTAAAATAACTAGAGTTAACCATTATATCAGCGCAGGTGGAGTATTTATTGTTGACCAGGCAGTATATGAAAAACACTCAAATGCAAAAAGACAAGGCAATTATTTTTGGGAATTCAGTAGATTTACAGTATAGACAATCCAGACATTATTCTATTCCATTAACAAGATCCAACTTTTCTAATCAAAATATGAATCAAATGATAGCCTTTTCGTCCCCACTTTAAGAACTTAATTATCTTAAAACTACATTGGCAGTTTGCCCAACATTTGGAGCATAGATTAAAAAAAGCTACTAATGGATGATGAGTACACTAACCTTGGATGTCAGCAATAAATATGATCCGTTTTTTAAATAAAAACCCATCTCATGCCATAATGAATCTGATTAACCAGAAACCTTAATGAAGTTGGGCAACGGATTTGAAAGTATGGGATAATGATTAAAAAAAGTCTCTTGCACTTAGACATGGCAAGTAGATTTACTAAGTCTACAATAATAAAACACAGCAGAAAGTCCCTTTAGCAATGGTGTGTGCAAAAGAAATCCTATTATAAAATAACATTTGCCTTGAGTAGCCTGTGTGGGGAACTATCATAAGATTTGGTTTTTGAATAAATCCAAACATTCCATCAGCGATTATCCACCATCTTGGGAAGGGATTACAATTAACTCCATTTTTTATAAGCATGCGAATGTTCTGCAGGCAGGGAAAAGGGAATTTATTAACACAGAAGTTTTAAACAAAATTTGATCCTTGAAGCATTCATTAAGGCCATCAGAAGTCAATTTTAACCCGGAAACATGCTGCTTTACAAAAGAGATGCACAAAAATGATGGAAAGTCCAGGTAAGGTGATGGTATGTATGGGAAAACAGTAATTTTATAGCACGAGACCCAAGCTGTTAGGATATATTCCTCTGATTACACCAATTGCAGAACCTGAACAAGGCATAGGAAATGATCAGACATCTCGCACTTTGCATACATATGTTGGACAATTGAGGACCATAGTATGGTAGATGAAGGGCTGCCTAAAGCTGGAGACAGTGATCCTGACAAACAGGACAATGCTATTTGTTCCAGAGGGCAACCACTAGATGTTGGCATTATATATGCCAGAAAGAAGCATTGAATGGAGGAAGTTTGCCATTCTAGGAAGAACAGGGAAAGCATTGAGAAAGTACAAATGTTGACTAAATGTGCAAGATGAGGGTAGGAGTAAGACCCTTTTGTTGAAAAGTGAGGTTATGGGTTGGAAGGTCAGATAAACCTGTATCATTTCTGATAGTGGATCTGGCAGTGAACATAGCCTTCTGAAAAGATTGCAAACTTGCAAAAGGAATTCATGTCCAAGAATAGGAAGGTTATGTAGGAATAGTCCAGAAAGCGAGATGAGCATGAGTAGAGGCCACAGTTTGACATGAACAATGACTATGGAACAGACTAGGGAATAGAATTAAATAGAATAATCCTATAGGATAAGAATAATTAGGTCGTTGGTTTTGAATGGTGCAAACTCAATTGGTTGAAGGGCCTTTTCTCTGTGCTCTATGACTGGGACTGGAAATATCAGGAGGAATATTGGTCCTTGCCATTAACAGGTTTTAGTAGCTACAAACACATTGGAAGATGAATTAATAAAAGGTATCAAACAAAGATTTGATATCGACAAAAAAAAAGTGTTGTATGCAGTGAGGTAGCATACAGGAGATACTCATGTAGCAGATATTTTTGTGATGTGCATTGATAATTTTCTGTAGAGGTCAGGCTTTGTGGGAACTGTCAATTGCATTCCAATGAATTGTGCCAGGACCTTAAAAAGAAGAGAAAAACAAATTATAGATGTTGGAAATCAGAAACAAAAACAGAACTTGCTGGAGAAACTCAGCAGGTCTGGCAGCATCTGAGCAGAGAAAGCAGAGTTAACATTTCAAGTCTTCAGAACATTTCTGAAGAAGGTTTATGGGACCTAAAATGTTAACTCTGCTTTCTTTCCACAGATGGTGCCAGATCTGCTGAGTTTTTCTAGCAATTTCTGTCTTTGTTTCTTAAAAAAAAAACTGGTTTTGTATCAAAGGGACAAACACTTCATTTAAGAAGGTTAATTGGATGGTTAAACTGGTTGTAAATTCCTACTAGACATGATGCTTGTTATGATATATTGGACTCTATACTATGCTACTGTTGAGGAAGTCTCAAACGGAAGAATTATAAATTCAGAAAAAAGTGCAGTCTAGTTTCTGGCGTTGGGTGACCCAGAAGTTATGAACCTAGCCCTTGTTAGTGATGCTTCGTGTCTGAATCTTTTGAATGGCTCAGAATGAAGGTTCCCGCCAGCACTTTAATAAGGAATCAATTAACATGTTCTATGATCTACACTGGATTCTGGCCAAATAATGTCTTGACTTTAAAATTCTTATTCTTTATCTTCAAATCCCTCCGTGGCCTGTCTGTAATTTACTCCAGTCCCACAACCTTCTGAAATAACATGCTGTTACAATTCTGGTCTCATTTGCACCCATTGTTTTAATTGCTTCACCATTGGCCACACCTTCAATTCCCACAAGTCATAAGATCTGTAGTTCCCTCCTGATACCTCCTCATCCCATACCCACATTTCCTCTTTGAAGATCCTTCTTAAAACCTACTTCTGAACAAGCTTTTGATCACTTGACCTAATATATCCTTTAGTCATGGCGCTGTGCTTTGTTTTGTAATGCTGCTGTTGCTAAGATGTTTCATTATTTTACAGGTGCTATATAATTAAGTTGTTGTTGAATCATGAAAATTTACAGGTTAATTGCCAGATTACTTTTCTGCCTGCTACTTATACGATTATTCATGTTTTGGAAGTTTTCTCAACTTGCCTAATGTTTGAATATGTTACAACTGATTACCTTTCCACAGACCAATTAGCTACTTGTTGTTGAATCTCTCTTTTGTACACACTCCTTGCCTCTTCAGTCCATCCTCCAGGGCTGGAACAAGCAGCAGTGTAACAGCCCTTACAATGAGTATGAGGAAACTTGCTTTTTAAAAAGTGCAGAAATCCTTTAAACAGGCCTTAGTTTTAAACAAACAAAAATACAGAAAAATAAAAAGGTATCTTTAGACTTGAAGGAAGTTACCCACCAAACTATGTCTGGAAGTAGGACTTCTCTAGAGAACTGAACATGATTAGGAGAATGAAGGGTAGTCATGCAGAGCAGGACATTCTGCTCAAAATGGAAATGCAAGAGGGTGTTGTGGACAAAGGGCTACAATGTAGATAGCTCCATTCTGCCAGCGCTCAATGTGATTGGGTTATTCCCAAACCAGAATAATCCCAGAAACCTTCACTAACCCCTTCATACACAAACAGTCCAGCAATTCTTGCCTCTCCTCTATCTCTGGCATTTCACATTGTCAGGAAGATGACACAACATTTGCCACCAGGAAATACAAATTTTAATTCTGATTTTATAAATTTACAATTCAAGTATTGAATACAAACTTAAACCTTTCATCAGTTCTCTTAAAGTTCTGTGTGTCTTTACCTCTCCTAGTACCCTTATGAAGTCATTGTTGGCAATCACTCACTAACGAAAATGAATGTCCACTTAGGCATTTCCATGTCACTGGTCATGGGCTCTGTGGTTCCTTGTGTGGCTGATAAGCCCAATCCTAGAGCTACATCTCCAACCACACATTTGGCAGGGAGGTGGAATTGGTCCTTGGCCTTGAGATCATTCATGCCTTATGAAGTGCATCCATAACAGCTACAGCTTGCCTGGTCGAAAGCTGCTGACTTGCAGTTGTAAATGTTACAGTTGGAGGACTCATTCAAATAGCTCTAAGCACTGAGGCCAGGTTTCAGACTGGAGCTTATGCTGCAGCAGTCTTAGCTGGTTCACTGACAGGCAAAATCAAGGACATTGGTGGGGTGGTGGTAATGGGAGAAGGGGACAGCAGGCTCCTTTCCCATGAAGGCACTGCCATTCTCTCCCTGGCTGCTGCTTCAGCAAACCCTGGTGCTGTGTTGAAGAATAGTCTGCTTTAATATCCAATTTTGAACAGTGGCATTGAAATCCATGATAACAACAGTCAGAGCTTATGATTTAAGTGCAGTAATCTGGGCTTTGCTGGAAGTTGTGCTGCAATGGAAACTTTGAAATTGATCATCAGACCTTGCATGATGTTAGCATGTGATGAGAATTGGCAGAGGTGTTCCCCTACTCATTGTTTAAATGTTTCCAAGCTCTACACAAATCCTTATACCATGATGAATCTGGTCTCCTCCATGCTCCTTGGCATTGATTTAAAGCTTTCTGAAAGGCTTATCAAAGCACCAAATATTTGGCTATTTGGACAAAACTGCTTCCTTCTGCAGCCTGACTGATCAAAGTCTTTATATAACTGATCTGCAGGAGGACCAAAATCTGACCTAATCCTCCTGGAAATATTGCATTTAGTTCCCTCATATAAGTCATATATATGTTGTGAGTAGCTGGGGCCCAAGCACTGATCCCTGTCGTACACCACTCGTCAATTCCTATCACCTGGAAAAGACTCATTTATTTCCACCCTGTTTCTGATCTGTCAAGCAGTTCTCAATCCATGTCATTATATTATCCAATCCCATATGCTTTAACTTTGCTCATGAACTTCTAATGTGGGACATTATCAAAAACCTTCTTGAAATCCAAATACACTACATTCACTGGTTCTCCCTTATTCTTTCTGTTAGCTACATGTTTTTTTTTTAAAAATTGCAATAGAATAGTTAAGAATTGATCCATAAGTGATGCAAACATCCCTTCAAATTATTTTAAATGTCTCAAGCCTGAGATTTCCATAGGAGGACTATCCTTCAGTGGGTGGGTGGGGCAGTGTCCCATAGCAGTTGCATTAACCTATGGGCCTCCCTTGGAATTTTGCTACTTTTGATTTTTCTCTTTTTGTTAAAATAGGGAAAATATGTGGGTAAGAACTTAGTTTAGAAATTAGTTTATATCTTGTCATGATGTTGGCTAAATTTAATGGGAACTAATTAGTATCTAGTTTGTCACCGACCCAAACATGATAATTTTCAACAACTTTATCAATCAGAGATGAGTTCTCAGTGATAAATTCTCTCAGGACCTATCCAGGCCTTTTAGTCTATTGACACCTCATGCATACTCTTAATTGGGCACAGTTACATTATGCTGACATATTATTCAAACTCAGTGTTACATTGAGCTCAAGAGATGCTGCCAAACTTCTTCAGCAATTTGTTTTTATTTCAAACTTCTTGCGGCTTCAGAGACACTTAAGGTTGTGAATATTGCCACTCTTTAGACAAGTCATAAATTTAAAGTCTAATCTGCATCCAAATTTGGAATGGATCCAGTGAGAAAATCAAGCAGTAGTTCCCATTCACAACGCTCTCCCATCCCCACCCACCTCACACTTGACTGTGTCATCCTCAAGAGCTTTGGTTGTAGATCTAATTGCAACTGTTTGTTACTTGCATCAAGTAATCCATTCGGTGGATATAAATTAATCTGTCCCACTCCATCTAAGTTGAGGTAATGTAAATGAATCACCTCAGTGACTTGGAATTGAGATGCTTGGTGTTTACAATTACCTGTTTAATAGGTCAATTCAGAAACCCTGTGGGTAAAGTAATAATGAGGAAATGCTGCAGATAAGATTGAGCCAAATTTTAATATTGGATAAAGTCATTCTTTTGTTCCAGGAAAATTGTTTGCTCACTCAGAAAACATCATTGACCCAGGCAGAACTGAAATGTGTTTACATGTAGATTCCTCTTGGAATTGATGTTGCAGGGTTTAATTTCTCTTTTCCTTTTCTCCTGAGAATTTTATTTCTGCTTCTTTTTTAACCCTGTCTCTTTTCTGTTTATATTTAAGTGATTATGCAGTGTCATCTTGTTTACTGCAGGCTATTCAGCATTAAATCTTGACAATAGCAAATCACTCTACGTGTCTGAGTATGTCATGTGTAGAGGTCTGTAAACAACTGCATACCCTTCAAATAAGCGCTGAGCTGTGCAACTGGAAGTTGTAATTTCCAAAAAAAAGTAACATATTTTAAGGTTAATGTTTACAGTTTGTGTAATCAGTGGGGAGATTTGCTTGATGAAAGAATTAACCAGATTATTGGGCACAAGTGTTATTATGCCAATTGTAGCAAGCTTTGAGGAAATTGAAGATTCCACTGGACAATTTACCTGTGCTGGTAATGCTCCAAAATACTTGATTTAAATTGGAGAATTTTCTGACCTGTGGTGGTTTTGGGCCAAGGGATTGATGAAATCTCATACAAGTGTAAAAGTTGCTGTGGCTCACCATTCTGGCATGCCTTGCACATCTTTGGTAACATTTTGGAGTTACTGTTAATCCTTAGCCATTAGACTTTATCACATGCTAGTTGAGTCATGTGCTCTGTATCCAAATATCCTTGGTGTAGTTGCAGTAATATATCCTGATGGACAATTGCAGGTACAAGTCTTGATTTTCCTCTGAAGGTAATATATCTTGAGATTCTGAACTCATTGCTGTAAGGTCAAAAGTACCTGACTGTCTCGCACTTCTTCTATCATGACAGGTCATCCTGCAATTTTATATGGTACTTCCAATTGAGAGTTTTTGGGTGTTTTCTGATTGAAGTTCATAGCACTTATGCTGACCAAATTGCAATAGATTTTGAGCACATCTCCATCTCTTTTTGCATGCTGTTGAGTCAGGTGGTCAGTTACTTGCTACAGGATTCATAACTTCTGGTCTGCTGTTGTAGCCACAGTGCTAGTCTAGTTCAGTTTCTTGTTAATGATAACTCCCAGGATGTTGATGTGGATTCAGTGTTGGTAATATCTTTATACTTCAAGGGGTGATGGCTATATTCTCTTATGTTGATGTCCATTGCCTGGCACTCATGTGGTGTGCATGTTAATTGTTGCTTATCAGCCCAAACCTGACTATTGCATTTGAGCAGCTTCACACGTACCTATGTTATGTTCCAATTGCTAAGTTTTTGCCCCTTGAGCTACCTACGTATATCTGTGTGCAACCAAGAAGTGGCAATCACACTGCACTCCTTTTTTTATGTTGAGAGCTCTGTATGTCTGACAGGAGATTGCGATCTGGGCTGCTTCAGTTATGCAGAGTGCACTTTACATCTGATAGGAACGACAAAGTGCAGGATAGTCAGAGGAAGGCAAACTGCACCCGCTTTTTCACAGCAGTCAGTTGCCACATTGAGATTTAAATGTGCCGTATCAGTCACTTTGACAGCTCTTGTAAAAAGGCAAGTGGATAAGGTAAGTTTAACGGTAGGAAGCCAGGTGGGTGATGGAGTGTTTAACGTAGGTCTGGGTGGGCAGGAAATATTGGGTTTGGTGTGGGAGGTCATTCAGGTCAGGGTTAGGGTGTGTGTGGCTATTTCAGGGTCAGTAAGATAATTACCCAGAATTTAGACTAAATGTTTAATAGTCTGACATTTCCTGAGTAACTATTTACTTAACTGAAGCAGATCCCTCAGTTCTCAGAAAGGAGGTTGAAGGGAGATTTAATTGAAGTGTACATGATAGTGATGAATTTGAATCAGGTAGATGATGAAAATTTCTTCTCATTAGTTATTCGCACAAGGACTAGGAGATATACATTTAGAAATGCATTTGGAACATGAGGAACATGTTTATGGAGTAGCAATTGGTAATGAACACGTCGCCTGTGAAGGTGATGGAAGCAAAGATGATCAATGATTCCTAAACAAAACTGCAAAGACAATTGAAGGAAATACTTTTATAGGGTTATGGGGAGAGGGTGGGAATGTAACTGTCGGGATTGTTCCGTTGAAGATGGGATGGATTTGACCAGTGCACTGTGTTGGAAATGACTCGATGAGCTGGTTTGTTCTGGGTCAATAGGAGCGTGCCCCTATCTTTGGCTGGCTCAAGCTGCAACAACTTAATGGCAATTGGGCCACTATTTGGCTTAAGGATGCTATTGGCCACCATCAGGCAAAGGTTCCACTTCCTAAGAGTGTTGGCCAGTCAAGTGGCTGGCAGTTCTCTTGTCTCAGCAATAATACTAGACGTAGTGACCACTGGTGGGACTGCATTAATAGAGGGTGGTGAATTCTTCAGTGGGGGACTCTTGGGGTACAGGGATCTGAGAAAGAGACACACCCCACCCCACCACACACAAACCCCAGCCAAGCCCAGTTTCACTTGACACTCTAACTGCAACTGTTCTTGCCTGCTGTGGGTAAATCCCAACAATAGCAGTACACAGCTTTAATTGGCTACTTAAGGCCCCCAACTGGCCCATTTGTGAGTAGGCTGTTCAACATTCCAGACTGCTGGTCAAATAGCAGAGGGGGCAAGGTTGTGGTAATGACATTGCTGTAATGGCATCCAATTTTACTGTTCCCTCCATCCGTCTTCCTATTCTAGAAAGACCAATAAAACCCCAGCATCTGTTTTTGCCTTACACAATGGGAAAAATATTGAATATGTAACAGAGCATCCAGCAGCAGGTAGCAATGGTGAGGAAGAGCAGCTACAGCAGTCAAGTGGACCTTCTCTCGGCAGGGATGTGGGGGATGAAAAGTGAGGGAACAAGGTGACCTGGGAAGAAGGTGCAGACAAAAAAAGATTTCTCAATCCAATTTAAACAAAGGCTTAATTTCATTTAAATTGTTTAACCTTCAATTTCCTTCATGCTTGGAATGACCTGATTTCAGGGAAAACCAGAATTCTTACTTCATGATATTTGGCTTGTCGGTGTTTTCAAATCTCATTTTACATATACATAAATGAAGACCAAGTCTGAATATATTAAAGATCAATTTCACAGTGTTCAAAATGGTTTTGTGATCAAAAATTCTACATAATTGGTAATAGGGTTGAATCTGACTTCTGAGAAACCAAGTCCTGACCATACGTTTAATTTAGGTAGGGAACTTTCGGCACATTTATGGGTTAATATTCCTGTAGGTTGAGTGATCATGGGAGCTCACAGTAAAACTCTTCAAACAAATTTTATTGATGTATCTGGCATTGAGGTCATCTAGATGACTGAATCTTATGGGTCTGTGACAGAGAAGAATCACAGGGGAGTTGGTCAATATGAAAAAGATGAAAAGTACAGCAGAGGCATTAGATCAACTTTGTTCTCTTATGCACACAGGGTAAACAGGAATTCAAAATTAAAATAAAATACAGTGTGAATGGGCATCATCAATTCAGGATATATCAGTTATGCTGGGTCAGTTACAATTGACAGCTGTCACTGCTACAGCCCAAGAGTTAGGGAGACATAGGGCGAATAAATGCAATGTTCTTTAAACTGAGAACAAAAGCAGATTCATAAAGTCATTCATTTTTATGAAAGATTTCAAGACAAAGTTTGCTCATCTGAAATTGAATTTCTTCATTGTTTATTTTATCTGTTCTACTTTAATTACTCCCTTAAAAAATGGACAACTTTGTCGTGTTCACAAGTCATGAAGAAAAATGGTGCATTGAAACAGAAGTGAAAAGATGTTCGAGGAACATTTCAATGAGTTAATGACCCAGCCATTGAGAAAAATAGATGATCAGCAACGTGAATTAAAAATTGAATTGTGGGGAAGGATTGAATTTACAGGATGCTGTCTAACTAATGGCAGGAGTTTACACTGAAAAATATCACATTGAAGCTCCAGGCGAATTGGAATCTCAAGTGAGGCATGGAATAGTGCTGTCTGTGGTAAGTTGTTACTATTTAATGGAGTTGGTACCATACTTAATTGGAAGATAAACCCTTGTTGGATGTGGGTATTGCTATGCCTTTACACCAGACAAGAGTGGTAAAGGATGAGGACAAGTTGATGTCCCATGACTCAATGCAGACTTTCTTGTATTCCCGACGTGTGTTCAAAACTGCTTTGGACAGCTTGAGGCAAGATTATGTTACTCTCCTCTATTCCAGTCACTACAATGGTGCAGTTATTTAGCATGGACCAGGTGAAAATAAAGCATGGATTTGGACAGACTAATAAAGGTCCAGGAAGCAATGCTAAACTTGCAAAATAGTTGTTTGCTTTTCTAAGTAAGGGTCACTGGACCCGAAACGTTAACTCTGTTTTTGCCTTCACAGATGCTGCCAGACTGAGCCTCTCCAGGAATTTTGTTTTTGTTCCTGATTTACAACATCCGCAGTTCTTTCGGTTTTCAGTTATTTGATTTTGTCTGAATAACCACAGCCTGTCAGGATCATCCTCTGTCTTGCAGTCAAGCCCCATCCAAGGGATAATCCTTGATTTAAACATTTCTGTCCCTATTCCAGCTACACGTGTAAACATCCACAGGGATGCCAAGTAATAAAAACACACATTGGACTTCGTTTTTCAGACTTGGGCTCTGAAGGACTGCATTGATCACTCCAGCCATAAAGGAAATCCTGTTGTGTCACTTAGTGAATGCCGTACAACAATCCAGGAAAGTCAAAGAATACATGCTGGCTATCGTGATTGATCAGGTCATTATCTATTCAGAGTATGGCCTAAAGTATTAGAAATTTTTAAAATGTAAAAATCCTTTTGAAAACTAAGTTGTTGACACTGTTATAATGGTCTTTGGGAAAAATGAACATGATTGCACTTGTTTTTTCCAATTGTAGATAAGAAAAACTTGTTTGTGTATCTATTGCACAGTGAAAACAAAGTATAAAAAATACTGGGCGGTATCATATTCGTCTGTTAGACTGGAAATTCAAAAATTGATAAGCAATCTAGTTACAAGGCTTGATTTACAGATATGAAAACATGATGATGACACCATGATTACTAATTGCATATGCTGGGAGTACAACAGAAGCTTCTGTAATTACTATTGGGTTAGGATTTAAGACAGCATTAATCATAAACATGGTATTCCCTCCAGGAACATCTTGTGTTGTCACAAGGCACCACAGGCCACTGTGGCAATTACATTTCACTTGCAGCAATATCTTAGAATCAGATAAAGAGGATCAGAATAGGGTTAGGCCATTAAAAACCCATCGAGCCTACTCTGCTATTTAATAATACGATCATGGCCTATCGAACACTTCAGTGCCTTTAACACACACAGTCCTCACAACCTTTTATGCCATTGATAATCAAAAATCTATCAAATTCTAAATATACACGGAGCTTGAAGTTCTACCCTCTGCAGTAAAGAATTCCAAAAATTCATTACCCTCTGATTAAAAATGTTTCTCCTCGTCTCAGTTCGAAGTGGCAACCCCTTTATTTTTAAATTGTGCTGCCTAGTTCTGGAATTCCTCTCCAGGGAAAACAACATCTTACCTGCTTCTACATTGCGTTTCAATAAGATCACCTTCCATTCTTCTCAGTTGGAGAAAATACAGGCCCACTTTGCCCAAACTCTCTTCATGGGACAGTTATGCCATCCTAGGAACAAGTCTGGTGAACCTTTGTTTCACTCCCTCTATTGCAATAATCCTTTTCATGAAATAAGGAGACCAAACCTGAACACAATACTCCAAGTACAGTTTAACCAAACTCCTTTACAATTGAAGCAAGTCTTCACTACTCCTGTACTCGTCCTCTTGCAGTAAAGGCCAACATTCCATAAGCCTTCCTAATAGCTTGCAGCACCTGCATATTTGCCTTTCTTGGTTTATTGACAAGGGTGTCCCCATGTCCCTTTGTACATCTGTGTTTTCCATCTTCTCATTTAAGAAATACCTGCACATCTGTTCTTCTTACCAAAGCGGATAACGTCACATTTTTCCACATTAAATTCCATTTGCTATGCTCTTGCCCAATTTCTAAACCTGTCCAAATCTTCCCGAAAACGTTTTATGACAGCTTCACAACACAACTCCTACATAGCATTGTATCATCTGTAAATTTGGAAAGATTACATTTGGTCCCTATATCCAAATTATTAATGTATACTTTGTGAACCGCTAAGGCGTATATACTGATCCTTGCAGTATCCCACTTGTCACACTCTGCCAGTATAAGAATGACCAATTTATTCCTACTGCTTTTGGTCTATTAGTCAATCCATACCAGAATATTACCTTCTGTACCATATGCTTTAAGTTTACTAACCAACCTGTTGTGGATGATCTTTATCAAAAGCCTTCTGAAAATCCAAATATCCGACATCCAATAACTCCCCTTTATCAATTTTGTTAGTAAAATACTCAAAACAACTGCAAGTTCATCAAACACTATATTTTCCATTTGCAAATCTATGTTAATTTGCCCAATTAAGTCATTTTCATTCAAGTGACCTTTTATCACATTCTTTATTGTAGATTTCTACTACTGATGCACTGCTGTACAGTTTGTAGTCCCCTGTACTTTTCCCTTGTTCATTTCTTAAATTGTGGGGCAATATTTGAAAGCTTCCAATTTGGATGTATCATTCCAGAATCTATGGAATTTTGGAAGATGATCACAAATGCATAAAGTCTCTCTCTCTAGCTATCTCCTTCAACAATGTGGAATGTAGAGTACCAGGTTCCAGGAACTTGTCAACTTTTAGCCTGTTCATTTCTCTTGTAAAATCTTCTTACTAATACTAATTTCCTTAAAGTCCCCATTCTCCCTAGTCATTTAGATCTCTAATTCGAGGAGTTTGCGAGTTTTCCTCAGCTAAAGCAGATACAAAGTAATAATTTAGCTTATATGCAATTTATTTATTACCCCTTATAAATTCCCCTCAGTCTCATTTTAATGGATCCACAATTATCTGAGCTAAATGTTTCGTTTTTATCTACCTACAGAAGTTTTTACAATTCAATTTTGTTGTTTTGCTAGATTGTATTTGTATTCTGTTATTTTCCTTATCAGTTGCTTGGTCCTCCTTTACTATTCTAAAAATTTCCCAGTCCTCAGATTATTACTATTCATGGCCACTTTATAATCCTTTTCTTTTAATCTCATACCATCCTTAACAAAATTACATATACTTGTAATGTTTGCCAACCAGAATATGCATTAGAGGTTACTGTTTAAATTCTACAACATCGTCAAACATAATACACTTAAGCCCAGGAAACAGAATATAGGCCTACTTTACAGATGAACCCTATAATGGACTTGTGAATCAAGTCACACATCAAGTGGCACACTTGAATGTACAATACTAAATTGCATCAGTTATAATTGATTTAACAAGAACAACATTACCTCAGGCACTGTGTGATTGTCAATGTGAAGATTAGGGTCAAGTTGTACTTCAATATGAATTGGTTCCATAAACGTGTCGCCGAAAGATATTGGAAGGTCCGTTGTAGCTGAATGAAACGCTGGTCGGGTTGCAAGGAACAAGTTAGTTACAGAAAATCACTTTTATAATCAATGCAATAAACTGATCAGTTGAAAGGATCACTCTAGTGAGGAAAATAATGGCCTAATTGAAAACAGAATGGAAGGGGTACTCTGATGTAGGGAATTTGATAAGTTGACTAAGAATAAGGTTAAGCGATTAATCAACCAATACCAATAATGGCCTTAAATGCTTCACATGTGACCGCATTTGTTATATTTATCAAATTGGGAAAATACAACAAATCACAGAATAAGGAACTTAATAAATGAGAAATTACCCAATTATCACCGACTCTTATCATAATTCATCAGCTGGGGAGGGTGTTTGATGACTGATGCATTGGGGTCCACATCATCAAAGTACCATCTCACTGTACAGATGCTCGTGGGATATTTGATTTTTATAAGGCTCTTCAAGGATGAGATTATTGTCTCCAGTCTTCCTTGATCAGGTCATGGCTATAATAGAGCCATATAGTCATAGAGTAATACAGCACGGAAACAGGCCCTTTGGCCCAAACTGGTCCACGCTGACCTTGGTGCTCACTCAGCTAGTTTCAATTGCCTGCATTTGGTCCATATCTCTCTAAACCCTTCTCACCCATGTACCTATCCAAATGTTTTTTAAATGTTGCTATTGTACCTGCCTCAACCACTTTCTCCGGCAGCCCACTCCACTCTCTGTGTGAAGAAATTGCCCCTCAGGTCCTTCTTAAATCTTTCCCCTCTCACCTTAAACCTATGCCCTCTAGTTTTCAATTCCCCATCCCTGGAAAAAGACTATATGCGTTCATCCTATCTATGTCCCTCATGATTTTATCCACCTCAGTCAGGTCACCTCTCATTCTCCTATGTTCCAAGGAATAATGTCCTATCCTGGCTAACCTCTCCCTATTACTCAGGCATACTAGTCCTGGCAACATCCTCGTAAATCTTCTTTGCACACTTTCCAGTTTAACTATGTCTTTGCTACAACAGGGTGACCAAAACTGTACACAATACTCCACGTGCAGCCTCATTAACAACTTACGCAACTGTAACATAACATCCCAACTCCTATACTCGATGCCTTGATCAATGAAGACCAGCATGCTAAATGCCTTTGTCACCACCCTGTCTACCTGTGACGCTGCTTTCAGTGAGCTATGTACTTGTACTCCTAGGTCCCTCTGTTCCACGACACTCCTCAGGACCTTACCATTTACTGTATAAGTCCTACCTTGTTTTGACTTTCCAAAGTGCAACACCTCATACATATTTGTATTGAATTGCATTTGCCAATTCTCAGCCCACTTCCCCATCTGATCAAGATCCCTCTGTAATTTTTGATAACCTTCCTCACTATCAATGATACCTCCTAATTTTTTATCATCTGCAAACTTATTATTCATGCCTTATACATTGACCTCCAGATCATTTATGTAAATAACAAATAACAAAGGTCCCAGCACCGACCCCTGTGGCACACTAGTTACAGGCCTCCAGTCCGAGAAACAACCTTTAACCATCACCCTCTGCTTCCTACCATTGAGCCAATTTTGAATCCAATTAGCTAGTTCTCCTTGGATCCCATGCGACCTAACCTTCATGACCAGCCTGCCGTGCGGGACCTTGTCAAAGGCCTTACTAAAGTCCATACAGACAACATCCACTGCCCTACCCTCATCCATCCTCTTGGTTACCTCTTCGAAAAACTCTAAAAGATCTGTCAGAGAAAGCAATAGCGCAAGTTTACACAAATCCACGCTGACTATCCCTAATCAGATCTCGATTATCCAAATGTCGGTTGATCCTGTCCCTCTATATCCTCTCCAATAACTTGCCTAACACTGATGTCAGGCTCACTTGCCTGTAGTTCCCTGGTTTGTCTTTGCTACCTTTCTTCAACAATGGATCAACATTAGCCATCTTCCAGAATTCTGGAACTTCACCAGTGGCTAAAGGTGAAGCAAAAATCTTTGCAAGGGCCTCTGCAATTTCTTCCCTAGCCTCTCACAACATCTGAAGATAGACTTGATCAGTCCCAGGGGATTTATCCACCCTAATGCGCTTTGAAGCTGCAAACAACTCCTCTCTGGTAATGTGTATGGAGTCCAAAACATCCCCACTTGTTTCCCGTATTTCCTTAGCATCCATGATTCTCTCCTTAGTAAATACTAAGGAGAAATATTCATTAAAAATCTCACCCATCTCCTGTGGCTCCACACATAAATGGCCATGCTTATCTTTAAGCGGACCATTCTCTCCCTAGCCACCCTCTTACTCTTAATATAGCTATCGAACCTTTTGGGATCATCTTTAACCTTATCTGTCAGATCCATCTCAATCCCTCAAAGGTTAATTTCTATGCTGTAGTGTTTGCATCCAGGAACTATTTAGCTGACTGTTTAGCTTCTGTTGAAAGTGTTTGTTTTCATGGCAACATTAGCTAAGGCAGTTTTGAGAAGGAGAATGAAGGCAGTTTTTTTGAATATAATTAAAAAAGAGTTGGCTTGGTTGTTTTATAAGAAACGTACTTTATCCAGATCACATTCACAATGATTACATCACGGTGATAATTAACGACAACAGAGTTCTTAGAGAAGTGGCCAAAAGATTTGTTACCTTTCATCTTGAAGGGATAAGCAAGACTGGAAAGGAACAACAATGAAAAGTCTTTAGTATGGTGATAAAAATGAAGTTTGATTTATTCTACTGATATATTTTATTGTGCTTACCATTTCAAGGCATTGACTATGAAATTCAATAGACCCCAAATGGTCACAGTGTGATCGCTGTATGCATTCATCCATGTCCACGTGTTCCTGATGCAGGCAGCCTACAAGGTTTATGTTGCCTGTTAATTGAAGTGATTGCTGTGTGCGTCAGCAAGGAGCAAAAAATCATGAGTGGCTAGCATGAGATAAAACTCACCAGTATCTTTTAAAGCATTGGTGAATTTGGCTGGAACAAGCTTAACAATTATTCTACAACAGATTCTGACCTGGGAATGAAACAAAGGCCTAATATGGCATGATAGAATGTAGGCTTCAAATCTGCATCATCCTCCAAATATCGCACTTTTTTCCTCATCTCTCAGAATCTCTCTTGGTTTAAAGCTACAGATAATGTAAACTTGCGCTATTGCTTTCTCTCTTCCATGCATTACAACCATATCTTTCTTCCCTTTCTCCTCTTTCAGGTATCCACGCACTGAAAACTGCCCACGCAGTGATGCCAGAGCATAATGGATGTCATGTGGAAGAACCACTGTTCCTTGTTATAACATTCAAAGCAGCCAGCTCAGATACTAACATTTTATTTGTGTGGGCAAAAGAAATCCATATGTTGTACATTTTTCACTGGAATAAAAATGGTCATAGAGGCAGGCAATCTCTGCTACAATACCAAGATGATATGCAGACCAGTGCCTGGTCTGAGAATTAAGATTGACAGTTAACTATTTGTGCTGCATCTCCATGCCAATGATGGCCCGCTCAATCAGAACCATCTTCACACGGTATATAAATTGGTGGCCCTTTCTCAAATCTGTTTCTTGTGTTCCAGTCCTGATGAGAGCAAAGTGGAAAAAAAAACTTTGACTTGTCTTTTAGCAATGTTGAAGTTTTCTACAACCTAGCAATTACTGCATAATTAATGAGACAGCTTTGAGGTGGTACCTGCCTGTGGGCTTATATTGGGCATGAACAGCTGGGACATGGGGCAAGGTTAGTTCAAATGATCGCTTTCTGAAGAGTGAGGTTATACATGAGATTTGTTGCAATGAGCTCAGATGAGGACTTTAATGGGATGGCATACAGAGAAAGGAGGTGGCCATGTCCAGTGAAATGCTTGTTGTATTGACAGGCCTGCCAGAAAGCCTGGGTCAAATTTCAAGTAATACAGAAGATGCAGGCAATAACCTGGCCAGGAATTCGCACAGAACTTAGAACACATGCATTCCAGCATTGTAATGGTGGTATACTCCATTAGTGTGCCTATAGAGGGGATTCTCTCCTCAGGAATGGAAAACAGCATATCCCATGTTCAGATGTCAACCATCACACTCTGACTTCACCAGCACACTCTTACACTTCTCATAACACACCTCGCAGCTGTTCCCTCCCTCTTCCCCTATCAGAGTTGTAACCTTTGAATGATTTTAACAGCCATTCTTTATACTCTCTCTCATATATTAATATCAAATGCCCATACTTCATGGGCCCTGTCACAAATATCATTTCATCCTCTCCATACATTCCATTTCTTCTATCTGTAATGTTCTGTTTATTTCCTTCCAGGGCTGGCCTTCCAGTGAGAACCACCCAGCCTGCTGTGGGGTAGATCAGCTGGGTAGCAGCTAGATGGCTTGGTCATTAGATCTGGTGAAAGGAGAGGCTGGGTCTCAAATAGCTGCTGACAAAACTGAAAAAGTCATTGCAATTTTGCTTGGATCGTCAAAATTCCATCAGTGGCACTTTCCCAATATTAGCAGAGAATGTGGTCCCTGAGGAAGCACCTCAGGGAGTTGTCTCAGTTGACATGGAGACTATTCATATCCAATCAAGAAAAAAGTGCCTCCGATGATATATATTCTGCACTAGGGCATATTTTAATCAATTTACCATGATTGCAAGTTCATATCCTGCACCATTTATTACAGGCATTGAACAAACCAAACAACTGCTGAGTTATCTCTGTGGAAAGTAATCCCAGATAACCTCCTTGATATTGTTGATAGGAGAAGTTCAACTGAGCCTGCATGTTCAGCCTGCCCCATAGGGTGGTGAGGACAAAGCTGTGCATTAACTTGGCAAGCTCTTAGGAAGAAGAATGCAATTTCCAATCCACCAACATGATTATTCAATAAAAATGAAATAGAAACACAACATTGCTCCCCCCACAATAAAGACAATGTCTCTAACTACCTTGTACCATTAATAAGCACAAACCATGCAGTGTGTAAGGACGTGTAGCTCTCTGACTCAGCTGCTCTTAACAAATTATGATGTACACATGAATACTTGAGACCAATATAATGTGCAATGTTTATAAGTGACAAATTTAACATTTTTTGAAAAAACATCCAAGTCACATTAGTGCTCTCACAGTATTAATTCTTTGTTTGTAGCCTAGTTGCAACTTCAACAGCTGAGGTGGAGGTGATCTGCTCAGTGCACTGCTTTCTTGTCTTTGACCATAGTGACCATCTGCTGGAGGCCTGAGGCCTCGTGCTCCCAGCATACTGATGTTCTCCTGTACTGGTGCATGGACATTCTTCTCAGTTTCACTCCGTGGAGGCATTTGGGTTGATGGCAGAGGAAATGAGGAGAGGCAACGTCACCAACTTTTGGCTCCTGTCATGTCTGAGGCTTGGGTTTGGAATTACAGGATCTGTAAGGAAGAACCAAAAGAATCGCGTTAAGGATCTGCACAGTCTGAGCGCACCACATTTTCTGTTACACCTCCTGTGTACCTGTACACCAACACCAGGTTGAATGCATTCTCACTCTTATGTCTAATCTTACATTGGGACTTGAGTTCAGGCAACAATGTCACCACTGAGTCACAGTATCACTTTCTAGTTGTACAATTTCCACCATCACAGTAATATCTACATTGATCAGAGAGGGTACATGTTTAGCTTCAGAATCACAATCTGGTCAGTGCATTGTACATACTTCTCATCAGCCGAGGGAGATTGAAAGGCAAGATTTCTGACACTCCAAGGTTTTGCTGTGGACCAGGTCTCAAGTGCCATGTCATATTGAGGCTGTTCACCCAAAAGTCCGAGCTATCCATTCACATAGATATATCACATGGCAATCTCACAAAAGAATCTTTTTGGTAACATGTAGCTGTGCCACTTTTTCTGGTGGATTGAAGATCATTGACCCCTTTCCTGCACTGGATCCAGGATCCTTAGTGAATTCCAAACATGGTCACATGGAGGGTCTTCTGTTACCCTTCTGGGAAAGAACACCTTCTGCCATTCCCTGACAGGCTGGAGGAGAATCTGCCAGGAGGTGTGGCTGAAAGATGGGGTGAAAGCTCGACAGACATACAGTTGGAGGGGTTCAAATTGATGTTTGTGACTGCAGGAGATAAAAGAATAAAAAGTGAGTGTGTGATGGGGAAGGATGGTTGTGAGGGGAAATGATAGGGTGATGAAGGATTGCAACAAGAAATAGAACAATGTACTGACACTTTGGAGCTAGACAGGACACACAGCCTCCTTGTTTGTTGAGGAGGGTCTTTTACAGTCTATTTGCATCTGTTGCTTAAAACCAAATAGTGCAACCACCAATAAATATCCACCTTGCTGTATGATCCTACATGTCTCCTGTGCTCATTCTGGCCCTTTAAAGATAAATTTGATTTGCATATGCAGCGGGTCCTGACACAGACAAGTGGTTGTGTCATTCAGATCCGTATGCTCCCTATTAGTTTCCAGCAGGAATGTTTAGTTTTTATTTTTATTCATTCATGAGAAATGTGCATTGATGGCTGAGCCAGCATTTATTGCCTGTCCTTATTAACCTTGAGCTGCCTTTCTGAGTTGCTACTATTGTGTTGCCTCTGAGCCACTCTTGATGGTAGACATTGAACTCCCCCTCTCAGAGTACATTCTACACCATTGTCACTCTCAGTGCTTCCTCTAAACGGTGTTCAACAGGGAGTAAATGGAGGTTTTCTTTCCCATGCCATAATGCCATAAGACTTCATGGTGTTGGGAGTCAATGTTGAGAACTCCTAGGGCACCTCCCGTGTACCATTGTGCTGCCACTTCTGCTGCGTCTGTCCTGCTGATGGGACAGGACATAACCAGTGATGGTGATGGTGGTAGCTGGGACATTTTCTGTGCAGTATGATTCTGTAAGCATGATTCCCAGGCTGCTGCTTTAATAGTCTGAGAGGCAGCTCTTCCAATTTGGCACTGACATTCCTAAGAAGGACTTCGCAGTGTCGACTGGACTGTAGTTTCTGATGTTGTTTGCAGTGCCTTAGTCAACCTCAGACACTGTCCAGTTTCATTCCTTTTATTTTGAGATGTTCTAGTCTCAAAAGGTTGTATCAGTTGGTTGATACAACCGATGGTTTGTTGGGCTATTTTCAAGAGCAGTTAACAGTCAGCTTTATTACGATGGGTCCAGAGTTGCGTGTAGGCCAGGCCAGGTAAGGATGGCAGATTTCCTTCCCTAAAGGGCCTTAGTGAACCAGATGGGTTTTTCTGACAATTGCTTCATGAACATTATTAGACTTTTTAATTACAAGTGTAAAAAAAATGAATTCCAATTTCATTATCTGCTTTGGTGAAATTTAAATACAGGTCCCCAGAACATTACTTGGTCCCTGGTCTAATCCTGGTCTCTGGATTGCTAGTCCAGTGATAATACCACTGTACCATTGCCTCCCGTTAATTTCCAGTCTTCCCTGTCCTCTTGGCTTCTTTCATTTTTTGATTCAGCAACCATCTGGTACAAGTCTATTCTGCAGTTTCTGATCCTTTTCTGATCAATATGCCTATAGCAGCAGGGAACATCATGAAAATGAAAGAAAATCACCAATACCGTTGGTTTGATTGCAGATGGGGTGTTCCAATAAGTTAACATCATTTTTGGTAATGTTAACTGTGAAGCAGTGTGGTGATCTGAGGAAGACCAGGAGCAGCACAGCTGAGAGTGCAAATCATTTATTCCAGAAATTCTTTGCCTTATGTTGCTTAAGTGCCCTTGCAGCCCATGTACAATGACACAGATTCTCAGAAAATCTGGGCCAGTATTGATTTGTTCAAGTGAGAGAGAAAACCTTCACCACTATTTAAAAAAAAGGTGATATAATCTACACATTAATTTCTATGCCCAGTCTTTGTTTAAAATAAACCATTATCTTCTATTTAATAATGGTACATAATGTAGTTGGCAATTTAATCCGAGGTATCTCTAGAGTAAACATATCTATATACCTTAATTGCCAACTTAGGTTTTATCATTGAGACATTTCCATGGAAACCAGCAATGGGTTTTTTATGTAATGACTCTAGTTAGCATGTGGGTGGCAGACTGAGGCAACACAATGCTTTCAGCTCCCAGGCAGTGTCGAATAAGAAATTCTATTCTTTAAAGTACATTCAGGTCTCCACTTTCACCACTAGCTTCTTTCAAAGTAAGGACAATGCTGAGGAAAAGCAAGTGTTGTAACCCTGTAACTATTGTTACATATCAGTCCACTGTTCTAGGTTGCATTAAATACAATATAAAACAACAGCTACTTTACATGAAATACTGGTTTACCAGTCTGACCAGGCTCAGACCTTATTGATTGGAGACTAATCATATTCATCCACCACATCGTTCATCATTTTTATTAACAACATTACTCCTGTTGTTAACCATGGTTACCAATACTGTCACTGTCCCATCTGCTAATACTATGTTTTAAAACTCAGTGAAAGACTTTTTTAATTATCACATCTATATTTCTAAATAGTCTTTTGGTAAATGTCTTGTAAAGCCTGATTAAAATATTATCTCCTTTCAATCCAATGGAACACAATTTTGCTAAAACATTGATAAATATAATAGACAGGTATGCATATCATGTAACGATCACTGAGATTAAATTCTGACTTTTAGACATGTAGGAATCCTTGCACCTGAACACAGAAGCCTACTTTATACGGGTTCTCATTTCCAAGGAGCCGTGAAACACAAGTGCAGCCACCTCGTAGTGCGTAATATATTGTAACAAACATGTGTTGTTATATTGTTGTCCCAGCTGCCCTCTCCATTAGGAGGTGTAATTAGAGATAGTTCAAAAATGGCTGCCTATGTTTGAACATGAATCAATCTGAAAAAACAGAATTAACGTTTCGGGTCCAGTGACCCTTCCTCAGAATTGAGGCTGAGATGTTATTTTCTTTTGCATTTCTTTTGAGAAACTAAGGTCTGAAGAACATTGACTCATTTTTGGAGCACTTAAAGTTGATTTTGTGCAAGTTTTTAAAAATTTGAAGGATTGCTCTGAGTGTACATCATATTCAGGTACACAGAATCATCGAATTGTTATAGAGCAGAAGAAGGCCATTTGGCCCATTGTGCCTGTGCTGGTTGCATCGCAGAGTGCCACAATGAGCAGAATTTAATGTTTAAAAGCAAAATGTCAAGGTGAAGACATAAAAGCAGGAGGGACTTTCAGTCAGGCCATTTGTGATTTCCCAAAGAGTTATATACTTCCAAGTTCTTTATATATTCATCTGTGGATGAAGTACCGAGTTTATAGGTAGGAGTTCAGAAGCCCACAGTGACCTTGCAGGGTCCAACATGTGAGCACTACATTGAAAAAGCACCCACTCATTCCCTTATTCCCTGTAGCTTTCCCAGAGTTGTCAGAGACCAGAGAAAAGGCAGTGCCACATCACGAGACATTCTCCTGAAGATTGTCCAGGAGAGAAGGGAAGTTCATTTTGACACAAAGAGGACAATGCGACTGACAAAGGTAGCCTGAACAGAGGTGCCTGCGAAGGTCAGGACCTGTTTGTGCCACTGAACAGAAAGTAGCTCCAGTGCTGTGAGAGGATGAATGATTTGCGAGCGTATGTATCACTGTCTACTAGATGCTTCACACTCCTATGTGTGTGAGTTAACATTGTAAGGTTGCCACTGCAGAGGATTGTCACACTGGAGGTTTGGTCCAAGCATGTCCATCAGATGCCTCATGTGCAATCAATGTCTGCCATGTCATTGTAGCTAACAACGTAGCACTACTGGCACTACAGTGCTACCATCTATCACACATCTGTCAGGGCTCACATTTAAAACAAAAGGAGCTATAACACCAACTCACATACCTTCCACTCATTGACTGTTCATCACAGTTATGTAACATATATATCTGATAGCTTTTTTGGAAATTGTTTAGATTTGTTCATGGGTTGCGGGCATCACTGGCTAGGCCAGCATTTACTGCCCGTCAGTAATTGTTCAGAATTAAGTGTTAATCATGTTGCTATGGGTCTGAAGTCACATATAGGCAAGACCAAGTAAGGATAGTAGTTTTGCTTCCCTAAAAGGATATCAGCGAATCAGTTGGCTTTCATTTCAATTACTGAGACTAGCTTTCAATTTCAGGTTCAACATTTTGAATGTCAGGCCAGTGAAATTACCACAATGCCACTGCCTTGCGCACCATAGCCTTGCATGGGACAAGGACACAACCGCAAATGTTGGCATTTTGAATTGAGCCCCAGTCAGGATTGCTGGTGCGGCTGTCTCAGTGGGCAGGATTGTTGAGCTGACCAGGCTTTGTTTTAAGATCATATGTCAGAGTACCTTTTAAACATGTAAAAGGCACCAAATGGGTAAATGAATAGGAACGGTTCAGAGGGATATGGGCCACATGCTGGCAAATGGGACTAGGTTAATGTTTGGCATGGACAAGTTGAACTGAAGGGTCTATTTCCATGCTGTACAGCCCTATGACTGTATGATTCTGTAAGAAGCATATTCATGATATCATCACTGTATCATAACATGTGATCAAGGCCTTGGAAAATGATGTGAGTGATAGTGCCCCTGTGGAGGTCAGTCAGAACTAAGGCAATGGCACTGTGGGTGGTCATTACATTGGTCTTCACAACAGAAAATGATGATGCATGTATGGACAGCAGGGTGAGGTACTGTGAAATATTGGAAGAAATTAACATAGACAGAATGGAGGTAATAGAGGTTTCAGCAACCTTCAAAGTGGATACAGTCACAGGTTTGGGTATTCCAAGCTGTTCAGAGAGGCAAGGGAGGAGATATCAGGAGTCCTGGCAGTAATAGTCAAATTCCCTCTGGCCACAAGTGAGGTATCAGAGGACTAGAGGATTGCTAATGGCCCATTGTTACAAAGGGGAGGAAGGAAATTACAGGCCAGTCAGTCTGACCTCAGAGGTGATGATGTTAACAGAAAGAATTTTGAGGAACGGAATACATCTGCATTTGGAGAGACATTGTTTAATCAGGAATAACATGGATTTGTTAAAGCAAGGTCAGATTTGATAAATTTGGTTGAATGTTTTGAAGAGGTGACCAGGCATATTGATGAGAATAATACATTTGATGTGGTCTACATGGACTTTAGCAAGACTGTTGATAAGGTCCCTCATGGAAAACTAGTCAAGAAAATAAGGGGCCATGAAATACAAGGAAAGTCAAAATTGGCTGAGAGGCAGAAAGCACAGGGAGTTTTTAAGAAGATGTCTGTATTTGGATGTCTGTTTCCAGTGGAATTCTGCAGGGCTGGGTGCTGGGGCCCTTGCTGTTTGTGGTGCACATTAATGATTTAGTTTTAAATGTAAGGGGTCTGATCAAGAAATTTGCAGATGATGCGAAAGTTGGTAAGTTGTAAATAGTGAGGAAGTTCGTCATAAACTGCAGGGGGATATCAACAGACTGGACTGAGTAGAACAGAGGCAAAACAAATTCAAGCCAGAGAAATATGAGGTAATGTGCTTGGGGAGGGCAAACAAGGCAAGAAATTACACTATGAATGGAAGGACCATGAAAGTACTGAAGATCACAGGTGTTAGTATACATATAGACAGATCCCTGGACGTATCAGAGCAAGTAGATAAGGTGGTTATGAAAGCATATGGAATACTTATCCTTATTAATCAAAGCATGGAATATAAGAGCAAGGAGGTTATTCTGGAACTATATAATATGCTGGTTAGGCCACAACTGGAGTACTGTGTGCAGTTCTGGTCACCATATTATAGGAAGGATGTGATTGCACTAGAGAGGGTGAAAAAGAGATTCACCAGGATACTGCCTAAGCTGGAGGGTCTGAGTTATGAGGAAATATTGTATACAGTAGGATTATTTTCCCTACAGTAGCAAAAATTTAGAGCAGACTGGGTAGAGATGTCTCAGATTATGAGTGACATAGATTGGGTGGATAGGAGGTGCTTTTTTAATTAGCAAAAGGGCCAATAACCAGGGGCATGGATTTAAAATAAGATGTAGAAGGCTAGGTTTAGGAGAAATTTTTCACTCAGAGGGTGGTGGGAGTCTTAAACTCACTGCATGAGAGATTGGTTGAATCAGAAACTCTTATAACATTTAATCAGTATTTAGCTGTTCACTAGTGTTGCCTCATCACTCCAAAGCTTTGGGCCAAAACTTGAAAAATGGGATTGATGTAGTCAGAACTTTGTTGACTGGCACGGATATGATTGACTGATTTGCGTCCTTATTTGTTGTAAATGTCTGTGTGTACAAAGATCTCATACTCCATCTGACATGGGATTATTTGAAACATTATGCGTCACAAGAACCATGCTGCCTTGTGTAACTTAATATTAGCCTAGATATTGATGTGTTTGAAGAATGTTAATGTCTGCATGTAATAGTTACCTATAATAAATGTCTATTGGATTTTTCAATCCCGTGATGTCTATGCCTTGTTTCTTATGTTATGAAGGATAACATCAGCTTTGCTGCATCAGGTGAAACACCCTGCTAGAGACAAAATCCACATCATGGTTAGCAGGTGTGGCCATTTATAAAAAAGACTCCAAAATTTCGGTGGCAGACATTTGGAAAATTAATTGAGCACCAACTGTGGGACAGCTCTTGATATCATGAAATTCAGACAACATGCAGCATTTATTTCTGAGAGGGCAGACAGTTGTACCAAGCGTAGAAGGGGCATTGACCACCAAAAACAGATCATTAATTTCTTATTGATTGGAATTTAAGTTCTTTCAAATTGAAAAAGAAATTTAAGTGTGTCTTTAATTAAAAACAAAAAGGCGTATTTGTCATGGCAACATCTCTACCAATCATAGTCCACTTGCCAACCAATCAATACGCTCCTCTCATGTCATATAAATATTGATTGGCCTCTTGAATTGGTACTCTTGTGAATTGTCCTGATGAGTTCAAGTTAAAAAGCTTTAACAAAGTGTATCTTTTCAGAAATACATAATGCTATAGTTACAGAAATAAACAAAACTAAAGGTTACACAGGGAGCAATCTATCCTGCTCCTCTCTTTTTTATAAACCCATGAGTTTTTCAATCTAACTTAATAGGAAAAGACAGTTAAATTCTTCTAAAAGCACAGCTCTCCTTGAAGAAAATACAGCTTAAAAACACTAAAAATGCTAGTATTTTTCTACACCAAGAGGTCTTACCTGTGTCTATTGGTTAGTTCTACCTTTATCTCTCTCCAATTGTGGCAAAGTAGAGAGAAGCCATCTGAAATTGTCATGCTTATTTAGTGTGAAAGCCACATACAGGCAGAAAACTGCAATTACAAGCTTACAGTCCTGAGTGACAGTTTTAGAGGGTCCAAGTCCAATAACTGAACAGCAACAGGGAAAAATAAGGGGAAAGAGAATGGGAGAAAAAGGAGACAGAGGCAAAATTACAGCAAACTTTGTTTTAACTGATACCTTATGAACCAGAAGTCTTGATAAACGGGCAAAAAGTATATACCTGAAGTACTGGAAGTTTACTGTATTATCACAATCTCCAAAATATCTGAGTAGTCAGTTGAGGGTGTGCACGAGAAGGCTCTCTGCTGCTAAGTTTTACTTGAGACATTATTATTTAAGTGATTTATGCTGTAAATAAAGATAACAGTGATGTGTATACCCCTGCATTACATTTCTATTACTCAGTGTGTGTTTTTACATTTATTATGTGGACCTCTTGACTATCCGGAATATTTAATCAACTGGCACACTCCAGTCCCATTGATGCTGGTTAGTATTTGTTGCAGTAAAGGAAATGAACAAATATGGCACCACAATCTATTTCTTATTACGTAGCAAAGATTTACAAATGGTGTAGAAAAATACTAGCATTTTTACTGTATTTAAGCTGTATTTCCTTCAAGGAGAGCTGTGCTTTTTGAATAATTTAACTGTCTTTTCCTTTTAAGTTAGATTGACAAACTCATGGATTTATAAAAATGGAAATGAAAAGCTTAACTATTTTGGTATCCAGTGCCATCTTTACCAAATTACAACTATTTAAACAATAATATGCAGCTTTTTTCACAGATTAAGTGATAGATGATCCTGAGAAAAGAAGCTCTGAAAATTTTGCTTGATATCGGCAAGGAGGGGCTTTGCAGAATGATCTCATCTGGTCTTTCCATGGACAATGGAAAAGGTTAGAAAAAATCCGTAAAGTTCTCAAAAGTCAGCTCAAGGTAAGAATTAATTTCAGGATGAACAGACTCCAACTCCTCATACAGGTAGCAAATCCTAAGGCCTATTCACCAGAAAGTGCTGCAACAAAGAGATGAATATAATTTTTTTCAAAGAGGAACTCCCAGAGAAACTGATTCATTTAACTGCCACCCATATACCAATTAAAACCATGAGGAAATATCTCCTTGGCAAGAAAAAGGGCCATTTCTTTGATGCCCTATAAAGTATGAAAAGCCATAATG
Organism: Rhincodon typus; assembly: GCF_021869965.1. Classification (NCBI taxonomy): domain Eukaryota; kingdom Metazoa; phylum Chordata; class Chondrichthyes; order Orectolobiformes; family Rhincodontidae; genus Rhincodon; species Rhincodon typus. Next base: position 72,371,580 of record NC_063334.1, on the reverse strand, counting down.
GTACGCCAACACAACTTCAAGCATTAGGTGCAGCCATCAGTATTTCTATGGTTAGCAAAGCACACTAAACTAACGTTATCTGTAACAGTGATTTGTTGAACGTTCCCAAAAATCTGCAAAGCTCTTGTTGATAACTATAAAGAATGTGGTACTGAGAGGCATTGGGCATGTGAGTGAAAGAAATCTCATTTCAAAGGCCAGAAGAAAACTATGTGACTGACAAGATGGTATTATAATGCTGGCAGTGAGATAAGCGTGAAAAACGTACAGAAGCACAAATATATCAGTAGGTTCAAAGACAACCAAGTGAAAGGCGAATTTCTGAAGATGTCCAACCCTTCCATATTGTTAACCTCAATAAATCTTGCTAAAGTCAGAAGTCACATGACACCATGTCAACAATATAAGGTAAAGAGAAGCTTTTCCCACAATTCCTACCATATGTCCTGAAAAGGCAGGTGAACAACGCTAAAAACTAAAGTTGACACAGGAGCCAGTGCCAATATTTTGCCACTATACATCCTGAAAGACGTAACTTAGCAAGTCGTCTGAGGTGCAGCCTTTGAGATATCATCTCACGGCATGTAACCGATCACCAATTCTGTACAATGGTAAAATCACACTAATATGTGCTAATTGGCAAATTCATCTTGGCTTCCTGAAATCTTCTACCTGGTAAATTCCAATGGTCAAGGACAAGCAGAGGTTTTAGTGTGAATAGGTCTAGATATAGTCACATTTCATGAGCACCAAACCACATCCACTCAGGTGGAATAAACCACATGTAACATTATTGAATCAGTTAATGATTATAAACACAATCAGAAATCTTGAGAGTGATGCAATCTGTATTGCATCTTAAAGATGATACAATTCCATTTACTGATGCTTCAAGGAAATGCAGCCTGCACGTTCATGAGAATCTTTGAGCAGAGTAAATGAAATGACATTAAATGGTATAATTCAGAAGGGACTTTGCCAGTTGATGAGCAATTATCGTAGGTTTGGGCGATTGTCATAAAATATTCCACGTCTGTATTGGTAATTGTCTTAAGAGAAAGTGAACTGCCTTTGTTAAGAAACTGTTTTCAGCTGAGAGCACTCAGCAGCAACAGTGAAATGGAAAGCATGAGAGAACAAAGCACTCAGTAGATAGGTGTGTGACAATGTCAGTTCAGGTAGACTGTGAAATTAGGGTTGAAAAGATGTGAAGTGTGTTTGTTTTGTATGTAGATTAGAATTAACTATGTTGAAATCTTGAAGAATATTGTGATTTAAGATCCTAGGTTCAAAGAATCAAGAAGGGAGGATGATAAGATCATAATTCCATAAGATATAGGAACAGAATTAGGCCATTCAGCTCACTAGTCTGCTCTACAATTTGACCATGACTGAAATGTTTTTTAACCCCATTCTCATTCCTTCTCCCTGTAGTCCTTGATCTCCTTACTAAATCAAGAATCTATCTACCTCTGTCTTAAATGCTCTCAATGATTTGGCCTCCATTGCCTGTTGTGGCAATGAGTTCCACAGATTCATCATCCTCTGGCAAAAGAAATTCCTCCTCATCTCAGTTCTATAGGGTCGTCCCTTCACTCTGAAGTTGTGCCTTCAGGTCCTAGTCTCTCCTACTAGTGGAAACATCTTCTCCACGTCCATTTTATCCAGGCCTCTGAAGTTTTGATGAGATTTCCAACACCCCACCCTACATGAGCATGTCACTAACAGAACTGACTTCATTAGTAAGTGTGAAGAAGGCTGTGTGCCGACAGATTTAATCCAAATGTTCCCCAAGTGAAAACCATGGATAAACCTGGAGATCCACTCTGTACTGAAGGCCAGCTCTAAAGTGTACAAGTCAGGCAATCCTGACCTCTGCAGAAAATCCAGGTACCACCTTCATAAGATCATCAGAGGCACCAAGAGGCAAAGCCAAACTAAGCTTGAGAACCAGACCAACGACACGGACACCCATTGTTTGTGGTAAGGCTTACAGAACATGATGGGCTACAAAACAAAGTCAAACAGAATTGTGGGCAACAGTACATCTCTAGCCAAAGGCCTCAATGCATTCTACGCTCACGTTGAACAGAAGGTCAGTGAAATGATGTCACCTATCCCAACAGTCTCAGAGGCAACTGTACCCACGGTCACTGCCTCAGACGTTAGTTCGGCCTTCTTGGGAGTGACACCTAGAAGGCAACCGGCCTGATGGAGTCCCCAGTTGTGCACGCAGATCCTGTGCAGATCAGCTGGTGGGAGTATTCACAGACATCTTTAACTTCTCCTCATTACTTGCTTCAAGAACACGACCATCATCCCGATGCCAAAGAAAAATCATGCAACGTGCCTCAATGACCACTGCCCCATGGCTCTGACCTCCATAACTATGAAATGCTTCGACAGGTTGGTTGTGGCTCCCATCAACTCCAGCCTCCCACTCTGATTTTGGGATGACTGGTGTTTGAGGAGAAGGATAGAAGATTGATGGCTAGAGGAATAGCCTATGCTTTATAATGTTGCTCCAGATCTTCCTGTAAAACAACAATTGTTTAATTTGATTGATGAACCACATTTGCAGCTATACCTGCATACCATGATATCATGATAGTCACAATCTATGGAATCGGTGAAACACTAGAGACAGAATAGAAACTGCAGCAGATATTCAATAAACATTTGCAGAACTCAGTATGAAAGAAGAAAGGAACACTTCACATTCTTCTGAACTAGTGGAGCTAGGAGAGGCTGGATAAGCTGGGACTTTTCTCCCTGGAGCGTATGCGGTTGAGGAAGTTAATAGAGGATAAACCTTATAGACATTTATAAAATCATGAGGAGCATAGATCAAGTGAATTGCAAAGGTCTTTTCCCTAGTTTAGGAGAGTTCAAACCTCGAGGATTTAGGTTTAAGGTGAGAGGGGAAAGATTTAAATGGGACTTGAGGCATAACTTTTTCACAAAGAGGGTGGTGCGTATATGGAACGAGCTGACAGAGGAAGTGGTTGCGTTGCCATTGTCTTACCAGACCATAGGTTTGCTCTCTCACTAGAGGGAGATGGCTGGCAGTGATTTAACCTGAGGACCACTATATCTCAGGCGAGGGGAGAGTTGAAAAGGAGAATCCTTCATGGTAAACTCAACCTGTAATGCGAATTAACACATGCTGTTGGCATCAGATTGCTTTGCAAACCAACCATTCAGCCAATTGAGCTAAAGCCCTGGAGGAAGTGGTACAGGTGAGTGCAATTACAAAATTTAAAAGGCATTTGGACAGGTGCATGAATAGAAAATGTTTAGAGAGATATGGACTAAACACAGGCAAACGAGACTAGTTTAATTTGGAAAACCTAGTCAGAGTGGACGAGTTGGACTGAAGAGTCTGTTTCTGTGCTGTATGACTCTGTGACTCTTGGGGCTATGAAGAGAAAACTGAATGCTCAAGAGGAAAAGGCTAAACAATTCTGGATAAATCCAAAATTGAGCATACCACTTCTGGGATGTTATGGGATGTCTCCACTCAGATCACAAAGATGAATAAAAAACTAAAGAGAAAGAAAGGAAGCAGAACAAACTACATTATCTGTATCATCAACCCAATGAAAAGATTGCTGGACTGACAGAAGTAGATAAATCCAGCTGTCCGGTCAGTGTCACTGGGTCAAGATCCTGAAAAACCCACCATCATGGCGTTGTGGATCTACCTGCGGTAAATTGATAGCCTTAATTCCAGAATGCAGTTCAGAACCTCCTCCTCAAGGTGCTGATGCCTATATCCTTAAAATGAATGTAAAATCTCGTAAAAACCAGATGCTCCGAAATTAGCCGAATGCTCTTAAACAATAAAACAGTGGTTAATGTGAAACAAAACTTGGCTGTTGTGAATAAGGATAAGCAAGTTCTGGATAATCAACTGCATTACATTAAAGAAAAAAAATTAGAACAAATCCAGACAAAATCACAACATGAAATCTGGATGTTTCAGTGAATTACCATTAGATTATAGAGACTCATAAGCTCACTTATTGTTGTGAATAGTTTTTTTTTGGAAAGGAAAGGAACAAGATGCTGTAATGTACTTTGCCTTTAAGACAATTTACCTTTAAGAACTCCATGCATTGTGCGTAAACAATGTTGTGATTGTCTGCCAGTTAATCTGCAGTGGGCTTCCAAGTTCCACTGACTGAAAATAGTTGTTTGCTGTAATATCCTCTTCATAAACAATAAATCACATTACATGTTTAAATAAACTAAGCCACAGTGTTGATCAATCCCTGATGGTGAGTGATTGTTAAACCATTAAACAATCTTGTTATAATGATAAAGTTATTTACAGATGAGGTCGGAAATTAGAGAGCATCCTGCTGTCTTTAACAGGTACAAGGAAGCTTAACTAAGCCAAATGGGATCTTCTATAGCTGGTTGGATTCCAAATGCAATCACCAGGTATAAATAAACAATTATAGACATAATTTTATAAATTAACTTAAATTGCAGTGCGAATTATATCCAGTTGAATGAGGTATTGCACAGCCTAAGCAGAGTGCTTGTAGGAATCATAGAAAAAGCTGAAAATGTGACAGCCAGTTTCGGGTTTATTTCTGTGCAGTGAGAGGAACAGGAGCACTCCAACTGGGGGACAGTCAATTCCCTGACATCTTTGAACCAATGAGCTCCACCTGATGGTGCCTACAATTCACCTCTGATATGCTAATAAAATGCAGATTTCAAAATGGCTTATTTGCTTATTTTGGCATAAAACAGCATTATTTTAAGATTATTGACAGGGCGTTCCAAAATATATGGAGCTTCCCACTCATCGGCAAGATGTGGATGGAATTGAAAAGATCAATGGAGCTGAATTTCTTTGGTCTTTTAGCCACTGTGCTGCCATAAGTTTTGTAGATGCAACTGCAACTTCATTTATATTGCAAACTCATGAAAATGTTACAACTGATAGCAGATTGAAGAGTTTTCTTCAATATGTTAAAAGTAGCATTCATTACAGAAATTCCACTTAGATAGCCAGCAATCAGGTTGTCTGTTTAACATATACTTGAAACATTATGACAGAAAGTGTACATTAGTTTCTTCATGTTTACTCCATAAGTAAAATACACAAAATGGTCCCCTCTCTCTTTGAAATGCAATTTTAGTTTGCTGTTGCAAGAATATTGACAATTCGCAACAAGAGCAATCCAGGATTGCTCATGTACAAATTTTATATCATTTGACATGAGATCCAGCTGCTCGAGCTTAAGTGAACAAGGACTCTCATTTACCGGTTTCACAATTTGGTTACGACAGAAGAACTTCCTATTGCGCCTATTTTAACTGCTGTCATTTTATGAATGAAGGGTTTAGTCACTATTCAGTGATTAAAGAAAAGTAATTTTAAGTGATTTAGGAATCTTACCTACATACTTAGGCAAGTAGGCAGTTTGCTCACCTATTGACAGGCCTATCTGTGCATTACATCTGTAAAGGGATAACTAAGATCATAGAATCATAGAATCCCTACAGTGTGGAAACAGGCCTTTTGGCGCAACAAGTCCACACCAACCCTTGGAGCATTCTACCCAGACCCATCTCCCTAATCTACACATCCCTAAACACTACGGGCAATTTAGCATGGCCAATCCACCTAGCCTGCACATCTTTGGACTGTGGGAGGAAACTGGAGGAGACACAGGGAGAATGTGCAAACTCCACACAGACAGTCGCCCAAGGGTGGAATCGAACCCAGGTCCCTGGCTCTGTGAGGCTGCAGTGCTAAACTGTCAGATGCTGATTTTTCAGCTGTGAAATGGATGACCACGGATTGACAATCACCACCAATATTTGAACGTTTGGTTACCAATATGTACATATGACCCAGCGGTCTGTTCTTATCCACCTTCTTTCAAGGATTTTCCAGTCTTCTCCCATAACCCAATCCTCTCATGATAGTATTGGCACACTGAGTCTTCACTGAGCAGTCTGTCAAATTCATTTGACAGAATGCCTCATCACCAGAACTTTCCAACAAGCACCAAACATAGCTTGTACACCTGGACTCTGTGCCACCGCGTGTTGCCGTCAAAGCGGCTGTGGTGGGGGTGGTGGTAGTGACTGTCACACATCTCCTTCTAGGGTGTGCCTTTGCAAAGGAAGTCTGCAGAAAGATGCAGCAGTTTTGTTGAGGTTCATCCCAAACAGCTCTGTGACGCAGGACTCTGTGCTCTACACTTTCTTCCCCGGGACGCACACCGAGACAAGCATCGACTGCACCTAGAGGACCATCAACTCAGTGAAGGACACTGTTTGGTTTGCCTGAAAAATGTTGGTCTACTAGAGCAAGGAGTTGACCTCGACCGAGTGTTGCTGACTGGCATGTTCCAAGGTCCAGGGCTACGTGCACTACATACTAAAGCTTGGGGCAGCTGTTGCCTTGGTGCCAGAGGGGAAAGACCACCATCTAAGGTCTTTCTGCTGAAGGTAAATGGGGGTCTATTCAGGTATCAGACCCTCCCGGTGCCTCAAATATATGGAAATATAGTCTTGTATATGTAAGAAATGTCTTTGGTTTGTTTGTTAAAGTCAAACTCCAATGTTTGTTTGTTTCTCCGTATGCTACTCTACAGAACAGAACCACTTTAGTGAGTATATCTGTATATAAAGATTTTTTATGAATAAAGTATATTTTTGAAATTAAAAAAAATTCTTCTCTGAAATATTATCATGCAGAGGATATTTGTCTTTCTCCTGCTTGTTTCAAATAACATGTTTATTATAACCCATTGCTGAAGTTGAACTGCCTCCTGTTATCTTTACCTGAGTCAGGTCAGTGAACATCTTTTTGGCCTTCATTCATAGTGTGGGAGTCTCTAACTGTGCTATTCAAGCCAAATTCACATCCTTCCGCTGTGCCAGGACCAACCTCCAGTTCTCATTTATTAAATTAAAACAATAACACCTCTATGAAAGCATTTCTAAATAAACGTGCAAGTTTCATATCCTGCAGAACAATCAGCCTCAGTGAAAGTAGCGCGCCAAATTATTATGGACATAAAGAACTTTGGAGTCAGGAAACAGACCCTGAATCTGCTTCTGAAACAAATTGGAATTTTGAATGGGACATCCCCTTAATTGGCACAAAGACATATTTCCAATCTAATTAGCAGAATTAAGCGCAAGAAAATAAAAAAGCCAAGCCACTAGTGTAGGTGGTAGGGTGGGAAGTAGGGAAATCTGTTTACAAGGTGACGTTTGGCAATAACACTACCCAGACTGAGGGACAGGACCTTTAGACCATACTGAAACTCGAGCTGTCCAATAACCTGCCACCGACTGTCTGTTTACAGACTGTGAAACTGGCTCCTGTTTCATTGGCAAGCTGGAGGCTTACTGGAAAATCCTAATCAGCCTTATCCACCTCAACATAGCAAAAATGGGCTGACAGTGGAAAAGGAATCATGAAACCTGTACATTAGCCGATGCCAATATTTTTGGACCTCAATCACTTATTTTACTGATCTCAATGGGGACTGAATTTCCAGACCAAAGGCTGTGCCTGTTTAGTTGATACAGGTAGTTTGAAACTGCAATGTCTCCTTTTCCCAGCTTGGCACACAATGTAGGTTCCAAATAGCACTTCACTACCCTACCTCACCCGAAATATTTCAAATTCATTGAGGAAACAGATCATGTCAATGGGAACAAGTGCAGTGCTGTCACATACCTTGAGATAAAATCATTATAGGAGATTGACAGAGTTCCACATGAAATGTTATTAATTGAACTGAAAGCTGTGAGAATTCTGGTTAAACCTTGGAAAGTGATAAAAGACTGGTTGAAGGATAGAGTATTTATTAGAAGGTTTATGTCAGAATGGAGGGAGGAATCACCGAGTAGACCAAGATGGTCCTTCAGAATTTCAGGCCCTGCTAATACTTCCTTTTGGGTAAGGGATGAAAGATCAGAGACTGAGTCACCTGGATTTGTTCTCATCTGTCTGTCTGAACTCCAGAAGGCCACATTGGTAGGATCGTCAAAACGGTTGTTTTTTTTCAATGCTTTCAGTTTATGATCAGTGGCATCAAACATAACTCAGAGGAAATAATCAATCAAATGGTAAATCCACTTCAGCTAAAATGTAATAAAACAGGGAATATCCCAGGTGCTGTTCCTGATGTGATGTGCTAATGGTACCAGAGAAACAGTGACATCCCTGTTTCTGCCACACCTTTGGTGAAGTTCTGCTGTGAAGCAGCAACAGTCAGTCAGTTTTCTGGTCTAAGTATTTATAACAGTGGGAATGTTTGTTTCTGAATCTATTGCTGCTGTAGAATATGTAAAAGAAATTAAGTTTTATAAAGAGTTAGAAATCTGCAGATTTACGGAAGGACATTTGAGCAGATTGAAAGGCAATGGAATTAATAATAATTAATGCCATTTATATGTTTCTGACTGTTAACAAATGATCCCATTATTTTTCTCTTATTCATATTTATTACCTTGCAACCAAAAAGCGTACCCTGAGGCAGGGGCAAACTTGTATTTTATATCTTGCCACCATCCTTGCGTTTTGGTGTCATCGATAAATGCACAGTTCTGAGTAGACTGGTATCACAAAATAATATTTATTTTCTGAATCTGTAATGACCAAACACAAACTTATAGCGAGTACAATATAATTGTTCTTGGGTCGGTAATGAATACCAGTAACGTTGAGTGGAAACATCCTCTTACATTCATATCATTTAGGCATACAATGCAGGAGTTTTCCATTTAACCCATCATTCTGTTGTCAGCTGTTTAACTAATACTTTTTAAAGAATGTGTTGCCGATTGCAATTTGATCAGGAGATTTATTCCAGTGGTTACAGCAGATCTCTATGGCTAATTCCCTCTAATAAGTAAATAACTACTGAGTATAATCATAAGCTGCGCACCGTCACTTTAAAATTTTACAATAGATTAGAGCAACAACAACAACTTACATTTATAGCACCTTGGATGTAATAAACCATCCGAGACACCAGAATCTGATCAAAAAAGTATGGTTCAATGAACACTCGAAAGGAAGAAAAAAAAGTTTAGGGAGGAAATTCCAGAGCCTACACCCAAAGCAGTTGAAGGTGGTTAACATCAATTGTGGGGGGATTTTTCACTATGGTCCTGTTTCATCCTGGCCCTTGATTTCTCTATTTTTTTCCTTATTCTCCTTTCTGTCTTTTTTTCTTGTCCTTGAATCCCCTTCCTCTAACTTCTTGTATAGGCTTCCATCTCCCTGTCATTTTGCTTTAAAGCTTCCCCAACCACTCTAGCAAATACTCCTCTTAGTGCATCGGATGCAGTCCTGCCAAGGTATAACCCATCTCATGTGTATTGGTCTCATCTCCCCTAGATCAGGTCCAAATGTCCCAGGAATATGAAACTCTCCCCTCACACCATCCCTTCAGCCACGTATTTGTGGATATATTCTGCTACTTCTACACTGACTGACACGTGGCACTGAAAATCGATAAGGTTCCGCACAAAATGTTAATATATAAGGTAAGATCACATAGGGTTAGGGGTAATTTATTCACTTGGGTAGAAGACTGGCTAACCAACAGAGAGCAGATAATCAGAATAGATGTGTCTCTGATTGGCAACCAATGGATTGCCACAGAGTTCAGTCCTCAGACCCCGACTATTTACAATCTACATTAATGTCTTCGATGCAGGGACAGAAAGAACTATAGCTAAATTAAAAAAAAACAACTAAAATAGGAGGAAAAGTAAGTTACAACAAAGGAATAAGAAATTTACAAATGGATATGGATAGGACAGGTGAATAGGCCAAAATTTGGCAGATGAGATTTAATTTAGAGTGAAGTTATGCATTTTGATCGGAGGAGTGGAAAGGCAGCTTATTATCTCAATGGAGAGAAACTTCAGAGCGCTTCAGTGCAGAGTGATCTGGGTGTCCTTGTGCATGAAACACAGAAAATTAGAATGTAATTACAACTGATATTGAGGAAGGCATATGGATTTTTGGCATTTATTACAAAATAAATAGGATATAAAAGTAGGGAAGTGTTGCTGGAACTGTACAAGGCATCAGTGAGACCATACGTGGAGCATTGCATACAATTTTGTTCTCCTTATTGACGAGTGGTGTAGTTACATTGGAGGTAGTTCGGAGGAGATTCACTAGATTGACTTCAGAGGTGAGGCGTTTGTCTTATGAAGAGAGATTGAACAGGGCTACACTCTCTGGAGCTTAGAAGACTGAGAGGAGATTGAATTGAAATATATAAGATGCTAAAGGGGATTGGCAAAGTAGACTGAAAAAGGACTACAGGACGTGAATTATCGTGTGCTACCCCAGTGGATCATAACAAATCAGATGGAAAATTGGTTTAGGATAGAAAACAATGAGTCATGGTAAATGGTTGTTTTTATCAGAATGTGAGAGTAATGATGATAATGATGATTGATAATGATGTTTCTCAAGGGTCCGTGCTAAAACTGTGGTCTAAACAGAAGAAAGACAATTCAGATGATTGGCTACCTGAGACCTTTTCCTAAAATGTGGACATTGGAGAACCTGTTTTTCAGAAAGAGAGAGGCAATCCAAAAAGCTATAAAAGGAACACCTTTATGACAATGTAAGATCAGTTTGAAAGATGAACCAAAGTAAACACTGAAACCAGGGTATAAAATGTGTCACACCAAGGAAATTCTTGTGGGTTTACAATTTACATCACCTAGTAGTGAAATCCTGCATCTTCTTCAGTGTTGTTGGAGCTGTACTCATCCAAGCAGGGTTTTGGAGAGTCAGGAGGTGAGTTACTCTGCAGTATGCCTAGCCTCTGACCTGCTGTTGTAGCTACTATATTTAGATGGCTAGTCCAGTTCAGTTTCTGGTAAATGGTAGCCCTGAGGATGTTGATATTGGGGATTCAGTGATGGTAACACCATTAAATCTGAAGGGGTAGTGGTTATATGATCTTTTACTTGAGACGCGGTCATTACCTGGCATTTATAAGGTGTAAATATTACTGGCCACTTGTCAGTCCAAACCTGGATATTGCCAGATCTTGTTGCAACCGGACATAGACTACCTAATATCCGAGGAATCACAAATGGTGCTGAACGTCGTGCAATCATCAGTGAACATCCCTACTATATGTGAGAGGAGAGCTTATTTGTGAAGCAGCTGAAGATAGTTGGACCTAGGACACTATACTGAGGAATGTCTGCAGTGATGTCCTGGAGATGAGATAACCAATCTCCAAAAACTTGAACCATCTTCCTATGTGCCAAGTGTGGCCTTACATCGGAGACTTTTGTCCCATTTCTCATTGACTTCAGTTTTGTTAGGGCTCCTTGATGCCACACCCAGTCAAATGCAGCTTTGATATCAAGGGCTGTCACTCTCACCTCACCTCTGAAATTCAGCTCTTTTGTCCATGTTTCCACCAAGGCCGTAATGAGTCGCCTTGGTGGAACCAAACTGGGCATCACTGAGCAGGTTATTGCTGAGCAGGTGCTGCTTGATAGCACTGTTGATGACATCTTCCAATACTTTACTGATCGAGAGTACACTGATGGGGTGGTAATTGGCCTGGTTGGATTTGTCCTGCTTTTTGTGTACAGGAATGAACTGGGCAATTTTCCACATTGTTGGGTAGACGCCATTCATTGCAAATGTACTCGAGTAGCTTTGCTGGGGATGTGGCAAGTTCTGGAGCATAAGTCTTCAGTATTATTGCCAGAACATTGTCAGGACCCACAGCCTTTGCAGTATCCAGTGCTTCTAACTGTTTCTTGATACCACATGGAGTGAATCGAATGGGCTGAAGACTGGCACAAGTGCTCAGGACATAGATATAAGATTTTGGACAAGAGATACTTTATATAATGTATTTATGTAAAATAGAATGGGTATGAAGTGGATAAATCATCTGCTGTGGTAAAATAGAAGCAGTTCAGAGCAGCCTATTGAGTTATGTATAATTACAATGTGATTTTGCATTTTCCAGACTCATCTTATTAACTGGGAAAAACAAAATTATTGATTTTTAAATGGCATCTGTCATTCTTTTGCTAAGTAATCAGCACAATCAACATGAGTAGAGTTCAGATGGTGTAATTTCGGTCTTTTTCCTAATAATTATCTTTCTTTATTGATTCCAGAGTGGTGAGGGTTCTTGTCCTTTACTATTCTGTTAAGCTCCTCATCAGAATGAATCCCTAGGAATGGCACTTTCTATGTTAATACTGACAGAAGGCAATTCCTTTTGGCTGAGCAGATTACCTCCAACCTCATGGGTATTGTCTGAAAGCTGAGCATGGAAAAACTGAACTGCAAAAAACCATTTGTCTCTGGGATTTGGCTAATGGAATAACATTTGTAGCCAAAGTTATGAAATCATTGATTGGTATTTACTTTACAGTTCTGTTATTTGAACTAAACACACCAAGATAAATTTAGTGGACTGCGGCCAAGAAAATTTGATTCGAAAGTCTGTTTTGTTTGTAAGCTGAAGTAAATCATACCTCAACACATCATTAAATAACCTAGACACAGAAATGAACTATCTGGATTTGGCTTTCTGGATCTTCTCAGTCTTCAAACAGGAAAATAAGCGTAAAATCTTATTTCATGAAAAGAATGTCCTTTGTTTCATTTTACTAAAGTGCTGATAACGTTCTGCACCCTAAAATAGTTGAGTTGTGTCTTCAGTTTATATTGTTTTACTTTGATTGATTTATTACTGGGCAAACCATTAATATACACAAAGAAATTAACAAGGATGAATGCATACAAATACATTACACCTATTTACTCCCAAGAGTAATTTTAAGAGTGTTACTACATCAACTGCTAACAGTGAAGTGATTGCTTCAGTCTCACAACTCTGTGTAAAACAATTTTTTTTCATGCACTTTTCCAAAGTGCTTACATTTAATGTTTGGTTCCATATGTCAGTCCCTTCAATTACACAAAACAGCTTTTATTTATCTTGTCCTACTTTGCCTTGATGGTGTTTGGTTAGATCAATTATCTGGACAGCTGGTTTTTAATTCAGAGTGATACTAATACCATGGATTCAAAGGGGCTCTTTGGCACAGTGGTAGTGTCCCTATCCCTGGACCAGGTGGCCTGGGTTCAATCCCACCTGCTCCAGATATTGTAATAGCATCTCTGAATAGTTGATTAGAAAAATAGGTTAATAAAAAAAAATGGCATGGGTTCAATTCCTGTATTGGCTGAGGTTACATTGAAGGACTTTCCTTCATAATCTATCTCCTTGCCTGAGATGCAGTGACCCTCAGATTAAATCACCATCAGTCAACTCTCTGTAATGAGATTATGATCCTCTGAAACTTTAGGCTGTCATAGATTTAAAGCTATCACTCATGTCATTCCATGATTTGAACTCTTCCAATAAAACATCCTGATTTTTAAAAAATCTTCCTTCCACATACCACCCTCTAGCCCAAAACTGGAGCTCACCACTGCACGCTGTATTTAAGATGGGTTAATATGTCATAATGGTTGACAATCATCTTTTAATCCTTATATGCTAAATTTTATTGGAGTAAAATGAAGTATCACTGAAGAATGGTCCCTTTCCACAGATGCTGCCAGATCTGCTAAGTTTTTCCAGCAATTTCTGATATTATTTCTGATTTCCAGCATCTGCAATTCTTCCACATTTTATAATGTCTCCTGTTTGCTATTGCCTAAATGTATTAACCCGTACTTGTTGACATTGAATTCCATCTGCAATTTTTTGACTATTGTCTTCTGTTCCTTTTTAACTGTTGTTCATCCATAAACATCTCCAGTTGTGACAAAGCATCTACACCTGATTTGTTACTTGTCTGTTTTCTCCACTGAAGTTGCATTTTTATGGTATTTTCTGTTTCTGTTTCTGTCTCATTGAGATATTTTAATTTCCCACACCAATAATTTCTCTAAATGAGATGGCCAATATTGAACTATTATTAGCATTTGTAAATTTGCTATTACTTGAGGAGTTGTGGTTAGACTATTCAAACTCATTTCATGTAGCAGGGCAGAGGCTTTTCTACAATGTCTATATTGATTCAAGTGATGTCACCATTCTGCATCATGGAGATCAGAAATAGGAGGGCAATAAGAATTGATTCTTGGGGACACCAGAGGTGATAGTGTGGGAACTGGAAGACAAGCCATTGTTTGGCTATGATTAGCTCAGTATGAAAGGAACCATATGAGAACTCTTCCTCTCAGCTGGGCGACCGTGGATAGGCATTGGAGCAAGATGTTGTGGTCAACCATGCCAAAAACAGCAAACAGATCAAGAAGGATGAGGAGGTAATATATACCTTTATCAGGCAAATAAAATATCACTTGTAACTTTAGTAAGACACATTTTGAAAATATTGCAGTGTCAAAAATCTGATTGGATGTTAGTGGGGAATTACTTATTAGATTTATTTGTCTTTTTGTTCTGTCCATAAGTATATACCATTTGAACAATTTAATTTTTAGCTGTAAAAGTTATTTTAAAAAGTCATTATTGATATAAGATGTGCTGACAAGTTTATTATGTTGGATGCTTTTTGTCGTGACTGACTGCATTACTTTTCAATTTCTTTGTTATGTTAAAAATCCAGCTATTCCCTTCAAACAAAACCAATTTGACATTATTCTGTTTTGAACTATCCACTCATACCAGTGATTACAATTAAATCTGTGGCCACAATTTTCCCAGGCCCTAAACCTGAGTGGGAATTGATGGGAAAGTTGGAAGAATTGCATGAGATCAGCAATGAAGAGCTTCCTGTCATTAAGATCAAAAAGTCCTACTTTTCAACCAAGAATTTAATTAGAGATGAGATTCTTGCTAATAAGCAGTGAGAGGCCAAGTTACATGCATTTATTAACATCTTCAGTTATCATCTCACTTCATTGATAGGACATTTTCCAACCCATCAGAAAGAACTAGATCTCGATAATTTCTGACATGCAAGTTAAAATTCAGCTCACCACTTGCTCCTTTGAACCTCATCAGTTTTTTTAAATTTGGTCATGAGAATTGGGTGGGAGGGTGGGGTGCGGGGGTGTGGGGGAGGGATGTCACTGGGTGTGCAGCATCTATTTCCAATCCCAATTGACCTAGGGAAGCTACAGTTAAGCTGCTTTGATGAACCCCTGCAGTCTATGTAGAGGTAGGGACTCTCAATGCCATTAAGGAGAGAGTTCCAGGATTTTGACATGGCAACGCTGAAAGAATAGTGGTATATTTATAAGTCTGGATGGTGTGACATCAATCAGAAAGGGAATCAAGGGGTTATAGGGAAAGGCAGGAATGTAGAGTTGAGGGTTATTACATCAGCCATGGTCTCATTGGATGGCGGAGAAGTCTCAGTGGGTTGAATACCCTACTTCTGCTTCTATGTCTCATGGTAAGGCCAATGATAAATTCAGGGATATGTCTGTAAATATGAACAATGTGGTTATGAACACAGCTGTGGAAAGTCCCTTTCATAACAGAGTGTATGAAAGGTTTCATCAAATTCTTATGGATTTATCTAAATGAGCAAGATGAGTGTGAGAGGTCTGACACATGATTTGGCAAAATGAGGTTAAAGACGCAGATTGAAAGAAAACACAGTATGTGTTCTGAAAGTAAGTCTGGAAGTGCCCCTGGAGAAATGATAGTGAATCTCGAAAAATAGTTGGGGAAAATGACATAGTAGTAATCCAGAATGAGTTTGGAAGTTGAGTAGAAAGTCATACTTTGATAAGAACATGCACTATGAAATAAGGTGGGAAGACCATGAGAAGCAGAAACTCTTAAGATTGAGGAGTGTTAGTGAATACAACAAATTAGAAAATAAGTTGAGAAATCATTCAAGATGAAAAGTCATTGAGAATGTTAGTGCGCAGGTGCAGCAGATAATTAGGAAAGCTAATGAAATGCTAGCATTCATTGCAAGACGATTTCAATACAATGTCTTACTTTAATTGTGTAGAACCTTAGTTCAGCAACACCTGGAGTACTGTATGCACTTCTGGTCCCCCTGTCTTTGGGAAGCTGTTATTGACATTGATGGTGAAACAAAAAGGTTCACTAGGCTCATTCCTGGGATGACAGTATTATCCATTGAAGAGACATTGGGAAAATTGGCCTGTATTATCTAGAGTTTTGATGGAAAAAGGTGATCTCATTGAAAATATTTAGAAGGATAGACAGGCCAGGTACAGGTAAGGTGTTTCACCTGGTTGGGAAGTTTAAAAGCGGGGGCAATTTTAAAATAAGGGAGAAGTCACTTAGGACCAAAGTGAGGAGAATTTTTTTTATTCAGTGGTTGGTGAATCTTTGGAAATCTCAAGCCCAGAGGACTATGGAAGCTCAGTCGTCGCATATGTTTAAATAGAGATTGACAAATTTTTAAATGCTAATGATATTGTGATAAGGGATAATGTGGTAAAAAAATTGGAGTGGATAATCAGTTATGGTCGAATGGAGGACCAGGCCTGATGGATTGAATGGCCGATTCTTGTTCCTATCAGATGGGGACAGCCAGCCTTATCAGATTTGCACCAAACTATTTTCCCTGATTAGATAGTCCCAAGGTACTAGCGTGGATTTTGGCTTCGAAGAAAAATTCGGCTGTCAAGATGCTTGGAATGAATTCTCTTAGAATAAAACTAAGATCTTCTTTCCTCTTTTGGCAACTTAATCTTGACAATGCAAGACAAATGACATAAAAGCTGCATTTTCGCCTGTTGAAAAATTTCAAAACAAAGTATTTTCAAAACCGCCTAAAGAAACAGATGATATTGAAGGGAACAGACAGAGTACTGGAGAAACGCAGCAGTGTCTCGGATCACAGGATGTATCCAAGTGGTTCTTTTCAGATTCGGATAAATGTAATTAAGAGAAGGCTTGATAACAGCAATTTGCTTAAATATGAACATTTATTGAGTAATAGTAAAAGACAAAAAATTTTTGAATCAACATTTTGTAGATTTTTGCTTTACGCAACCACTGATGATTTCTTAAAAGGACATTACATTAACCATACATGCTCCACACAGATACAGGCACACACCACACTTTCAAATCACCAGACATTCCCAAAATGCAAACTAAAACTTCAAAGTATCTCCAGATCTCGAACTCCAGGGAACAAAAAGACACAAATTGCATAGGATGAAATTTAGCAACCAACAAACAAAGGTGCATTCAAACCAGACCACAAAGAGTTAACACTTTTACAAGGTTCAGTGCATTTGCACAGCACAGAAACCTGGTCTCTAGTCATCACTTTCTCTTCGATTATATCCCTCATCCTTTTGGGGTTCCTAATTATGCTAACAAGTTCGCTACTGACCCGAATCCAGAACCTGCCACATTCCACCCTGGAATACGGAAGGTCTCCAGAGCATCAAGTTGCTTTTCCCTTCTCTTACACATTTTCCGGAATCACATCCTCATCGCCAAAAATGTCTTTCATTACAGAATGTATCCAAGCGGTTCTTTTCAGATTTGGTTAAATGCAGTTAAGAGAAGTATCGACAACAGCAATTTGCTTAAATATGAACATTTATTGAGTAATATTAAAAGACACGAAAAAAACATTCATTTAGTAAATAAAAAGAATGAAAAAGTGAGGAAGGAAACAATAAGCCTCATGTCCTTCTGGCCGTCAGGGATCCCTCAATCGATGGCTAGTCTGGAGGCTGAGGTTCCTGGCACCATTCGCGATCCCGGTCTGAGGTGAAGTCCAGTGACTTGGAATGAAACTCTCTCTTTCATACTGGGTAACAAACAGCCAAGCACAGAGAAAGCAGATACAGAAGTCAAAGCTGCTGGCTGGTACAGAAAACAGCTACAGAAAAACAAGCTGCAGGGGTCATCCTTAGGCCATAAAGGAATGTTCACAGGACTCATTCAAGGTCATGCAGCTTGTCAAGTATCATCACTAAATTTCCCAGCCTGTATCCCCATCATATACAATCTATTTTCTCACGCTGCTGTCGAATATCATCATTAACCTTTAGCCCTTCGGCCCATCCTATACAAGCAGGTCTGACAGCATCTATGTAGAGAGAAGAAGAATTAACATTTTGAGTGCCAATATGAACCTTCTTCAGAATATTTCAGATTTTTAGCAGTGTTTTTCTTTCATTAAAAGAAGGTCTGTTGTTAGGGAAGCCAAGAAAATGAAAAGAGGTATACCTGAGCTGCTGTAACATTTGTGGTCATGAATGTGATAGATGTAAGGGTATATTTGTCCAATTTTGTAAAGGAAGTCCAAAACAAGGGCAATCTGTGAAATGTTTGCCTGTGGAATGTTGGGTAGATAACCATTCTCTTTGGGTCATTGTAGATTCATCAAGGGGTGTCATTGAGAAATGTTTCGGATTAACCTTATTAACATAAACAAAACTTCAGAAAGAAAAAAGATTTTCAAAATAAACAGGTTGTCAAATTGTCTCACAAAATAGGATTGCGCTCCAAAACATTGTCAGAGATCCTTGAGAGGGACACCTGATGGTATGTAAAGTTGTAAGAACATGAAATTAATTTTTGTAATTAAACCATTTTTGTTTAAAGGAAGGAGGCAGAATATGAAAAGTTAATTGTAATGTGGAATATGAAAAAAATTTTTGCTATTGATTGGTTTTATTCTAAGTTAAAACATTGAATACAAAAATATTATTTTTGTGTAATTTTCCTCAAAAATTGCTTGTATGTCTTCAAAACTATTAACTAAGGAGAAGAAGATTTAAATAATATAGCAAGAAGTAAGCAGGTGATTGGTGTTAAATTTTAATTAATTCACTGAGTACGTAGAAAAAAGGAAAAATTGGGACTGGTGTATTGGAAGAGCTGGTGAGTGGGTAGTTAGTAAACTCGCAGTGTGGTACTCCCAGGGTATAGGCACCCTCTCATTTAAATGTTTCATATGAAAGCTGTGTCATCCTGCCAGCTGATTGTACATTCATTTGTTTAGAAATATTTATCAAAATGAAGTGGTTGACATAACTGTCTGCAATCCCTAAACCCTTTAATTACTAGAAATGTTTGTTCAGTTTCTTTTTATTCTCTCATTGGCTTCTCAATCATTCATTTTAAAGTTTGCCTGACTCGCAATCAAATTATTTTCTTATTATTACTGGAAATTTTTAAAATGAACTAAATGAACTATGAACATCATATATAATATTAGCTAAGAGATACCTGACTATGTCTTTGAAATTAACTGATTAAGAGCTCTCTACTCCCAGGGATGACAATTGACGACTTTACTTCTATCTATAAGTTCTGTTTTCTCCAATAGTTAGGTGAAAAGTAGCAGTTCTGCATCATCCTCTTAGAAACATACCGCATTAAAAATTTTCACGTTAAACAGTAACATAAATCAGGTAAGTTAAAGGCTTTATCCAGCCAAGAAGCAGTGTGTGATGACTTGGGTCCAGAACAATGGCTGATGACATGTAGCAAAGAACAGCCTTTTCTTTAAATTAGGATGGGGATAAAAGATTGTTTTCAGAAATTAGCCATTGAAAGCAAAACAAAATCTAAAGCTGTAATAAAAGGCGATCCTACATCAAAAGGAGAGCAAGACAGGAGCTATGTATATATGTAAGCCAGAAGCTTTATGAAGAAATCTCATAATTTGTATGATTATTAGACCTTCAATATGTCTTATGTCTTAAAAGGTTCCTTCCTGTATTTCTCTATACTCATTATATTAGTGCAGTTTAGACTTGGTTACTGTGCCAACAATAAAGGATGACAGTGCTCCATTTTGGACATAACAGGCCCCTGGAGCTTTGTAGTTTCTGACCACTTCTGTCAAATTAATAATATGCTGAAAGGATAAGGCATCTCAAACTTTTCAGTAACAGGTGAAGCTGTTTCACACTACCACTTTGCATTAGCAACACAACTGATGTTCGCTGCCGGCAGAGTGCTGCTGTCAAACCAATAAGCTTTTCTGCCTATTACACTTATGAGTAATGTGGCATATGAATTTCAGTTGCTGGTGTAATGCCAGATATGTAGACGGTATATCCTAAAAACTAGTAGGTCATTTCAAGCAGCCTATCCATTCAGTTATTGAGATACTGACCATACTCTAGATGTAGAGGTGCTGGTGTTGGACTGGGGTGGATAAAGTCAAAAATCGCATGACACCAGGTTATAGTCCAATGGATTTATTTGAAATCACAAGCTTTCGGAGTGCCGCTATTTCATCAGGTACAATGAGAGAGGGCACACCGACACAGAGTTTTTAGGCAGAGAGATCAAAGGATCATTTATCTGATGTGAGTGGAGTGAACAAACATAAAATGGCTGATGGAGAACTCTGTTAGAAAGGAGACACAAGTTTCGATTGATTAAGATGCAAATTCCAGAATCTGTTTCAAGTCACTGCCCCGAGATGATTAAAGGTTTTGTAAATGTCTGCCTAACTTTCCAAACATCAGTCAGGCAGAGATACAAAAGGTGACATCTCAGGTCAGAGACTAAATTGTAGTCGTGAGGCCTCATTCAGAATCTGTCTCTGAGTTTTAACCTGGAATCAGGTTGGTTTTATTTTGAAAGCAGGAATTTATAAAATGCAACACCGACTGACTAAGGAAAATTTTACAGACACAAAACAGTGTGGTGGTCACTTGTAGCTCGATATGAACCCAAGATCATGATTGAGGCCATCTTCATGGGTAAAGAACTTGGCTATCAGTGTCTGCTCAGCAATTCTATGTTGTTGTGTATCCCAAATCCACATTGCAGGATGCTTACCCAAAGATCTGAGGCTGAATGCCCTTGACCACTGAAGTGTTTCCAGACTGGGAGCAACTGAGACTGTAGCATATGAGATAGACAACATTGGCCAAGTCACATGAGTATCTGCCGTGTACGTGGTGGGTGGTTCCCACATGTGATGGTAGTATCCATGTCGAAGATCTGACATGTCTTGCAGAGGTTGCCATGGCAGGGTTGCGTGGTGTTGTGGTCGATGTTGTCCTGAAGGCTGGGTAGTTTGCAGCGAACAATGGTCTGTTTAATGTTTGGCGGTTGTTTGAAGGTGAGAAGTGGAGATGTAGGAAGACCTTGGCGAGATGCTCATCATCATCGATGATATGTTGAAGGCTGCGGAGAACATGTAGTTTCTCCGCTGTGGGGAAGTACTGGACAATGAAAGGTACTCTGTCAATCGTATCCTGTGTCTGTCTTCTGAGGGGGACGTTGCGGTTCTTTTGCTGTGGCACGTCAGAACTGATGATCAATGAGTTGAGTATCGTATCCTGTTCCTATGAGGGCGTCCTTCAACATCTTCAGGTGCCCGTCATGTTCCTCCTCATCTGAGCAGATCCTGTGTATGCACAGGGCTTGTCCGTTAGGAATGGCTTCTTTAATATGTTTAGGGTGACGTTAGAGAAGTGCAGCACCGTGAGGTTATCCATGGGCTTGCAGTAGAGTGAGGTACTGAGGTGTCCTTGCTGGAGATGTATGTGCTGATTCTAAAGACTAGTCCATAGTAAGCCTGATGGTGGGGTGAAACTTGTTGATATCACTGTGTAGTTGTTTCAGTGATTCCTTGCCATGAGTCCAAAGGAAGAAAATGTCATCGATGTATCCGGTGTATAGAGTTGGTCAGAGGTCCTGCACAGTGAAGAAGTCTTGCTCGAACTTGTGCATGAAAATGTTGGCGTATTGGGGAACAAATCTGGTCTCCATGGCTGTTCCATGTGTCTGGATGAAGAACTGGTTGCAGAAGATGAAGATGTTGTGGTTGAGGATGAAGCGGATGAGTTGTAGGATGGCATCTGGAAATTGGCAGTTTTTGGTACTGAGTACTGAAGCTGTTGTAACAGTGTTGTCGTTGTGAGGGATGCTGGTGTAGAGTGCCGAAACATCCATGATGGCAAGGAATGTTCCTGGTTCAAGTGGTCCATGGGTACTGAGTTTCTGTAAGAAATCTATAGTGTTGTACAAAAGCTGGGGTTTCCTTGTACAATGGGTTTCAAGATGCCCTCAACATCACGGCTATCATCGACTCCACAAACTGCCAGCTCAAAGTGGAGAGGATCTCCAAGAAGATCACGATTATCGACACAGACATCAAGTTTCTACAGAGATGCAAGAAAGCAGTGAAGATCCCAAAGGGACGACAGATCATGAACGTACTCAAATCGACCTACATCACAGACTATGCTGAGAGACTGCTGTCGCACCTCTCACAAAGTCTTCAATCATCTCATATACCAAATCGATAGCAAATTCATTAGCCAAATGAAGCTCTGGGAGTTCTTCCACAGGATGTCAGCAGCGAGCCCAATGGGACAACCAACAACCAGAATAGTCATACGCTGCAGGTAAGGATGCCCCGAGGCATAGTATATTGGCGAGACCATGCAGACGCTACAAAAATGGATGAATGGACACCGCACAACAATCACCAGACAAGAATGTTCTCCCCCAGCTTGGGAACACTTCAGCGGCCAAGGGCACTCAGCCACCGATCTTTGGGTAAGCATCTTCCAAGACAGACTTTGGGATACACAACAACGTAGAATTGCAGAGCAGGGACTGATAGCCAAGTTCTGTACCCATGAAGATGGCATCAACCAGGATCTTGGGTTTGTGTCATGCGGAAGGTGACCCCACCACACTGTTCTGTATCTGTAAAATCTTCGTTACTGTCCTGTTTTGACAGCATCATCTCTCTCACATTCTCTCTCTCTGTCTCTCTCTCTCTGTCTCACTCACACACACACACGCTCTCACATGCATACACACACAGATCTACAATATGAATAATTTCATTCAAGAAGTTTGTCCATTTGTAGATACATTCTATGTTGTTCAAAAAGTACACAATTTGTAGTCACAGTCAGTCATGTGGCATTTTATAAATTCCTGCTTTGAATTAAAACCTGCCTGATTCCAGGTTAAAACTCGGGGATAGATTCTGAATGAGGCCTCACAACTACAATTTAGTCTCTGACTTGAGACATCACCTTTTGTATCTCTGCCTGACTGAGGTTTGGAAAGTTAGGCAGACATTTACAAAACCTTTAATCATCTCAGGGCAGTGACTTGAAACAGATTCTGGAATTTGCATCTTAATCAATCGAAACTTGTGTCTCCTTTCTAACAGAATTTTCCATCAGCCATTTTATGTTTGTTCACTCTACTCACACCAGATAAATGATCCTTTGATCTCTCTGCCTATAAACTCTGTGTCTGTGTGCCCTCTCTCACTGTACCTGATGAAGGAGTGGCGCTCCGAAAGCTTGTGATTTCAAATAAATCCATTGGACTATAACCTGGTGTTGTGTGATTTTTGACCTTGACCATACTCAACCAGAACTTACAACACAGTGTCAACATTCCGTGATTGGACAGCACTTAAAAAATAACCCTGAGTGTGCAAAGAATTACTTTGAGAACCAAGTTAGGATTGTCAGTCAAACTTATAATGTAGTGGAATGTGTAATAATAATACAGAGGACTTGCTCTTTGCAAACATTAAGAGCACGTGTACGCTGTGTTTGTTACAACTGAATAAATAGGTAACATCCCTTCTCTGGTTTATTTGTCAGGGCAACGTTGTGACCAATCAGAGTCAATCTGCTTAGTTAATTATTTAAACATAGCTTGGCAGTTTGCTCTCAGTTATCAACTAACTGTTGCATTATCCATTGCATACCTAATTGCTAAATAATCAGCACTCTCCTGTCATATAGTATAAATGTTGTTTTCTTTGTACATCAGTATTTGTTGTCAATTGTCCTGATGCGTACAAGACAAAATGCTTCGACCAATGTGTCCTTTCTCAGCAATAATCAAGATCTGTACTACCAAACAGCTATTAATAGGACTATTGGATTTAGTATTTATCATTGAGTCATTCTTTGCCTTTTAGAAAGGACAAAAAGAGGATAATGGGAAACTCATTTGGTTTCTCTTATTGTTAAAAAATCATTCATATTTATTTCCTTGTCCATTAAGAACAGCAGCTTTCGTTTATGTGACCGGTTGTAATGAAGTAAACTTCCCAAAGCACTTCACAGGAGCATTACCGGTTAAATTCATAAGATAAAGATTATTTTCTGATTTGATGCCAAACCACAAGGGGCAATATTAGGAGATGTATCCAAAAAACTGGTTAAAGAGGTGGGCTCAAGAAGCTGCAAAAAGGGGAGAAAGGTGGAGAGACAGAGAGATTTAAGAAAAGATCTAAACGGTAGAGCCGAGACAGGTGAAGAGAAAGTTATTGATGGTAGTTTTGAATGAAATTGGAATTGGAATGTACAAGAAGTAGAGGCCCGTGAGTTTTCAGGACTGGAGAAGGTTACAGAGATTGGAAGAGGCATCATCACGGAAGTATTGGAACACAAGGATAACAACATTAAATGTAACTCAATGAACTGGAGACTATATAATCGAGCAAGCATAGAGGTGACAGGGAAACAGGACTTGGTTCAGGTCAGGTTATAGATAATGGAGTTATTGACAAAATGAATTTTATGGAAAGTGAAAGGAGGGGGGTTAATAAGATGGGAGTGGCATAATAGAATCTGGAGGTAATAAATGCAACACATAATTTTAGTTTTAGAAAACAATAGCCAGGCTTGGGGCAAGGGTGCATTTAGTAGACAGAGGAATGTAACTTGGTGAAGTCAAGGGACTGGATTTGCGTCTTCAGCGCCTGATGTGATATTCACAACTTTTAAAAGTCATCGCAGTCATTGGGATTTAGTCTTTGGGTGTGAAGGACAGGCTGAAGTTGGGATACCAGCCTGTGCAGCAGGAGCAGGAGTAGGAGCAACAGAACAGTAGCAGCAGGAACACGTGTGGCAGGAGCAGCAGCAAGAACATGTGTGGCAGGAGCAGGAGCAAGAAGACGTGTGGCAGGAGCAGGAACATGTGCGGCAGGAGCAGGAACACGTGTGGCAGCAGCAGGAACATGTGTGGCAGGAGCAGCAGCAAGAACACGTGTGGCAGGAGCAGGAGCAAGAAGACGTGCGGCAGGAGCAGGAACATGTGCGGCAGGAGCAGGAACACGTGTGGCAGCAGCAGGAACATGTGTGGCA
>NC_063334.1:72278464-72346480 GCF_021869965.1 Rhincodon typus | reverse complement strand
CGGCAGGAGCAGGAACACGTGTGGCAGCAGCAGGAACATGTGTGGCAGGAGCAGCAGCAAGAACACGTGTGGCAGGAGCAGGAGCAAGAACACGTGTGGCAGGAGCAGGAACATGTGTGGCAGGAGCAGGAACATGTGTGGCAGCAGCAGGAACATGTGTGGCAGGAGCAGGAACATGTGTGGCAGCAGCAGGAACATGTGTGGCAGGAGCAGGAACATGTGTGGCAGGAGCAGGAACACGTGTGGCAGCAGCAGGAACACGTGTGGCAGCAGCAGGAACATGTGTGGCAGGAGCAGGAGCAGCAGCAGCAGCAAAACAGAAGATTTCCAGGAGAAGAAGATTGCACAGATGTAACTGCAGATTAGCCAGGAATCAATAGTAAATATTAAATTTTAATCGACCAAGGAAGATTCCATTCATTTAGATAAGGCTAATTGTTCTGAAGGAGTTAATAATTGTGTTACACTGCCTCCAATCAATCTACTGATGTCACACACAGGTCTGTGTAGGGACAGGAAATTCTAATTTCAGAGGGAGCAGAAATATTTGCAACAACTTCCTCTTGTCTGAGTAATTATACCTGACCAAAGTATTTATTCTTATTGTTATCGTGCAATTAACTTCATTACCTAAGAAAAATGCTTCTTCTGCCGATACTCTATGGTGGTGTATTCTCTGTCACTTATCACTAGATAGGCCAACGACAAAGCAAAGACAAAGGTAGATTGGTGACAGTGACTTACCTCAAGCAACCCGGACTCAATATCACATACTGGCAGAGATGGAAAATACCTCAAGATACCAGGAGTGGCCATCTTGGAAAGGCAGCTGGTCTATAGCCACTGAAAGATCATTATCCACTTCTGTGCAAAATTCCTAGGGATGCCAAGACGCATTTTGTTTTCATTCTTTCATGGCACGTAAATGTCACTCTGTAGTTGTCTTCTTCTTTGATGTTGTTTGAAGCTTATTATCTGTGTTTGGCTGATCAGGGGCTAGTTATCCTGTGCTCTCTGACAATGGGCTTCACTACTGCATCTGTCTCCATCTCCTGATAATACTGATTGTAATGAGGTCAGCCAGCTGGACCTTGCAGAATATGAGTTCCGTTATTGGGGACCGTTCCAATCAGTGACTCCTGGCTGACAGATAAAAAGAATGAATGTCAGAGTTACTGACACTGCTACCTGACTCTGAATGAGGCAGTACTAAAGTCAAGGACTGTTCATGTGTAAATAGAGGGTGGTTTGGTGACAAGATACCAGCCTCTGTGGAGTTATTGCACCGATCATGCCAATTTGTGAAATATGCCCTACACCATGCGTCAACCTAACTACCCAGCTTGCCAGTCTCCCTGAGCTGTATGCATCTGTACCTGGTGAAGAGTGTGCATGGGTTGTACGATGGTGTATATTCAGATGAATGGCCTCCTCTGAGAAATCTCCTTCTGGCAACACATCTTTGGGAGATGAAAGACTTAAATAGAACTGAGGAAATGCAGGGCTGTAAGTCATCATTCTGCAGGCATTCATCAAGTTAGCATGAGGGAGTGTTGCGCATCATGTAACTGGGTTGTATCTAATTCTGTCACCAGGCAGCTGGGAGACCTTTCCAGGGTCCCTTTAAATACTGAAGCTGAAAGAGATGGATGCAATCTTATCACACCCACCCTCTAATTTATTTGGAAATCTGGAGCTCAGATACAAATAGAGTGGCTGCATTAAAAAGTCATTAAAACACAGGACTGAATCTTTCAGGTTCTCCACATGCTGCTGGGCTTCCCTGCTGTAAGTAGTTTCAAAGTTAATTTTCAGTGCTTTGTGTACAGCTCACTACTGATGGGAGATCTTAACTTATGAATGTTTCAGCAGTAGCCTCTTAAAATTTTGTTCGAATTGCTAAATGATATTTTTCCCTCCAAAAGTTTAAAATATACTATTTATTTGGCCAGTAACCCCTGATGTAGCAGCATCATATGATACAAAATGTGTGAGTGGGAATATGAGATCCAAAGCCCAAATGGCACATACAGTTTTCTTGTAAGTTAATCTGTTATTCTTAGCTCAGATTTCACCGCATACCGGTATTTCAAAATATGAGATTTACATCTCTGTTTTAGTGGTATAGATTATCTGTCAACAGAAGGTCATATAGTGCACTCTATAATAAATGGGTGATCTGCTGAGCCAAAGCCTTTCCTAAGGTGCCCATCAATATAACTTGCTGCTGATAAAATTTAAAAGTACAGAGAAAGGATAAGTGAGATAAAATAAATATACACTTTACAAAAAAAAACTCAATGAATGGCAGGATTGCTCTGCAACAAAATGTGTCACATTCTCCAAACTCCAAGAGTATAATATTGTCCTCCTGGGGGAAATAATTGAGTGAGTTGGCTCCAGGGAGATACTCATGGCCTTCCTGCCACCTTAGCAATTAAGAGCTGGATGGGGACCTTCTCAATTTGTCAGCAGTTAAGGCCTTTAAGTGGTCAATTAATGGCCATTAAATGGTCAAATGGTTAAATATTATCGGTTAGGATTAGGTTCATCAGACACTCTGGACAGATTACCTAGCTGCTGGAGTTACTGATCTCAGTGTTCTAATTTCTAGTGGAACTCCCAGTTGGTGAAGTCTTTTGACAGGAACGTAAAATGATAATATATCCCTGTTTGGCCCTCAAACACTGTTTGGTCCCTAAATACTTCTCTGAAACAAATATGTGCCAGAAAAAGAAACGGGAGAATCAGGCTTCATTAGGAGCTTACCACATGGACAGGAAGTCTCGTAGGTCCACCTGGGGGGTTGATGTCACCTCTTTGGCCTGATTCCCTGCATCAAGGGAGTGTATCTAGGAAATTTTCCAGGCTTCCTTGAAATTCTAAAAATGATGCTCAGTGAAGCTAAGCCTGTGTTAGTTCCACTAAAAAACTGGGGAAGACCCTACAAGCTGCTATCACAGTTCCCTAAAACTAATGCTCCAGCAGCTCCCCGACAAGCTGAGACTTTTAAGCCTTACATTTCTGTTGGTTTCTTCCTGGATCATGTATCTAGAGTGGGAGGGGTAGCTGTTGAAGGTCCTTTTGTTCGGTCAGGTGCTGTGGAACACCCCACTAGAGAGGGTGGCATCAGTATATCCACTTTCAATTCTAGAGTGACTATAGATTTGATTTTAACTACTCATTACTATGGTATTCAATATCTTATCATGTACATATCTTAGTACAGAGTACAAGCTCAGTGCATCCGTATTTTCTTTATCCGCCAGTGAACTGTATGCAATACTACTGTTTGTCACACTAATGCTTTAGCCTAGTGACAGGTATGATTTATGTGTCGGAGAAATTCTACTTGTTCCTGCTGTGAAGTGACAGGTCGCTATGTATCTGTCTCTAGCTTTTGGCTTTGATGCGATCCTTGACCTCTGTGAGCTGGGACTAAAGCAGGCCATTGCTTAGCAACATCCACAATAACTAGGCCAGTATTTCTCTTTCAACTGTTTGTAATGATTGGTTTAATATTAAATATCTAAAATAATATTTTTCAATTTCAAAAGAAGTAACAATCATCCTAATTTATCCATAAACAAATGTAGATGGCTGTAAGAAAATCAGGATTACTGATGTCTAATCTGGGCTTACCTTAATACAAATTCAGTTGAAAAATGAGTCTAGACGTTGTACTTGGTGCTTCATTGTCTGCTAGCTGAGCATAATGGCAACATCATGGACTGGCTTTGATACTCCCTCACTAACTGCTGGGGGTGGGTGATAGGGAAATCCAGCCAGATTTCCATGTAGCCAATTGTGCCTGACATGTCTGAAATTTCACAGTGTGCGAGGTTTGGTGTACAGACGCTGGTAGCCCACTCGCTCTTAGGCCTATTGATCCCTTAAATGACCAACTAACTGTCTCTTAAAAGTTTCATCTTCTTCCCCTCTGTATTTTACTTACAGCAGGGGAAGGCTCATACAGGAAGCCCAGCAACACTGGCTGCATTAAGCAAGAGGAGGAGGGACCTCCTTTGTGAGTCCCTGGGTACATTGGAGGCACCTCCTTCTTCAAGGTCAAACTTTCCCCTTGACACAAACTCAAAAATTCTGATGAAGAGTCATCAAACTCGAAATGTTAACTCTGCTTCACTCCCCACAGACGCTGCCAGCCCTGCTGAGTTTCGCCAGCAATTTCAGACTTTCATCCTGCCCGTGTGATATTTGTGATTTAAACTAATACTAACAAGAAGGATTGGTTGCAGTTAATCCACCCATGACTTCTCAATCACACCATGAGAGTATGTGGGCAACGTAGGCACCTGATGTTTGAATATGTTGGCAATACTAGCATCTGGAAATACAATATTGTGGCAACAGTGAGCACATCTTGAAATCTTTGATCTACAAAAGTCACAGCCATTCATGGAGAAGAAAGAAGAGAAAATTCCGGTCAGAAAACAAAAAGCATATAGAATCGCTACAGTGTGGAAACAGGTCATTCGGCCCATCAAGTCCACACCAACCCTCCAAAGAGCATTCCACCCAAACCTCGCCCCTACCTTATCTATGTGACGCTGTATTTCCCATGGCTAACCCACCGAGCCTGCACATTCCTGGACACTATAGGCATTTTAGCATGGTCAAACCACCTAAAACTGCACATCTTCTCACTGTAGGAGGAGACTGGAGCACTCAGAAGAACCCATGCAGACATGGGGAGAACATGCAAACTCCATACAGCCTGAGGGTGGAATCTAACCCAGATCTTTGGTACTGTGAGGCAGCACTGAGTCACCATGCTGCCCTTTAAATATCTTTAAGTATCATTGAATATTCAACAACTCAGAGCCAATCAGTTTCTGTGAGCCAGCAACTAGCATTTGTAAACCATAGCACCCATAGCAGTACTAAGCCTGCCTTGAGAAGCTTAAAACAGCTAGAAGTAGTGAAAAGTTTTGGAAAAGATTGAATACAGCACAGAGAGTCTTACCAGAGCTACAAGAGGAAAAATCCAGGAAAAACATTTGATATCAGAAACCCAATGTGAGTTCAGCACCCTTAGAAGAAGGGTGAACTTTTCACTTTTAAGGTGAAACTACTGAGTGAGAAGCTCAAAGAAGGCTTCAATTGCTATGTTTAATAAGTGAACATTGTTAAAACAGTTTAAAATTATTAGGGGAATCTTCAAAAATGTCTTGGAAGTAAAAAAAAGTACACTCATTAAGGAAATCATTGAAATTTGTCAATATAGTGGAATGAATTCAACACAGAATTGTGTCAGAATTTCTGATACATTGATTTTAGATAGGTTTCAATCAAATAAGGATCTCATATTAGAAAGAGCCACGAGATGGTGATAGAAACTGAAATCCAAAAACAACACAAGCATGCTGAGAATATAAAGCCAATCTAGCTCAAGAAACTCATCAGACTTTGCCTATTTTCTAAGGTACATAAACCCCACAACCTCATATGATAGACAAATGCAAAACATCATTAAATAAAAACATAAAGAGAAACAATGTTCATCTTTATCACAGAAGTGTGACGAAGAGGCCATTCAGCCTACTGTATCTGCACTGGGCCTCCAAGTGAGCATCATGACTGGTATCCTTCTGCCTATTCCTCACAACTTTGCACATTGTTTCTATTTAAACAGTCATCTATGAACCTACCTCCATCATACTTTCAGGCAATGTGTTCCAGATCCAAACTACTCATTGTGTGAAAAAAATTTTTTCTCACACCTCATTTGCTTCCTTTGCAAATCATTTTGCACATCAAACCTACACCCCCCTTATTATTATTGCCAGTGCACTTTTTGTAAGAAAGTGGGACATTTCCAGATAATGTGCAAATGTGAAAAGTTTTAGAACCACAGGACTAATAATGCTTACCTTACAGCAAGTACCTTTGAAAGAAGCTGCAGGATACCAACACATACCCTCGTTAGAATATACATTATATGATAAAATACCACCTTCAGGAGATATGAAATAATCTTTCCTATGAGAAGTAGAAAACTCATCTGAGCCAGATCGTACAGGCTAATGGTCATCTGAGTAATTCAGACTTAATATTTGAGTGAGTGTTACTGCATTACCGAAAAAAATCCCTTGGTTGAAGAGAATGAAGTTACAAACTTTGGACAGAGAACAAAATGATGTAGGCAGGACTATGCTAAGAATCAAAGGAATGCTGACAATAGTCTTAAAATATGAAACCAAACACTTAGTGGAACAGGTATATGTTACCAGAAACTAATGTTTCTCACTTCTAAGCAGAGAAGTGTGATTTTTCTTCATTCTGCAGTATGTTAAGAACCTGAATCAGCTCCAAATGCAAATAGCAATGATCACTGTAAATCAGCTCAGCAAGGGAAAGATTACAAAAGTGTCAAAAAAATGTTCATTGAACCAAAAATAAGTGTACCTTGTTTAAGATTAATTATGTCGGTGTCTGACATCTCATCATGACTGAGAGATCAGCTATTATTGATTTCACACATTTGGAGGAATTATTCAATTTTCTTCCACCTGGGGACAAATCTTCAAACTTGAATCTCAGTTAACTTTGACACCACAACCACTAGGATCTAGCAGTAGATTTTTGATACATTCAAATCAGCTTTATAGAGGGAGCAGTACCACAAGAGTTCAGTGAATTTTACTGTGACTGAATCTAATAAAAGGATAAGGTAATTGAAATGAATACTGACGAGAACAGGAGAATCATATGTGACTCCACTGGGACAGAAGGACAAAGGGGAAGGTTACTTCTATCTGAAGCACAACTGCTTTCTTTGTCATGATTTGAGGAAAGTAAACTTTCTCCAAGGGAAGAAAACAGAATATTTTATTTCAGAGGACATTGTCTGGCAAAGAGTATTCAGGAAATCAAATATCTATCAAGATTGTGGGTACAGCAGTGAACTGTATAGAAATATTTTGTCCTTGAGCAGCGGAATTTCAACCCAACAAAACCATCAGCTAGTTTTAAAGTCAAAGACTGGGGAGAGTTGGAAAATGGGCAGTGAAAAACCTACTTTTCCTGCATGGTACCATTGTGTAATAAAGAATTCAATAACAAGAAAAGCACTTGGAGCGATATGTTGTACTGCGCAGTTTTGTAAAAATATTTTCATTCATGGGATGTGGGCATCTCTGTCTAGACCAATGCTTCTTGCCCATCTCTAAGTCGTGAAGGTAGTGGTGAGTTGCCTTCTTGAACCCTTGCTGTCCTTGCGGTATAGGAGCACCCACACTGCTGTTAGGAATGGAATTTCATGAGTTTGACCCGAAAAAAGTGAAGGAATGGTGATACATTTCCAAATCAGAATAGTGTCTGACCAGAAGGGATCTCGCAGATGGTAGTGTTCCCATGCCTTTAGAGCAGATGGGACTTGAACCCAGCCCTCTTTTACTATAAGCTGGTTTACCAATGTTGCCCAAAGCTTTGTGCAATCCTTTTGATTGGTCATAGATCAACAGGAGGTGTTTATTTTTCAAACCCTTTCATTACTTATTGCGATTTCAAATTTGTTTGCTCACTTTTCTGGAACTCTTTACGCTATCCAGAAGGCATAACTTCATTGTTTGTTTGAACAACTTACACCCACCTGAGACATTGGAGACCTTGCAATGTATTTCTGTGCATTTGGATAGTATGGTCATTGTCTCCTGTTGATGCTCACACAAGTGGATCTCAAGAGCAAACTGGTGACAATCATGTTGACCAAGGAGGTGGACTGGATCTGTGTCCTTAGCTGTACGTCTGCAGTGTTCATCTCAAGGTTATGGAGATGGGGGTCTGTAGGGGTGACCTGTACCTGGCCATGTAAGGTGACCTGTACTTGACCATACTAAAGCAGCCCATGCCTGCTTACAAGATGGCAGACTGAAGCTAAGCATAACTAAGCAGCCTGTTCACACAGTCAAATACAATGGTACCTTTGAACAGAACTGCTAGAAGGTCAGTTAAAAAAAAACACTGTATGTTCCCATCTGAGACAGTTCTGATAAAAGGATGCCTTAGAACAGATAAATGACCCATCCTAGCCTTACTAATGAAAGGATGATTGTCCCAGAAAATGAATAACATCAGGTGCTAGATGAAGCCCCTAAGCAGTTGCAAGGCCAACAGCTAAAGGTATTTCATAGTAAATAGTTGCTTCTTTGAAGCTACCTGCAATATTAAATGGTTTCCAGTTGAAAATGCTTTAATCATAGAAGTTGGTTGCAATAAATAACCAGAATATAATGTAAGCATTAAAAAAAAAATTTATGCTTAGATGTGAAGGTTAACTAACCTTAGGAGAGGCCTTCTCTTATGCCCTGAACAAGATAGATTGCTCACAACCCTTAAATTACAAAATCTAAAAGTAGAAGTTACACTTTATAATTAACTTTATTACAGAAATTAACCTTATAGCAATTAGTTAAAACTAACTGACTTTTTATTTCAACATTATGTAATTGGGACAGCAGGAAAAGTTACAGGAATGGCTGAATTTGATAAAATGAAGCTCATTTAGTACGATGAATAATAGAATTCACACTGTCCTTAGAGATAAGAAGCCTGAGACAGATCAGAAGGTGTATAGCCAGTAACCTTTGGAATGTGAATGAATAGGATGCATAGAAGATCACAAGGCCTAGAGATGACAAATACCATAAGACCATGGGAACCCGGGTCTGTCTGTAGGAATGCCCATCATTAATTAGGTGAGCCATGGGATTGAGTGTATGGATTAAGAGGGAAGGACAGTGACTACGCTGTATTTGATCATTGGAACAAAGTATATAAAATGTTGTATTTTCACTGTAAAAATCAGAGAATGTCATTGATTTCCCTTCAGATTCGGGGAAGATTATTTGGCCCTTTCCCTGCATCAACCGGTTTCTACTTGAATAAATATCTTCCACTTGCCTGAATCCTGCCTGCCTCCCTAGTCTTTGTCCCCAGTTGGGGGGTATGTTCCTACAGAGTGCCCTGGTAGCAGAGGGTTTTTGTTGAAGATCTTTCAGAGCAGCTCAATGACAAAGGATTCTGTGCTGCACAGCTGTTCCTAAGGATGCACCCCAAGACAAACATTGATTGCAGCAGGAGGACCGTTGATTCAATGAAATACATTCTTTAATCTGTTGACTTGTTGGTCTTCCGGTGCAAACAGTTGACCTCGACCAAGTGTTGCAGACTGGCACATTCCAAGATCCAGGACCACATGCTGAGGGACGTATTAAAGCTTGGGGCAGCTGCCACCTAGGCACAGTGGGGAAAGACCACTGTCTACGGTCTTTCTGCCAAAATATAACATGGATCTCTTAAGATCCAAGAACGCCGTGTTGCCTTAATGGGAATGTAAATAGTTTCATTTCATGATTAGAAAGTGCCATTTGTTGCAACTGGATGGAAGCTCTGAGGAATGATAAATTCCACTTTGTTTTTCCTGCAAAGTCTGCAAGAACTGTGTTCAACCTTTGTACATACTTATAGATAATTTATAAATAATGTATATTTTTGCATGAAAACATTAGTGTGCAGGTGTGGTGAAAGTGCAAGCAAACTTTCCTATCTATGTACACTTTCGCTATAACTCCCCTCACAAGATAAAGCTGCTGCTGCATTTACTCTATTTGGTTGGGGTAAAGAAACAGGGTGTATTTAGCTTACCACCAATGTTTTCTTTCTTAGTCATGTTGGAAAGCTATGATTAGATTATGCTATTTGTTTCCTGCTGCCACTGTGTTATATCGTGGTGCTTGGATCAATACAAACCCAATTAGAGTGATGTTCTGGAATAGATGTTGTAGTTGGTCCTATTTTGAAAGACTGCTCCGTCATGTGCTCCTAACTGGACATCATGGGATACCATATGGACGATGCCTTCATTCCTGATGATGGTACATCTGTGTACACAAATTTATATTGAAATATCTTTAGTTACCTCCATTATCACTTAGAAATCAACTAAATGAAAAAGACAAAAATGGAATTTATTGACTAAAAATTTGATTTGATCCTTTTGTAGGGATCATGCTGAATGGTAACTTCTAAGACCAGTCCATTTGAGGCAAGCACAGTACAAATTTTATGGAGGATAAGAGATAGTTGTAGCTGTTTTGGCAGTTCATACAACAGGCAATTCAAGTGTACACATGGTAGTGGATAAGGCTGAAGATACAGTAACTGCTAAGATACTTCTCAATGGGTTAGTCCGTGAATGGAGTTACACTGAGTCATTCGGGTTGGATGAGAGCTAAGATTTCAGGAAATCACCAACTTCTGTCTCTACCAAATAAGGACAAAACATTCAGGATTGGTCATGTACACAGATAATTCCAAATAAGGCATACACTTGGCACAAAGAGACCTGAAACATGCAATTTGAGTATACAGATGGTCCAAAGATCATGAAGCAGGGATTCTTTCTTCCACTGGTACCAGGTCATTACAAGCAGGAAGGGAAATTAAGGATAAACATGAAAATATGTACATGGGATGACCATATAGGTTAATTTGGGCAGAGGAATTCCTTTTTCTGTCAGCTCCCCCTTCGCATCAGCCCTCTCCATCTAAAAGACACACTTTCTTTCTAGCAAAAGTCCATTCAACTGCTCCAACTATCCTCCCTCACCATCACCACCTGCTGGTGGAGGACCTGAGAACTATTCATCTCCTCTGCACAGTGCCCTCCAACAATTTTGGCTTTTCTGCTAGAGCTCTCATTATACTTTTTCTCTGCTTGAAACATGCCATCCCAGCAAATACATTGAGTGCATGGTAAGCATATGTTAAGTAATTGTGTCATTAGCAGATTCAATTGTGCCGTGAACAAAAACTGAAGTTGCTAGAGAAGTTCAGTAGGTCTGGCAGCATCTGTGAAGTAAAAAATCAGAGTTAACTTTTCGGGTTCGGTGACCCTTCCTCAGAACCTTTCGGTTTTTATTCAGTTGTGCCATGGTGGCTAGCATGTTTGATACGGTAATGATGTGGAGGTGCCGGTGTTGGACTGGGGTGGACAAGGTCAGAAGTGGCACAACACCAGGTTATAGCCCAACAGGTTTATTTGAAATCACAAGCTTTCGGAGCGCTGTTCCTTTGTCAGGTGAGGTCAGCTTTGATGTAGTAATGGCAGTGTTCTCTTCGTACACCACTGACTTGATAGAAAGTGGGGAGATATCCAGCATTTTCTCAAAAAGACCTTCTCTGCCTCTTATCTTCATGGTACTTTTCAAGGGATCCAGTTTCAGTAGCAGATTGCCCACATTGTGGTCTAGGTTGGTCAGGTCTTCAGGAGCCATATGCTATCGGCACATGTTGCTTCAGTTTATTCATTCCAGAAGCTTTGAGACTTGTCAATGATTCTCTTCTCACCACCTCTCTCTTAGACTTCTTGGACAGTGCCTTGACCCCAGGTTAGCGTCAGGTGGTGCACAACAATCCATTCATTGACATGATCATCCCCATCAGAAGGTGTGGTGAACATAAAGGGATAGTCCACAGGAAGGACTCAGTCTTTTTCAAAGAAGAGATAATGTTGAGAATACCTTGTTGATGAAGGCAGGCTGCTATTCTGGGTTCAGAAGATATTCAGGCCACTTTCATTGACTCTCAGGAGGTATGATGCATAGATGGGCAAGCAGAGTACTATTGAATTGTTAGCACTGTCTGAGGTAAGGGGTGTTGTGGCAGTTGCCAATGCCATAGGCCTTGCAAAGCTCTTTGTATAAGTGGACGACATACTCACCTTCAGCTCAACATTCGAGGACATTCTTGCAAGACTGGACACTGTCTAGCTCACATGTCACAGTTTAACTTGAAAGTCAAACCAGAGAAGTGCAAAGTTTTCCAGACTAAAGCAAGATGCCTGGGGGATTTCTCCTGATGATGAGGACATCTATGTGATACAGGAGTAGCCCTGGCCGAAGATGTATGGGAACTGTGTAGGTTTCTAGGTCTCGTGGATCACCGTAGGAGGTTTGTGCAAGACTGTACACAGTCAACTCCACTTTCCTGCCCATGCTCCATAACCTTCAACCCATTACTAATTTAAAAAATCTATCTCCTCCTGAATATTTACCCATCGCACTTTGGGGTTTACAGATTTATAACCCTTTGAGAGAAGTAATTTCTCCTCATTTGTTTTACATCTGCTGTCCTTTATT
This sequence comes from Rhincodon typus, assembly GCF_021869965.1. Taxonomy (NCBI): domain Eukaryota; kingdom Metazoa; phylum Chordata; class Chondrichthyes; order Orectolobiformes; family Rhincodontidae; genus Rhincodon; species Rhincodon typus. The sequence goes on along the minus strand of NC_063334.1, from coordinate 72,334,319 downwards.
CTACAACTATGACCACTCATTCTAGATTGCCCCACAAGATGAAATATCCTGTCTACATCTACTGCGTCAATCCCCTTTAGCATCTTATGTACCTCAATTAAATTTCCTCTCATTTTTCTAAACTCCAGAGAGTATATACCTAAAATGCTCATTCTCTCTTCATAAGGTAAATATTATTGGAAGAATTCTTTGAATAAATAAATGATATTATGTCATAAGACCGTAAGATCTACGAGCAGAATTAAGTCGTTTTGCCCAATGTTGTCTTCTCCACTATTCAATCATGGGTGATATATTTCTCAACCCCATTCTCCTGCCTTCTCCCTGTAATGCTTGATCCCTTTACTAATCAAAAACCTATTTCTCTCTGTCTTAAAACACTCAATGACTTGGCTTCCACAGCATTCTGCGGCAATGAGTTCCACAGATTTACCACCCTCTGGCTGAAGCAATTCGACCTCATCGCAGTTCTAAAGGGTTGTCCCTTCACTCTAAGGCTGTGCCCTCAGCTCCTAGTCTCTACTACTAGTGGAAATATCTTCTCCACATCCATTCTATTGCAATCTTTCAGAAGTCTATAAGTTTCAATGAGATCGCCCCTCATTCTTCTAAACTCCATCAAATATAGACTCAAAGTCCTCAACCCCTCCTCATACAACAAGACCTTCATCCCTGGCATCATTCTTGTAAACCTCCTCTGGAACCTTTCCAATACAAGCGTATCTTTCCTCAGAAACGCGGCCTACAACAGCTCACGATATTCCAAATGCAGTCCAACCAGAGCCTTACGCATGCTTAGCAGTGCTTCTTTGCTCTTGTATTCTAGCCCTCTTGAAATGAATGCTAACACTGCATTTGCCTTCCTAAATGCCAAACAAAGCTTGCATGTCAACCTTAAGAGAATGCTGAACTAGGACTCCTAAGTCCCTTTTTGCTTCAGGTTTCTGAAGTCTTCTCTCATTTTGAAAATAATCTATGCCTCTATTCTTCCTACCAAAGTACATAGCCTTACACTTTCCCACATCATATTCCATCTGCCACTTCTTTGTCCACTCTCCTAGGCTGTCCAAGTCCTTCTGCAGCCTTCCCACCTCCTCAAAATTACCTGTCCCTCCACCTTTCTTTTTGTCATCTGCAAACGTAGCAACAATACTCTCTGTTCCTTCATCTAGATTATTTATGTACAATGTGAATAGCTGTGCTCCCAACACTGACTCTTGCGGAACTCCACTAGTCGCTGGTTGCCATTATGTAAAAGACCCCTTTATCCCTACTCTTGTCTTCTGCAAGTTAGTCAGTCCTGCATCCATGCCACTACCTTGCCCCTAACAACATAACGTATTTAGCAGTCTCCTGTTTTTTGTACATCCTGCGCTGTTTTTGCACTTGGTAGCTTTAAGAAATGAACTCAGCTGTCAATCCCCTTAATGGTATGTTATTTTTAACATTCTGATGTTGCAGCAGTTTTGAAAGCAGTCATATATTTTACAAATGCAAATACAATGAAATTGTATTGTGCATGTACTGGTGTGGTTATACACTCAGTTGACAAAAGATAGCGTGGGAGAGAAGCAATTGATAAAAATAAATAAAAGTGGCAGAATAAGAAAAATGGCTTCACAGCATGTACAAAAACACAATTTGCGATTAAACCAACCGATTAATTAAGGCCAGTTTTTTTCATGGAGAATGTAGATCTTTGGTGGGTTTTCTTTGTTATGTTGAATATGATATTAACAAGAAATGTTTGATGTTCTCAGATGGATGATAATAAATCCAGGCATCAGACAAGTTCTAAACTAAAAATCTGGCCTGAAAGTAGAAATTGCAACTTTGGTTTGAAGCATTCCTGGACCATTTGATACCTGTTCACAGTTTGCAAATGTTATTGGACTAGTTCTCCATGTTTGAATATAACATCAGCAAGCTGTTTGTAAATAGTTTTTCTGATTAAAAAAAGGCAGAAGGTGAATACTCACAAGAGTAAATATTTTGTGTCTAATATCTTAGGGAATAGAATTATCTTTCAATTTATGAACAGTATTTTAGTTAATTAGGCTGTGAAATTACAAAGCTATGTTCCATTCATTTCCTGGTATTTTGAGCAGAATGCAAAATGAGGAGATTATGGATAAGTTTCTGGTTGGTCAGGTTTTGAAGATAAAAGATCGATACTAAGCAAAGAATGAATTTAGCTTTCAGTCACAACTGAAATAAAAGCTGCAAGATTAACATGCCTATTTCTAGAAGTGGCAAACATCCGACTGGAATTTCAATAGAAATGCACTCTCAAGGATTCTGAGGGTTTTCCCTCCTGCTCCAACTTCTCACAGCCTCAGTCATAGAGTCATACATCAGGGAGACAGACCCCTCAGTTCAATCAGTCCATGCTGAACATGTTCCCAAACTAAACTAGCTCCTCCTGCCTGTGCTTGGCTGATATTCCTCTAAAGCCTTCCTATTCATCAACTTATCCAAATGCCTTTTAATCGCTTCAGATCTTGTGACCCATCTTCAGAACTTCTTCAGTTTTGAGTTTTCCTTGAGTTTTTCCAGCAATTTCTGTTTTTGTTTTTATTTCTGATTTCCAGCATCCTCAATAGCACTGTGGTTTAATGTCTTTCCAGTAGAGAAACAGGGCATTTGGCCCATAAGATCTGGGCTAGTATTTATGTACCACAAGAATCTACTTCCACCCTTCTCCAACTAGTCTCAAAGCCAATGAAGCACTTTCAAAATGTATAATCACTTCCATTTAAAGTTCTTGAGAAGATTTATAGCTCGGGTTTGAATGAGGTTGTAAAAACATTACATAGGCCAAACTGGAAGAAAGCTCACAATAATGATACACGAACACCAACTAGCCACCAAGAGACATGACCAATTCTCACCGGTCTCAATACACAGGGGCAAAGAAGGACACGAATTCAACTGGGACAACACATCCATAATAGTACAAGTCAAATGGAGACATGCCAGGGAATTTCCAGAGGCCTGGTATTCCAACAGGAACTCCATCAACAGACACATTGAACCTGACCCGATATACGAACCGCTGAAAAACAGAACTGGAAGTATTACCAACCATCCTAGCAAGCCGAAGCATATAAATAACAAGCAGGACAGATCACCAACGCTTCACCAGAGGCACACTGATGATGTTACCTTGCAGGGTGACAAAATGTCTGCAATCAAACACACTGGCTTGGTGAGCAAGTCTACAACATCAATCACTTCTATTCTCTTCTTCCTTTTTGCTTATCCAGCTTTTCCTTTGATGTTAGCTATTTCATTACTCTCTGTAAGCTCCATATTCTAACCACTCTTGAGTCAAGCAGGTTTTTTGTGAATTCCCTTTTGGGTTTATTAGTAACTCTTTTAAATATTTATGGCTCTTGATCCTATTCCAAAGTAAAAACATTTTTGCTATATCCAAACTTCTTGGGCCATTTCATAATCATAAAAACCTCCATCAGATCATTCATCCACCTTAATTTTTCAAGAGAAACAAGCCCCAGTCTGTTTAATCATTCCAGATAGGTAATACCACTCAGTTATATCATTCCAATAAACTTTTTTCTGGCACCTATTCCAATGTATTGATGTCTGTTTTCTAATCTGGAGACCAGGACTACTAATAGGCCTCCAAGTCTTCTTTCTAATGAAATGCTTCCGGAAATAATCCCCAGAGCTTTGTTTTTTTAATGGTCTTATTAACCTGAGCCACTACTGGTAGTGATTTATGTGTTGAGTCTCTTTGAGGAAAAGCTTTACTTCATTTCTGTCCAAGATCAATTTATGATCAGCATATTCAGTGAATTTTTTGATATGCAAGGCTTTAACCGACAACTTATTCTCTGCAAACACAGCAAAACTACTCGTTAAGTTTTGTCTAAATATGTGTTTTTCACCAAAATTATAACAGATTATTGGAGTAATGTTGCATTTAATACTGGTTATTGCAGATTTGGTGAAATTCTCATAATCTTTTTAGACAATCCTTTGGGAATGAGGGTAATGTTCTTTCACTCTGGTATCATAGCTCCTAAGGTGCTAAATGGTACAATAGTGGAACCACAAACCCCAATAGGTGCTAGGTAACTTTGAAATGGGTGGGGACGGGTGCTCGAATCGATAAATTAATACACACTTGTTGACTTGCTTATTTATTCCATGTATAATATCTTAAAGTCCTCTTGATTCTTTAAGACCACACCCTTTGTTTGGAAATTTGTGCACGTCATTCCACTAATTAAATAGAGGGAAACCAAGGAATTATCGACTAGATAGCCTGACATCTATGGTCAGGAAGTTGCTAAAACCTTGCATTAATGACAGGGTGATACAGAAATTGCATTGAAATCTGTTTGCCACAATCTTGCCTGTTCACTTTTTTTTAAAAAGCAAGCCCTAGGTGATTATTCATTAAAATTATGCTTAGGGCAAGGAAACAGACTCTGAGTCTTCCTCAGCTAGAAGAGGGATGAAATCCTGTGTTGTTAGCATTCATCTAACCATATCTGGCCATCAAACCATCTGAGCTGACTGACCTATGAATAAATGTTTGTAATTTTATCCCATCTTCTAAGTTATTAACAAAGGTAAAGAATAGTTGAAACCCTAATAATAGATACTTGTGGACATGACTAATACATCTTGCCATTTTGGGTACCTGTCCATTATTGCCACTCTGTGTCTCCTTCTGCTCAGCCAATTTTCTAACCAACCAATTTTCTACATCTTCTTCCTAATGTTATCTGAAAAGATTTTATGTTAATTTTGATATACATTTTGATGTAAGTTTCTTTATATACTCCCTTTAGTGGCTCCTTATTAAACTACTCATCATGTACATTAATGACTTTGATGATGGAAATAGTAAGTCATATTCGAATTTGCTGAGGATAGAAAATAGAAAATATTGTAAGAAGTGCAGATAGAAGCATAAAATTATAAAAGATATTAATAAAAGTGAGCGGACAAAACTCAAGTAAATGAATTACAGTGTGGTAAATGTGAGATGACCTATCTGCAAGAGATACAGAGCAGGGTATTTTCTAAATTGTGAATAGCTAGCAGTGATAGAGGTCTATTGAGGCTTGGGGTCCAACATGAAGAAGTTCTGTAACATAACGTGGACAAGTACTTTATAACTGCCCATTTATAGCTGAAAGATTAAAATATAGGGGGATATACATTATGCTATGGCTAAACAATGCTCTGATTAAACCAATAATGTGAGCAATTCTAGGCATCACATGTTAGGAAGGATTTATTCGCATTGGAAGAAATGCTGTGTACCATTTTGCAGAATGGGCTACCTCATAAGAACTCATTATACAAATTGTGACTGTGTACTGTGAAACTCTGAAAGTGATTGATGTTGAGGGAAATTGATAGCTTAGAAAGAAAAGAACTAGTTTTGCTCACTGGGGAGTCCATGATTGAGGAAAATTAATTAAAAATTGAAACAAGTACGTTGAGTAGTGGAATTAGGAAGCACTTTAACACACAAGAGTGCCGGAAGTTTGGAACACAAATGGTAAAATCAATTATTATAATTACAGCTAGGATCGATAGTATTTTGCTAACTAAAGGCGTTGTGGGATAATGGGTAAAGCCATGTATGGAGTTAGCCTGGAGGACAGCCATTAATGCATCTCATCCTGTCATTAAGGCACTGATGGACCAGCCAGCCTGATTCCTGAATAGACACCATTTGTTCTCACTAACTAGCCATCTGCACTGTGGCTATGGTAAGCACGTCCTGCAGATTTGCATCCAGCTCCTGAGCAGCTTTCATGATATTTTTTCTTGCTTTTCATTGCACCCCCTCCACCTCCCCCAACACTCGACACCACTATTCTCCTCTTCGGAGTTGACAGATATGTTGAATTCAGAAGTAAATGCTTTATGTAATAGTGTGAAAGGGAGATAAGCTGCCTGTACTTGAGGGTGATTCTGAGGATAAATAATGAAGATCTGGTGGAGATGGATCATCTACTAACAGAAAAGACAAAATCAGAATAAAGTATGATCAAAATCATCAGTGGATTACGAAGTCACATCCCTAAAGTGTCCATACATTAAAGCTTCATTAGGAAACTTAATTAGGTAAATAAATGAAAAACATGGGTTTATTGGTGCTGAACTTACTTATCAATTAAAAGTGCAATTTGTCTTTGAGCTGTATGGTCTAAGTTTAAAAGATTTGTGTCTTTTTTCTTCAGATTAATTAATAAAGCAAACAATGCCTGAATAATCCACCACTAAAAACACAAAAAGTGGAGATGGAAACATCCTCCAGGTGTATAAATTGGTTTCCTGATGCACGTTTGCTCATGGGAGTAATTGACATGCGTTAAGAGGTTCTTTATGTGACTCGAGAAACAAACTGTTAAAAAAAATGATCAAATGGTCATGGCCACAGTGAACCAAATGCAGAGCTGTAGTATCTGTTGCATAGACACTTGCTGCCATGTACCACAGGATAGGCACCGCTGAAATAGTAGTCATCTGATGTGGCATCAATGTTAAATGCCATCTCCTTCCAGAAACACTGGCAATCAGGTTGGTATATGTGCTGAAAGCGCTGAAAAGCAAAAATCTCTGCAATCATTCCCTATATTGCTTTGTCCACTTCAGTAGCCCTCAACTACAGGTTCAAGGGGTGGGACAACCCATTATTGTCTGAACCTTGGGTTTCCCATCTCTTCACTTTCACCTACCACATTGTAACATTTTGGAGAAGTTTGGTGTTGTGATGCCATTTAAGACTTTCAAAACAATTTTAATTTTTTTATCCAAAACAATGTATTACAGCACTTTTAAACTTGTTTTTATCCCCTCAAATTTTATTTGCAGAAAACTTTTCATTCTAATTACAAGGGTGCCCTCTACATTTGTTCACATCTATTCCAGCACCTGTATATTTCTGCAAATAGACGGACACATGAGCATGTGTCTGTGTGTCTTTTTGTGTGTGTATTGCTGGTCAGTGCTGGACCTTCATTTAGCAGATTGTAAAGTTCATTAATAGGCTTCTGAATTTTCAATCATAACTTTTCACTCATGAGGCATAATGAACATGAAGATTTTGGGAAAAGTTCTCATGAATACAATGGATATCAATGGGAGTAATGGGTCCACAAGTTGATAACTTTTACTCAGTTGTACAATCACTGACACAGAGTTTGCCATTGTTGATGCAGAGGTTTGTATTTGTGAACAGTTAGTAGTTGGGCTCATTAAAATATTCAGAGACTGCTGGCATCATTTTGAAAGGGGAGGTTGGCAGAGAAAGGCCTGGTGAAGGAATCAGCACCAGCTGAGATAAGAGAGAGGGAAAAAGCTACTCTGGCATTGGATAAAGTAATGAGGAGAAGCTTTGACAGGTCAGGAAGAGGTTAAAGAACAGAGAGCCTCCTCAAGGAGAAAGCAGCAGTACCCAAGACAACAGAGATATTGGCCATGAGTTAGCTAAAGGACATAGACTTTGAACAGCTCCAGAAGTTCAAGCCAGGGCAGCGATGAGGTGCTGTGGATCTTTAGCAACAGCACAAACATACTCCAACACAATCTGCAATTCATGGTCCGGCATATCCCCCATTCAATCATTACCATCAAGCTACGAAATCATCTGCCATGGTAGGATTTGAACCCAGGTCTCCAGAACATTATCTGGGTCTCTGAATTAACAGTCTAGCGATAATACAACTAGGCCATCACCTCCCCAATTTGTTGCCAACTTTGCGAAGAGCATTCTACTCATTTAAAGTTACATGATGGCATGCCAAATACCTGATAACTCATCCTATTAATAGTCTGATGGATCTGATTATACTTTTAAGATTTTGTGTATTCAGAATAAACATCAATAATTTAATTTGTAATCACTATCATCGACTGCTTGAGGTGTCATATTTGCAATCCATACACAAGGTGGAAAGGACCCAATATTCTTCTGAAAAATTCCAAAAAAGAACACAGGAAGAAATGCCTTACAGTGCAATGGATAGAAGTAATATTTAAGATGTATAAAGTTACTTGCAAGACATTTTATTCAATGCACTTATAGTCCCTTCATTAGCTCCTAAACAGATGCAATCATGGATGAAGATTTTCTGTGAACATAAAGAGAAACTGAGATTCAAATTGCTATAGTCCAGGAAGCAGGAAGGGGGATGTATGGCTGCTCAGAGGGGAATAAAAGTAGGACAAAAGAAGCTGGAGGGGGTGGGGGGGTGACGTCTGCAAGCATTTTCACCTAAATCGTTACTAAAGAAATGTTTAGTCTAATGAAGGAGTGCTGAAGAAATGGCACATATTGAAAGATCACTATCATCAATTCAAGGTAGGAAAAATATACTTCACTGGGGTTGTGTGTAAAGGATATTACTAGGAAAAAATGTTGAATTTTTCTTCTATTTATAAGATCTGCCAAATTGCTTTGTTGTTCTGCATTTTCCAATTTTGTGAAATTTATTTTATTGTTTTAAAAGTAATTGACAGGCTCTTGTGAATATGTTTCATGGTACCAAATTGCAAATCTGAAACTTGTATGGAATGTGGGTGTTGCTGGCAAAGCTGATGTTTGTTGTCTGTGCCTCGTTACCCTTGAACTGATTGGCTCTTTAGGCCATTTACTTGGACAGTTAAGAGTTAACCACATTGTTATGGGACTGGAGTCACATATAGATCAGACCAAGTAAGGGTAGCAAATTTCTCTCCCTAAGGGACATTTCTGAACCAATTGGATTTTTACAACACAGTTGTATGGCTGATATTAGACCAGCTTTTACTTCTAGTTATTTCATTGAATTCAAATTTCTTCATCTGCCATTGTAGGATTTGAACCCATGTCCCCAGAACATTAGCTTGGCATTCTGGTTACTAGTCCACTGACATTACAAATATGACACTGCCTCCTCAGGTCCAGGTTTCAAGCTGAAACCTAACATTTTCAGTACTATCATTAGCTGGGATCAAACAATGAGTATAGTAAGTTCTTAAAGTTATGAATGTACATTTAAATAATCAAGGAGCTATCTTATACATTTGCAGCAAAAAAACAAGCACTACTGAAATCAAGTTCCACAGGTATAAATTTAATTGTGTTAAATTAGATTTTAAAAATGTTGCGTGGTATTTGTTTAATACTAACGCATCAGGGCAATTTTCATTTTCAGAAGAGAACTTCTACTTACAAGCTCAAGTGTATTTCGTCCATGTTCCAGCTCAGATATCATTCTACCCTGGGGCATTAAAGACCTCATTAAATATATCATTTTCCAAATTGTTAAGCCTGTGACTTGATAGAAATTTATTTATAGGTATAGATTATCAATTGGATCATCATTGAATCATGAAGTTTAGGCTGTTTATGGAAAAGGATAAGGAACAAACCAGGTCAAGAATAATTAACTGAAGCCAATGTCAATAAGGTGAGGATGGATCAATCTAGATAAAGTGAAATTAAAAGTTGACTGGTAAAAGTGTAACTGAACAAAGAGCTGCCTTTAATAAGGGATAGTTGAGGCATAGTCAAAATATATTCTCATGAAGGGTCAAGATAGGACTAACCCATTCAGAACACTCTGAATGACAAAAGAGATGGAATTAAGATGAAGAGAATAAAAGTGTGCTACGTCAGATTTCACTCAAAATACAACAGAGCATTAGCTGAAGGTAAATGGCTCAGAGGAGAATCCAAGAATACAAGAAAAAGGAGCAGCAGAAGATCATATGGTCGGTTAGGCCTGCTCCATTACTCATTCCAATCATAGCTAATCTTGGACATCACTCTCGTGTTGATTTCCCATATCCTTTAATTCATTCAAAATTAAAAATCTGGATATCCCATGCCTACATATATTCAGTGATGGAACATGCACAACATGCTACAATGGAGAATTCCAAAGATTCATCAGTCTTAGAGTAAAATAATTTGTTCTTATTTCAGTCCTAATTGATCAGCCCCTTATCCTGATACTGTACTCCAATGTTTTTGACTCTGACCAACAGAAACAATCTCTCAGTGTGTATCCTATCAAGCCCCTTCAGAACCCTGTATATTTCAATAACAGCACTCTAACCTCCAGAGAACATAATTGAAACAGTGAATTTGACAAGCAAATAGCAGTATGGGAAGAGATCGGCAGCTAATGTAAAGTGTGGTATAAGGAGGAGTTGGGCCAAAAAGTGTATTTGCACATGTGGACACGGATATTAAATGAATGTTTTGCATAAGATCATATGAATTGGGAACAAGATAAACTATTCAGGCCTTCGAGGCTGCTTCATTATTCAATAAGGATATGGCTGCTTGTAACATCAAATCCGCAATCCCACCTCCACCTGGTAATCTGTCACCCATTTACTTAACAAGGAGTAATCAACCTCTACTCTAAAAATATTTGGGGACTCTGCTTCTACCACTTCTAGAACTAGAGTTTCAGAGGCACAACCCTATGAGAGAAAAAATTATTTTGCCTCTCTTTTAAATGGATGATCTGTAGCTTTTAAAAACAGTGACTCCCAGTTCTAGATTCTCCCATTAGAGGGAACATTCTGTCCACATATAACCTGGTCAGACCCCTCAGAGTCTTGTATGTTTTAATTATGTTGCCTCTTATTCTTCTAAATTCCAATGTGAATAAGGCTTGTCTGTCCAACCTTTCCTCGTAAGACAACCAGCCCATTCCAGGTATTAGTTTAATAAACCTGCTCTGAACTGCCTCCAATGCATTTACATACTTTCTGAAATAAGGCGATCAGTGCTGTACTCAGTACTCCAGATGTGGTCTCACCATGGCTCTATGTAACTGAAACATTACCTCGCTACTCTAGTATACAATTCACTTCTCAATAAATGATAACATACTGTTAGCATTTACATGACAATAGAAACATTGAAATGAAATTTTCTGAGTAACAGGAATATGACAGTGATGATTAAAGGTGTATTTTTGGACTGGAAGAAGATTTGTAGTAAATTCCCTTAAGTTTCCACTATTTCTTATGTTCTTGGATTCCCCTCTGAACTGACCTATTATCCTTCTAAGATCAAACTACCCTGCATACCCTACATTTTACTATCCTCCATGTGCCTATCCCCACTTAGAAGTCTCTAAATTATCTGACTCCACTACCACTGTTGGCAGTGCATTCCACACGCCCACCACTCTCTGTGTAAAGAACCTACCTCTGACATCTCTCCTATACCTTCCTCCAATCACCTTAAAATTATTCCGCCTCATAATAGTCATTTCCGCCCTTGGGAAAAAGTCTCTGACTATCCACTCTATCTATGCCTCTCATCATCTTGTACACCTCTATCAAGTCATCTCTCATCTTTCTTCGCTCCAATGAAAAAAAGCCCTAGATCCCTCAACCTTTCCTTATAAGACCTGCCCTCCAGACCAGGCAGCATCCTCGTAAATCTCAGCTGCATCCTCTCTAAAGCTTCCACATCTTTCCTATAATGAGGTGACCAGAACTGAACACAATATTCCAAGTGTGGTCTAACCAAGGTTTCATAGAGCTGCAGCATAACCTCACAGCTCTTAAACTCAATTCCCCTGCCAATGAAAACCAACACACCATATGCCTTCTTTACAACCCTATCAACTTGGGTAGCAACTTTGAGGGATCTATGGACATGGACCCCAAGATCCCTCTGTTCCTCCACTCTGCCAAGAATCCTGCCATTAACCCTGTATTCTACATTCAAATTTGACCTTCCAAAATGAATCACTTCACAATTTTCTGGGTTGAATTCCATCTGCCACTTCTTTGCCCAGCTCTGCATCATGTCAATATCCTGTTGTACGCTACAACAGCCCTCCACGCTGTCTACAACTCCACCAACCTTCGAGTCATTGGCAAACTTACTAACCCACCCTTCCACTTCCTCATTCAAGTCATTTATAAAGATCACAAAGAGCAGAGGCCCCAGAACAGATCCCTGTGGAACACCACTGGTCACCGAGCTCCAGACTGAATACTTTCCATTTACCACCACCCTCTGTCTTCTATTGGACAGCCAGTTTTGTATCCAGACAGCCAAATTTCCCTGAATCCCATTCCTCCTTACTTTCTGAATGAGCCTACCATGTGGAACCTTATCAAATGCCTTGCTAAAATCAATATACACCACATCTACTGCTCTGCCTTCATCAATGTGTTTTGTCACATCCTCAAAGAATTCAATAAGGCTTGTGAGGCATGACCTGCCTCTCACAATGCCATGCTGACTATTTCTAATCAAACTGTGCTTTTCCAAAAATCATAAATACTATCTTTCAGAATCCTCTCCAATAATTTGCCGACCACAGAATTAAGACTGGCTGGTCTGTAATTCCCAGGATTATCCCTATTCCCTTTCTTGAACAAAGGAATAACATTTGCCATCCTCCAATCATCTGGTACTGCTCCAGTGGACAGTGAGGATGCAAAGATCATCGCCAAAGGCACAGCAATCTCTTCCCTCGCTTCCCGTAGTAACCTTGGGTATATTCCGTCTGGCCCAGACTTATCTATCCTCATGTTTTTCAAAATTTCTAGCACATCCTCCTTCCTAACATCAAACTGTTCGAGCATGTCTACCTGTTTCATGCTGTCCTCACAAACGTCAAGGTACCTCTCACTGGTGAATACTGAAGAAAAGTATTCATTAAGGACCTCCCCTACCTCCTCCAACTCCACGCACAAGTTCCCTCCACTATCCCTGATTGACCTTACCCTCACTCTGGCCATCCTCTTGTTCCTCACATAAACATGGAATGCCTTGGGGTTTTCCTTGATCCTACCTGCCAAGGTTTTCTCATACCCCCTTCTAGCTCTCCTAAGTCCATTCTTCAGTTCCTTCCTGGCTACCTTGTAGACCTCTAGTGCCTGGTCTGATCCTTGCTTCCTCAACCTTAAGTAAGCTTCCTTCTTCCTCTTAACTAAATGTTCCACATGTCTTGTCATCCAAGGTTCCTTCACCTTACCATCTCTTCCTTGCCTCAGTGGGACAAACCTATCCAGTACTTGTAGCAACTGCTCCCTAAACAACTTCCACATGTCTGTCGTGCATTTTCCTGAAAACATCTGATCCCAATTTATGCTCCACAGTTCTTGCCTAATAGCATTATAATTCCTCCTCCCCTAATTAAATACCTTTCAATACAGTCTGCTCCTATCCCTCTCCATGACTATAGTAAAGGTCAGGGAGTTGTGATCACTATCATCAAAATGTTCTCCCACCGAGAGATCTGACACCTGGCCTGGCTTGTTGCCAAGCACCAAATCCAATCTAGCCTCCCCTCTAGTCGGCTTTATGTTCTGGCTACTTAATGACCAACACAATGTATGTATTTGTAAAAGATGGAGCATGCAACTTCTGTCAAGTTTCAGTTTTTCTTCTGGAGAATTATAATGCATTTCCTTTGTCAGCAACCATATAAAACAATTTGAACTGATTAGCTGTTCCTGAACTCACATCATCTTTGATTCCCCTCTGACAGTTCAGATACATTTTACTGCAATTACGTTTTTTTACTGAATCAATTTCTGAAGTGCCAAAACTCTGAGTTTATTTGAACGGAACTAATAAATCTGTTAATAATGTCTGCTATTATGTTATGCTGTCAACTTGAAGTTATATCTCTGGATTGATAAATCAGTGATGTGTTTCAATTGTTAACAATGGCAAATTACATATCTAGTTAGTATTCATTTATTTATTCTACTTTTCATTGTTCAAAAAGCAGCACAATTTTGAATTGTATTGATTATTATATATTATTGGTTCAGAGGTGTCAATGTCCATCAGCAAGAGTGGCTGAATAGCACCATGTCTGACCAAGCTGGCCTCGTCCTAAAGGATTTATTGATCGACGGGGCCTGTGGCGAGTGCCAGAAAAAGGGAAGTATCCGTTTGACCTCAACCTTTTAATCTACCTGTCATAGATTCATTCATTACTGTCAGTATTAATAAGGGTGATAACCATACAATTCTTATTGAGATGAAGCCTGTCTTCACAGTGAGGATATTCTTCGTTGTGTCATGTGGCACTACCAAAATGTTAAATAGAACAGACTTTGAACAGGTCTTGCAACTCCAAGTGAGCTAGCCATGAGTCATCAGCAACAGCTGTAGTCAACCACAATCTGTAACCTCATGGCCTACTATATCCCCCACTCTACCATTCCCCACTAAACTGGGGGATCAACTCTAGTTCAACGAAATGTTCAGAAAGGCATTCCAGGAGCAACATCAGGAATGCCTAAAAATGATGTGTCATCCTGCCGAAGCGACAATACAAGACTACTTGCATGCCAAACAGTGCAAGCTGCATGTAATAGACTGGGCTAAGCGATCCACAGTCAGTGGATCAGGCCTAGCTGTGCAATCTTGCCACATCCAGTCATAAATGATGATGAAGAACTAAAGAAACTAATGGGAGGAGGAGGCTCCACCAATATCCCCATCTCAATGATGAGGCAGTGAGCACATTAGTACAAAAGACAAAGCTGAAGTACTTGCATCCATCTTCATCTACAAGTGTTGACTGTATGATTTATCTTGCATTCCTACTCAGATCTCCAGCATCACTGATGCCAGTCTTCGATTCATTCCAAATGATTTCATGAAATAGTTGAACACACTAGATATGGGTCCTGACAATATTCTGGCACCTGCACTGAAAATTTGTGCTCCAGAATGAGACACTTCTAGACAAATTAATCTAGTTCAGCCACAACATCAACATTGATTTGATTATGTGGAGAATTGCCCAGGTATGCCCTGTACACAAATGGCAGGGCAAATCCAACCCAGCCAATTACTGTCCCAGCAGTTGACTCTCAATCATCAGCAAAGTGAAGGATGGGGTTGTTGACAGTACTATCAAGCAGCACTTGAAAAGGAATAATCTACTCAGTTTGGGTTCTCTTGGCTCCTCATCTTATAAAAGACTTGGTCCAGAGTGGGGTGGGATTGTCTGTCCTTGATTTCAAGGCAGCATTTGACTGAATATAACATCAAGGAACCCTAGCAAAACTGAGTCAATGGGCAGAGATTTGGGAAAAATCATGTGAGATAACTATTGAGGAGCTTCTTGAAATTAAGAGTAATAAATGCCATTTTCCAAGTTTCGAATGGTGAGAAGAAATTCTCACGAGTAAGCAACGAGAGGCTACTTTCAATGCATTAGCATTGAATGCAAAGTATTTCACATTTAGTTAATCTCACCTCACTTCTGCGAAGTGTCCGACACTTCCACCTATCAGAAAGAAACTGGACGGTGACAATTCCTGACATGAAAGTCAACATTATTATCTGATGACTCCAGCTTGCTGCTTGTTGCTCCAGACTTCTGGCCACCACGTTCCCTAGTTTGGGACCACCCGTCCCATTAGTGGAAACAGCTTCTTGACATCTACCCTGTCAAGCACTGACCCCCTCAGAATCTTGTTTGTTTCAACAAAAGCATAATTCTTCCAACCTACTAGCTTCTTTTCATCAACGGTGCCTGTTATATTCTCAAAGAACTCTAGCAAATTTGTCAAACTTGATTTCCAATTCACAAAACCACTCTGCATTTACCTTGCTAAATGTCCTGCTTTTTCTTCCTTAATGATGGACACTAGCATTTTTCCACTGATTGTTAGAAAGCAAGCTGAGGATTTAAGTATAAGTTTTGGAGGCAACTTGCTGAGTTGGAGAGGGGATAGTGATTGTAAAGGTGAGGGGGAGGTGCTACTACAATACTGAGTGAAAGGGTTAAGGCCAGAAATAGGATCATTGACAACTCTGGTTTTGATGGGGATCAGTGGACTACTGTATCTGGTATGTTGACTCAATATGCCTGGGACTAGGGGGGTAACACAAGGAGGTGAACATTTAGATACATGGGTTTCTGTGGAAACTTCGGGATGTTTAAAGCACGTAAGGTTGATGAGGAAGGCTAACTGGAAGGGAATGTGTACCTGTGATGGTTTACCAAGGGTAAGAGCTGAGCCTGAGACTCAATGCGTGAGGAGTGACCACTGTTGCCTTCCATTGGACAGTAAATAAGGAAATAATATGTGCACAATGTAGCTGAAAGTAGGTGTAACCACACCCAGAGTAGGTGGGCAAAGTGTTTTGTTCTGTAAGAGAGGTGGCTTCACTTTCAAGTAATGCGTGGTCCTTCAAAGTTCAATACCATTACATTGATGCCTACACCTTACAAGTGAAAGATACTGAAAGGCACTGCATTCTGCGTGAACCTGAGGCATTCACCTCCTAAGTGAACTTCAAATCCTGTCTTAAAATCACATGTTGCAGTTTCAGGAATCAATCCCAATAATAGCCAAGTTTAGCAAGCAATGTTTTGCAACCTGGAAATATCCATTCTTTTTGGAAAAATTACAAACACCTTCAAAGTTCCCATGGTACAAATGTTTGTCACGTCACACCTTGGGCCATAAAACATTATGTAGCACGAAGGATGGCTCAGTGTTTCAGCTGCAACCGGACAGACATTTGTTCATGTACCTGATGGTGAAAAGTGAACATTTATTCATAAATGTGATAACTTATTTAATATTCAATGTCACCCATGCCACCTATGTGCCCTCAGAAAGTGGTGGGTAGGAGCTAATGCTCTCTCTAAGCTGTGTGCCCACACAACTGTTGGGAAGTTCTATACACGCTGATTGATGTGCTGATGGACGTCTTCCATTTCCAGAAACTGCTGCTGTGCACAGACTGTAGAGGTTCATTCAGTGGAAACAGTATTAGTGGGAACATTGGGTGGGAGTGAGTGAGGGAAGACTTTGCATGCAATAGTGAGAGCATGAAACTTTGTGGGAGGTGGGTGATGTAACAGAGAGAGAGGGAGTGAGAGTGAAATATCAGAGAGAAAATGGTGGCCATTGACATTCTTCTCACACACTGCTGAGCATTCCTCTGGACTGGCGGCATCGGTCAGACCTGTGTGGCACCATCAGACCAGCTTGGCAGGGTCTGGTATTGTGCCCTCTTTTGATGGTCCTGCAGAAATAGGATGGTCTCTGCTGCACCACCCTGTCCAGCTGGTTTTCTGGGTCCTGTACACAAAATGGGATACCCATTTCTCTAGATCAGCCATGTTTGGGCAAATTGCTCAAAATGTACAGGGCTTTGGTCTGCTGTCTCTTGATCAGGTACATGTGGACTTTTTAATAAAGTTACCAGCATAGGGATTCTGGGATACCCCATCAGTGGCAAGCACTTCTGGGAGAATATGACAATTGGGGCAACATGGGGCTACATAGTTCACAAGGCACATTCAAGGTGATAGAATGAGAAAATCTGCTCAGCCTCATGGAGAGAAACTTTCCGTGAAACATGCCAAAAAAAAAGCACAGCAGATTCCCATTAAGATCTAGTCCAATGGTAATCAAAGGTAAACTCCTGCTGGTTGGTGTCATACATAACACAAAGGAAGATGGTTGGCCTCATTGGAGAGCAATCATTCAGCACCAGGACATCACTGCATGAGTTCCTCAGGGTAGAGTCTTCAACTACTTCATCAATCACTTTCTTTTCATCATAAAGGTCAGAAGTGGATGTTGTTTGCTGATGATTGCACAATAATTTGCTCCATTGCGGCTCCTCAGATATTGAAGTATTCCATGTTCAAATGCAGCAAGACCTGGACAATATCAAGGCTTCAGCTGATAAGTGGAAAATAATACTTGCATCACACAAGTGATACAGAATCTAACCATTGTCCCTTGACATTCAATGGCATCACCATTGTTGAAGCCCTCATTCTAGAGGTTGCCATTAACCAGAAACTGAAGTGGACTAGCTATGTAATTGCTATGGCTACAAGAGTAGGTCAAAGGCTCTACATTCTGCAGTGAATACTCACCTCCTGACTCCCTAGAGCCTGTCCACCACCTAGTAGGCACAAGTCAGGAGTGTGATGGAATTGATGGATGAGTGCAGCTCCAACAATTCTTGACATCAGCTTGGACACAGCAGCCTGCCTATTCGGCACCACATTCACCACTTTCAATATTCACTCATTTCACCACCGATGCATAGTGCCATAGTATGTACCATTTACTATTTGCAACACAGTAACTCACCAAGGCTTCTTAGACAGCACCTTTTGAACTCATGTCATCAGCCATCTAAAAGGATATGCACAGCTGATGCTTTGGAACACCACCTGCAAGTTTTGCCCCAAGCCAGACACGATCCTGACTTGGAAATATAGAATCCCGACAGTGTGGACGCAGGCCATTCAGCTCATTGAGTTCACACTGACCCTCTGAAGAGCATCCCACCCAGACACACTCCCTATCCTATAACTTTAACCCAGCATTTCCATGGCTAATCCACCAAGCTTACACATCTTTGGGCTGTGGTAGGAAACCGGAGCACCTGGAGGCAACTCCACACAGGTTGACACCTGAGGGTGGAATCGAATCCAGGTCCCTGTCACTGTGAGGCAGAAGTGCTAACTACTGAGTCACTGTGTTGTCTATCCTTCAGTGAAAGTGTGTCAAAATCCTGGAACTCCCTTTCCAACAGAACTGTGGGTGTCCCTACACCACAAGGACTGCAGTGATCCAAGAAAGCAAATCACCGCCACCTTCTCCAGGACAATTAAGAATGAAAAGCAAATGCTGAGCTAGTCAGTGACACGTATATCACAGGAGGGAATGAAGGACAGAATTTTAATGAGGGTGTTGATATTGATTGTTGTATCTCAGTTGGCAGAGTGTATCAGTTAGTTGCCTGTTCTGCTAGCAAACATACCTCTGTAATCTTTTCACATGTGCCATATAGGTATCCAGATGCAGCTCACCAATTGAAGTGTCCAGATAAGACTGGATTGGACACAGAGAAAATCATGAGGACAGTGCAGAGATTTTGCATATGGTCATGGGAGATAGACTACCCAGATTATCATTGTAGGCCCCAGATTACTTTATGAATCCCAGGGGAACAATCCTTCTCCATTAAAGCCTATAAAAATAATTTAACGTATACCTTTACTGTAGCCCCATCTGTGCCGTCATCTGTGAATCGTTTAATATGTCTGTGAAACACAGACTCTAACTCATTTAGATCAAGAATAGCAGTTAGGGTCCTATTTAAGTCATTGGACCCTGATTTCCATATTGAAACATACCTACGGAGGCAGCAAGCATACTGACCCATTTTGAGGACATTACTGCCAGTGTTAATACCAAAGGCAGTACAAATTCACCTCAAGGAATTTGAATTGTAACAAAAACCTTTTAGCAAACTAACTAATGCACAATAATAAGAAAAGTGCAGCAGATGAGAAATCTAAATTTTTTCTTTGAAACGCAGATGTGACAGAATTACTTCAAAGACGTCAGGGCAAAACTGATTGTGTAAAAGCACAAATTGAAAGGTTGGCTTGAAAAGTATTATTGACACTTATTTTACAAAAGCAAGAACTTTAAGACATCATCAATTTATTTATAAAAGCACCTGTGAAGAGCACCAGTAGTAATAAATTTGCAACATGTTCTAATGTTTTTACAATGTTTATTAAGATGACACAAATTCATTCTAAGAATTGAGTTACCTTTCTACTTTGGACTGTGTTAGAATCAAACATTCCTATACGCAGTTTTGCACTGCCCAACTTCAGAAGTGATACTAGTTGAAATTTTTGACTTCTGGTAACACCATTTTGTCTCTGAGTAAGATTTCTAACTTAGTGGCAACTTAAGTTGAAGTATGGATCATTTTGTGCTGTGACTCATCCCCACAAAATTGAAATTGGGCACATTCAACTCATAGTGTTCCCATTGAGAGGAAATTTAAGTGCCATTAATTTGGGTTGGAATTGAATTCAGTGCAGAGTTGAAAGAATATAATGCTGTCCAATGTTTCATCCACTTCCTATCAAAAGACCCTCTGGAAACAAAGAACTGCTGAAACACAAACAACTGAACCACAAGTGAAAAGGCATAAAATACAAAAGCAGGCATGAATTTAATGGGCAAAATGTTGGATCTATGACCCCAATGCATTTAAAACAAGAAAAGTCTCACCCATTGCGTAGTGAATTCTTAGTTCAAAGTAATTTACCGATTTCAACACGGAATAGAAGTGTGCCAGTTATATTTGCATGAACAAAATAATTTGTTTCTCATTCTTTTTGCCTGTTTATTGCCTTTCAGGAGCAGAGACTGAAGAGATTCTCTTCATTATTGTAGCAGAACATTGTTCTAGTGTCTCTAGAGCTTTGAATTATTTTAATTTGTGATTTCTGAATTAAAGAACAGTTCTTAATCTTGCATAAAAGATCTAAATTTCATTTTCTTAATCGCCTTCTTGACATAACCAGTTGAACGGAAGTTAAAGCACTCATTGTTGAACATGTTTATTTTGAATCAGTTTTACTGTTTATCATATCAAAATAATGGGAGTGAAATTCATTCATTCATGCTTAGTTCTTGGGTATAAAATGAATGTGGATAAAGTATAAATGAATGTATAATTAGGAAATTAAATATGCCATTTGGCCCAACAAACCTGTTTTGCCATTTAATAGGATTATGGCTGATCTGATTGTAGCGTCATCTTCCCTTTCTACTAACTCTTGACTCTGTCAGTAACATAGGAACATACGAAGAGGAACAGGCCATTCAGCCCCTTGAGCTCGCTCCACCATTCTACATAATGGCTACTCATCTACCCCAATGCTATATTGATGCACTATTTGTATATTACTTGATGCCATTAGAAACTACAGGCTGAAGCTTACCAGATGTTAGCTAAGAATTAAATTTGGGTGAGTTTCTTCCAGGCTTCCTTTCTATGAGGCCCAAAGAGTTGTCTTGTGCTATCCTCCCAAAGTCACCTCATTACTAAGCATTACGCTTTTGTGGCATCCCACCTGCCAAATTACCCAATTTGCTTTAGTTGGAAGTACTCACCAGTGCTGGGCCTATCTGGATTCATGGCACTGCCATATTTGAACGTCAGCTGCTGGTTGGAGTCATACATGGAACATAGAAAGATGTTTGTGGCTGTTGGAGATCAATCATCTCAACTCCAGGTCATCTCTGCAGGGGTTCCTCAGGGTCATGTCCTAGGCCTAACCACCTTTACCTGTTTCATCAATGACCTTCCCTCCATCATACAGTCAGAAGTTGGGATGTTTACTGATGATCACACAATGTTCAGCACCATTCGCAACTGCTCGGATGAAGCAGCTCATGATCAAATGCAGTAATATCTGGACAATATCCAGGCTTGGGCTGACAAGTGTCAAGTAACATTCACGCCACACAAATGCCAGTTATGAACAACTCCAATAGGAGACAATCTAACCACTGCCCCTTGACATTCAATGCGTTACCATCACAGAATCCACCACTATCAACATCCTAGGGGTTACCATCGACGAGAAACTCAACTGGAGTCACCACATAAACACAATGGCTACAAGATCAGTCTGAGGCTAGGAATACTGCGGTGAGTATCTCACCTCCTGACTCCCCAAAGCCTGTCCGCCATCTACAAAGCACAGGTCAGGAATGTGATGGAATACTCCTCACTTGCCTGGATGAGTGCAGCTCCAACAACACTGAAGAAGCTTGACACCATCCAGGACAGAACAGCCTGCTTGATTGGCACTACATCCACAAGCATCCACTCCCTCCATCACTGATGTTCAGTAGCAGCAATGTGTATGATCTACGACATGCACTGCAGAAATTCACCAAAGATTCTTAGACAGCACCTTCTAAACTCTTGACTAATTCCATCTAGAATGATAAGGGCGGCGGATATATGGGAACACCACCAACTGCAAATTCTCCTCCAAGCTTCTGACAATCCTGACTTGGAAATATATCACCATTCCTTCACTGCAGATGGGTCAAAATCCTGGAATTCCCTTCACGAGGGCATTGTGGGTCAACTCACAGCATGTGGACTGCAGCGGTTCAAGAAGGCAGCTCACCACCACCTTCTTAAGACCAACTAGGCACGAGCAATAAATGCTGGTCAGACAGCAACTGACATCCCACAAATGAATAAAACAAAACTATGCATTTAGTCAAGACTTGTCTGCCTGAACTCCCTGTTCACCATTGATGTAGTGACAGAACAACTACAAAGCAAGGATTCTCAAGGTTCACAGATAGCACAGCTGACATCACATTGTATGTACAAGTATGCAGTCTTATATCTGTTGCTGTATAGGGTTGTAGTCACACAGTTTACCTGTACTAACCTCTTCACAACTTATAACTCTGTTAAGATCAATGTGACGCTTTCTCCAATGCCCACTGTAGCCCAGCGTCTTCTCATTGTTCAGTAAGTGAACAACACATAAAGGCAAGCCTTCAAACAGTTCAAAGCATTCACTTCTCTTAACAACAAACCTACTAACAGAAGTTACATTTGCAACAATGTTGCTGTTGTGCTCCAAATTGCAGCAGTAAACTGCGGAATGTACTCACTATAAATGAATTAGAGATCTGCCATGTTGTGGATGCCAAGAGCATCACCAGTTGTTTAAAGGGGGTTACACACTGCCATTGCTCATGGAGTCACCAGGAGTCACTGACTTACATGTTGGGAAATGTCACTGTTTAGTTTTTATCCAGTGGATAGGACAGCAGGAAACTACAATAAATAAGGTGAGACTAACTAATAATGAGATGTTAATGCATGTCAAAACATGAAAATTGGCCTTTTGCCAATATCTGGTGAGAATTTGTCTTGGCATTCAACACTTGCTTTGAAAATGGGATTCCTTGCTCTCAACATTGAGGAACTCACATAATTTTCCTAACTTTTTCACGTTCCAGGGCAAGGAAGATTCCCATCATCATATCTATCAAACTCAGAAGTCACACAACACCAGGTTATAGTCCAACAGGTTTATTTGAAATCACAAGCTTTTGGAACACTGTTCCTTCGTCGGGTGTAGTCCACCCCAGTCCAACACTGGCACCTCCACATCATGGCTTCCAATGAACATAATCAGTGACTGGACTTCTAAAGCCCTCTGGGGCAGACAATTCCAAGGATTCACAAGCCTCTGATTTAAAACATTCCTCTCAGTCCGGAGTGGCTTGCCCTTAATTCTGAAGCTGTGTCCCCTGGTTGCAGAACCCATTGACAAGGAGACATCTTTTCTGCATCTATTCTGTCTATCCCTTTATGAATTTTGCAAGTTTCTATTCATTCACCTCTCATTAGAAACTCACAGATTCATAGAAATCCACAGCAGAGAAAAAGGGCCTTTGGCCCAAAATGTACATGCCGTTCAAAAACAACTACCTAACTATTCTAATCCCAGTACTGCCAACACATTGCCCACGGTCTTGTATGTCTCAGTATCGCAAGTGTACATCTAAATACTTCTTAAATGTTAAGAAGGTTTCTGCTTTGACCAACCTTACAGGCAGTGAATTCCAGATTGCCACCACCTCACAGCTCCTCTAAACCTCCTGTTCCTAACCTTAAATCTATGCCCACACCCATTGATCCCTCCACCGAGGGGAAAAGTTCCTTCCTGTCTACCCTATCTATGCCCCTCATAATTTTATACATCTCAATCATGTCCCTTCTTAATCTCCTCCAATCTAAGGAAAACAACCCCAGTTCTATCCACTTGCTCTTCATAACTGAAACTCTCCAATTCAGGCAATGTCCTGGTAAACCTCCTTTCCACCTTCTCCAGTGCAATCACATCCCTCCTATAATGTTGATTCCAGAACTGCACACAATTATTTAGCTGTGGCCTAATCAATGTTTTATACAGAATATAGCCCAACCTCCTCAATCTCTTCATAGGACAGTGCCACGATCCCGGGAAGCAGTCTGGTGAATCTCTCTGCATTTCCTCCATGTCAAGTATTTCCTTCTTAGGCAAGGGGACAAGAACTGCACTTCATACTCCAGGAGCGATCTCACCAACATTCCATACAATTAAAGCAAGTCATCTTTGCTCCTGTATTCAAATCCTCTTGTAAAAAATGCTATCACAACGTTTATCTTCTGAATTCCTTGCTGCACTTGCATGCTAGCTTTCATTGATTTATGAATAAGGATATCTAGGTCCCATTGGACATTAACACTTTTTAATCTCTCACCATTTATGAATTATTTTACACCTACATTCCTTTTACCAAATTGGATAACCATACACTTACCTGCATTACATTCTATCTGCCATGTTCTTGCCCAGTCACTCAGCATATTTAAATCCCCAGGAAGTCTTTCCCTATACTCCTCACAAAAATCGGCAGGAATGTATCATCTACATACTTGGAAATTTTACAGTTGGCTTCCAAATCCAAATAGTTGATCGAGACTGTGAATAATTGGTATCCAAGCACTGATCCTCAAGTAACCCACTGCTCACAGCCTGCTAACCTGCAAATGACCCATTTGTTCCCACACTCTACTTTCTGCCTGTTAGCCAGTCATCATTGCATGCTAATATACTGTTCCCAAACACTTGCACTTAGATTTCGTGTGCAAGTTTATCAAAAGCCTTCTGAAAATCCAAGTACATTATGGATTTTGCAAGTATTATCCTCAAAAAACTCTCAGGTTTGTCAAATATGATTTTTTCTCCATAAATCCATGCTGACTCTGCCCAATAGGTCAATTGTTTTCTAAATGTTCAGTTTTCACATCCTTTATAATAGATTCTAGTATTCTTACAATTGCTGACATTAGGTTAACAGGTTTGTAGTTCCCTGTTTGAAATTACATTTGCAACCTTCCATTCTGTAGACACTATTGCAGGGTTAATTTAGTTTTGAATGGTGATCACAGATACATTTTTTATTGCTTCAGCCATCTCTTTCAATACTGTAGGATGGAGGTCATTGGGTCATGGGTGTTTGTCAACTCTCTGTTCCATTAATTTCTCCAATACTATTTTTTTCCAGTGCTAATTTCTTTCAGTTGTACACTTCCACACTAGACCTTTAGATTTTAATAATTTCATAGACACTTAATGTGTCTTCCTCTGTGAAGACAGACACAAAATATTTATTTCTCTATTACAGAATGACAGAATTGTTACAGTGCAGAAAGAGGCTATTAGACCTATAGTACTCGCACTAGTCCTATCCAAATAATTATCCATTGCCGTCTTGACTGTCTCCAGTGACCCTACTTCCAGCAGGCAATGCATCCTATAGCCTAACTAATTACTGTGTTAGAAGGTTTTTCATTCTCAAATCACCCTTGTTTTGATTGCACATCACTTTAAATCTATGACCTCTTGTTTTCTTTCTAGAATCCTCTTACCTCACCTCAATATATCTTTGCTGTGAGCCATGAATTATTTTCTTAAATGTCCATCATTGTTCCTCAGCAGTCTTTGCTGCTAAACTCCATTTCCAGGCCATTGCAGCCAGCTCAGCCCTCATTCCTTTGTAATTACCCCTATTTAATCCTAGCACTGTTCTTTCCAACTCAAGTTCTAATTTGTAGCTGAATGCTGAATTCAACATCCATACCTTCTTTTTCCAGCTCAGTAACAGCAGCTAGAAGCTCCCAAAAGTACAGATCTGATAAGCAATAATTATGAATTATGTGTTAAACATTGAATAGTAGAGTAGGGTAACAGGGCCTTGGACTCACCATGTCTGCGCTGACCATGATGCAATTATAAACTAATCCAAATCTGCCTGCACATGGTCTGTATCCCTCTGTTCCCTGTCTGTTCATGTGTCTGTCTAAATAGCTCTTAAACAAAGCTGTTGCATCTGTTTCAAGCACATCTGGCAGTACATTCCAGGCACCTGGTACCCTCAACATAAAAAAAACTTGCCTTGCATTTCTCCTTTAAATTTTCTCCCTCTTACCTTAAACTCATGCCCCCTGGCATTTGACATTTCCACCCTGGGAAAAAGATTCCAATATCCACCCTATCCGTGCCTGTCATAATTTTATATACTCTATCAGGTCACCCCTCAGCCTCTACTGCTCTAGCAAAAACAATCCAAGTTTGTCCGACTCCACTTCTAAGCTAATATTCTGCAATCCAGGCATCATCCTGGTCAACCTTCTTTGCACTCACTCTAAAACTTCCAAATCCTTCCTACAGTGTGGTGACCAGAACTGCACATAATACTCCAAATGTGGTCTAACTAAAGTTTTATACAGCTGTAACATGGCTTGCTAACTTTTATACTCGATGCCCTAACTGAAAGAAGGTAAGCATGCCATATACCTAGTTTACTACCTTAGCCATTTGTGTTGCCACTTTCAGCAAGCTATGGTCTTGCATCCCAAGATCCCTCTGTGTATCAGTGCTCATAAAAGTCCTGCCATTTTGCATTTAACACCCCAAAATGCATCACTCCTCCTTGTGTAGATTAAACTCCAATTGCCACTTCTCCGCCCAACTTTCCAATTGATCTATATCCTGCTGTATCCTTTGATAAACTCCCTTACTATCCACAACTCCACCAATTTCCATGCTATCTGCAAATTTACTAATCAGATCACCTAAATTTTCATCCATATCATTTGTATATATTACAAACAACAGAGGTTTCAGCACTGATTTTTGCAGAACACTACTGGTCCCAGACCTCCAGTCAGTAAAACACTTCCTGCAAGAACACTGACTGAATTTAGAATTTAAGGTGCAGTGACCATCTATGCACCATGGGCTGGATTTTCCTTTTGGGAAAGTATTTTGTGAATTTAGTCACTCTGCAGCTTTCAAACTGAACTCTTGACTGATGTGTAACTGTGTTGGGAGTTTTGTCTTTTCCTGCAGGATTTGGGCTCATGGCACAGTTTGTGAGCTGTGAACCAGTGTGACCGACTGTAGGTGCTGGTCAAAAAGCTTGCTTTGGCTCTTTGCTGCAGCATATTGGTTCCTAACATTGTTTAAAGTCTTCCTAAATCTCACTGCCTTACACACTATCAGCCCAACCAGCAACCCTGCTCATTCCATGTAACCCCATGTATCATTCATAGACCCTCACCTAACATCCAGTATGGATACTCCTCAGATCCCATATAATATCAATGGAAAACATTTCATATTGCTTAGGGTCAGGGTGAGGGGAATGATAACAGAAATCTCACATCTAATAGAAGCCTTCATCAAACATAGCAACATTGATAGTGAGAGAAAAAAAATGCTGTGTTGAAAACCATTAACAGCGATACTTAGCCAAATGTTCATAATGTGAAGTTATCACACAGTGAGATAGATAGAATAAACATATTCATTTCAAATCCAAAGTACAGTGCCTTTCAATCAATGAATGGGAATATGGCTTTTTTTTCTTCAAGTTTGTTTTAACAAGTTTGCTGTCTCCTACGTTTCCTCTAAATTTTCCTGCGGCTGCATGCTCATTGAGGTCTGTGCACAACAGTGACTTCTGGAGCCAGAAGTAATTGCAAATGCCACGTGCAGACCCTTCGAGCTGAGGGAAGGTTGAATGTCACTCCATTAAATACTAAAGATGACAGCACAGCTCATTTTGCAATAATTTGCACTGTGCTATGATATTTTCTCCCTTGGAAAAGTACTGCCATGTCAGGTCAACATGCCTTTAAAGGACAGATCTCTGTGGGGAATCACTGCATTAAAAATACATCTGCATTACAGCACATTGCCTAACAGTGACATTTTATGATTTTGAAAACTCAACAGTTTTCTTCATAGATAGTAGGAACTGCAGATACTGGAGAATCTGAGATAACAAGGTGTAGAGCTGGATGAACACAGCAGGCTAAGCAGCATCAGAGGAGCAGGATAGCTGACGTTTCGGGCCTAGACCCTTCTTCAGAAAATATTTCCTTGTTATCTCAGTTTTCTTCATAAACTGTCAACTTGATGTGAACTTGCAAGTTCCCATACCACCAAGCAAAAATGGGGCATGTGAGGAAAACTAATTTTTAATACACATTTAAAGTTGGAAACTAGACCTTACTGTGGTTGGAGGTTCATTTTGCATATTATGCATTCCAGACCAGCAGAAAACGCTGGAGGAAAATGGTTCAGGTCAGGAATGCTGAGGAAAATTAGACTTCCTTCAAAACAATCATAGCAAAATCGTTCATGTACCTATGTACCCAGATGGTAACTCAAACAGACACCTCCACTTTTACTGTGCCACAGTGACAGCAAAGATGATTTTAAAATGCCTTTTAAATTTTATACTTAAGTGCCCAATAAAGCATACTTGAGTCCTAATAACCTAAGTAAACAGTTTTTGATTATGTAGTAAGTGGAAAGGGAATTTTCTTTTTGCAATAATACACTTTATTGCATTTTCAGTAATGTCCAATTTGACATGATTTGGAATGTACTTTTAGATATTTTATGAAAAATTTTTCTCCAATGAGCATGTTGCACTCTTGGGTGCCTCAATCAAATTATAAACATGTGACACTTACAGTGTGCATTCAGTGAAAAGAAAACAAGCATATAGCCCCAAGGTGATCGGTAAGTTACCAATCCCTCAGTACATGATTGCTAAAAGGGCTTAGGCAGTGGCCTTTCCCCACTGCACCTTTACATGGCTGCCCCAAGCTTTAGCACATCATTTAGCACATACACATGGAGCTTGGAAAGTGCCAGTCTGCAACACTTGATCAAGGACACCCCTTGCACTGAAATTTCAGGCAGACCAAAGAGATTCTTTCACTGCATTGATAATTCTCCAGCAACAGTTGATATTTGTCTCAGTGTCTGTCCCCAGGAAGAGCTCTTGGATCAGGTTCCTACATTACACACCTGCTTGTGTTAAGCCTCGACGACAAATGCTGCAACTTTCTCAAGACCTTCTTAGCAAGGGCATTCTCCAGAAGGAGGTGTGTCACGATCTCTTTACCAACATGGTCATCTCAAGGGTAGCATACAGAAAGTCTGGGCATATATGAATGGATGGTGACCTTGTGGTCCCACTGCAATGGCACAGGTTTGGCACTGAGGATGAAAAGCAGTCCTGTCTTCTTTTAATTCTGAAAACCTTAATCAGCTGAACCCATTGTGCGACATTCTTGAATGTCACATCAAAATATCGCTGTTCTGTAAATTCTGCAAGCAGAAGGTGTCCACAGTTTCAAATCAACAGCACTCAAACAAAATAGCTCTGGGCATGACTTCAGTTGAGCTCTTCACTGTCATTCTGACACAGTTGCTGGTCTGGAGCTTGAGTGTTTGCAGCTGAAACATTGAGTGGTTGTTGTATTGGTATTAGGCTGAAGCCAGCATTATTTTCCAACAACAGCAACACAGCTCAAACATCGTCGCTCCAAAACCAGCATCAACTTTCACCTGGCGACTCGCAACTTGGAATTGAAATGGTTATTATTATCATTCTTACTGTGAGTGTGAAGGTGTGCGCATGTGTGACTGAAATCCATGGCGATAGTGCTACACAGCGTGTTCTATATAGCCTTTTCTACAGACTTGACAAAGCCTTCAAGTTTACGCCTTCTGAAATCAAGGATCTAAATTCAACAGTTGCTACTGAGGGTCTCTTTTCCCCATTTGAAAATGAGATCCAATTATCCAGAGCAAAGATGGAAAAATTGTGTTAATGAATTTGCTTGAATGACTACTTGTAAGCTACTGTAGAATATTAAGTCAAGTTTCAAAGTTGGTAAGTAGAAAATATCTGGACATAATAAACAATGGCACTACATGCTACACACAAATGAGTATTTTTGAAACATCCTTCAAGAAATGCTGGTATGTGTTCAAAGGTGATAGACTTGGCTGTGCGATTGATGAATTCCTTTCATCTTAGAGATGAAAGAGCCCCTTTCTTTCTTTCAGAAATGTTCCTAATGTTCAAAATCAGCAACGTTGAAGAATCATTGCTGTTTTACTGACAATAAACCTCTCAGTTCTAATAAATCTACCAATGTTACATGAATGCCTCGGCAAAGCTTTCTTCAGAGGATGACTGTGTGAAGTGGAACAGTCTTTGCATCCCAAAGTTTGACTCAGTGAAATATATAGAGGAGTCAATGGTCTGAGCAATGAAGGCAAGCATGATAAATGCCTTCTTAACCACCCTGTCTACCTGTGATGAAATTTTCAAAGAACTATATACCTGAACCTCCAGGTCTCTCTGTTCGACAACAGTACCCAGTGCCCTACCATCTACTGCATAAGTCCTGGCCTTGTTAGTTTTACCAAAATGCAAACCTCACATTTATCCAAATTAAACTCCATCTGTCACTCACTTTCTCATAATAGTTCTCTTTGTAGTTTTTACATTCTGATCATTGAGTGAGTAAAATAAAAACCTTTGAAGCAAGTATTATGATCAATTTTTAAATAGCTGTTTCTATTGTCTGAAAGGAACAGTGCAAGTATCAAGAAGAACAAAACAATAAGTACTCTTAAATGTAAATTTAAAAAAATGTTATAAAGAAATAATTGGAA
This sequence comes from Rhincodon typus, assembly GCF_021869965.1. Lineage (NCBI taxonomy): Eukaryota > Metazoa > Chordata > Chondrichthyes > Orectolobiformes > Rhincodontidae > Rhincodon > Rhincodon typus. Next base: position 72,303,909 of record NC_063334.1, on the reverse strand, counting down.
AAACAGAACGTATAAAGTAATCCAAAATACAAAAGATAGCAAGCACACGTAAACCTTTATAAATTGTTTGATTATTTTAATATGCTCCTGATATTTGAATTATTTTTCTGCTCATTAAAAGGCACTTTAAAAACAGATTTTATTAAATTAATCATTGTATGCTGGGAATATGAAAGCATCTGACCCTAGAAATCTGAACACAATGGCAGACAAAATTAATTTTACATTAAAGTTAGACATCATAATTTTGTATGTAAATATGTGCACGTATTATATACACTGCTTGGATGAACTTCAAATTTAATTGGAAACTCATGACAAGTACCCGTAGTGTCCCTTACTCCTGTAGGTGGTGCTACAATGTTTTTTTTAGAAAAACTGTCACGTGTTGCATCAGAGTGAATGTTATTTTCAAGTATCATGCTGTTTTTCTACAAAATGCTGACCATAGCTTACAAATTGCGCAAAGTGCTTCAAAATTGTTTTTTTCTCAGCAATTACATTTTCACCATTCAATTCAATAACTCAATCAAAATAAAAGAAAATAAATATTTCAGAAAATAATTCAATTAGCCATTGAATTACCTTGTGTCTTTTAACACTTTCAGTGATGTTTTACTTGACACCCTCAGCTGCTCTCAAAAGCATAGGCTTTTGATCAAATATTTTGATGAAAACTTTGATGCTATGAACTGAATTTAGACTGTGCTATTAGAGCATGTGCAGCATACCTAATCTGAGAGCTATTTACTCATTTGCGCGTTTGAGGTGCATCCTTTCCTACCGACTAGGCCACCTGGGCTTTTATTTTAAAATGTTTCTGTTTTAGTCAATTGGCTAAATAATTGTGCAAACAACAACCAAGCTTATTTTGATGAAGACTGTCTACCTCTAATATTAACCTTCTTCTATCCCTCTTTCAGATGCCAATTGGTCAATGCTTCCAGCAAATATTGTTTTATTCAAACTTCCAATACTTTCTACATTTTTTCTCATTTTAATCATAACTTATTTTGCTAAGTCCACTTTCTCAAATGCTTCCATCTTTGTGTGTACTAGCTTTATCAAAGTGACATTAGGGATTCTTTGAAGATCGGATCAGTAAAATCAAGGTCTGCAGGAATGATATTAAATTGATGTCTTCATTAAAGTCCAATGTTTGTATCATCTGCTGTGTGAATAATGGAGTTAACGTCCTAAGGTTCAGGAATTTAGCTTTAGGCAGAAAATCCCCATGTAAGTAGTAAATGTACTTTTCAAAGTTGCTAATGACATTTTATATATTCCAATATAGGTTGTAGTAGTAAGTGATTTCCACCAATGAGTTAGGGAGCTGATCTAATTAACTAAGGTACAAAAACCATATTCCAATATTTTAGAAGCGACATTAGAATGGTATGAGTTACAGTTGGACTGAGTTTAATAGTTCTGGAAAACCTTATACGGGATGAAAGAATTAATTGAAGCAGCCGGTGTTCTCTTTTAATGAACAGGAAAAATAGGATGTGGGGAAAGATAATGGAGAGGAGGTTAAAAATGCATGTGCTCACCAAAATACATGCCAACTGCTGTCTCCAGACCTAGGGAGTAACATACCGTTTCTACTCTGCCCGTGGCAATGAAATTTGTGGCAGCAATTTTGTAGCTTCTGGATCATTGCAGGAACCAGGAGGTGGTTAAAGTGGCATTTGTCAAGATATTATTTGTACTGTTCTTTGAGACTGATTAGTTCATTAATTTTGTCCCTTGGAGTAAGAAAATGTTAGCTGAGCAATTAATGTATCTTCCTCAGGGCCATGTACCACACAGTTCGAGTCTTCTTGTGGAAACTCTCTTTGTCTTTCTGTTTAGAGCGGAGGAATTTCCTGTATGGGCAGCTGTTGCACGCCCTTTACTTCCTGACCTACATCTAGAATCTGGTCATGCCTTGGCATTCCTTCATGCCAGGGTCTGAGGATCCCAGTGGAGGACTCTCTATGTGAGGACCTCTGCATGGGTGTGCTCCTGAGCCTGGCCAAGATGGCCATGTAGAGGTCCAGGGCCATGGAGAGGATCATTGTTATAGACTATCTACCTCCTTCTGTCATTACGTCTGTACCGTGTCCTTGGAAAGGGAGGACTCCATGTCTGTGAATGTGCTTCAGGCCTTACACTATCAGTGAGCATGATGTGGGTCGGAATGCATGATCACCATCCAAGACAATAGGTGGCAGTACTCCACCCCAAAAAGCAGCAGGCGGAGAAGGCAGCAAATGGTATGTTGCCTTTTATCATAAGAGGATTTGAATACAGGACCAGGGATGTATTGCTACAATTGTACAGGGCCTTGGTGAGGCCACACCTGGAGTATTGTATGCAGTTTTGGTCTCCTTATCTGATGAGGAATGTTCTAGCAATGGAAGGAGTGCAACTGAGGTTTACCAGACTGATTCCTGGGATGGAGGACTAACGTAAAAAGAAAAGCCTGATAGTTATGAGAAAGTGAGTGACAGATGGAGTTTAATTTGGATTAGTGTGACGGTTGCATTTTGGTAAAACTAACTAGGCCAGGACTTATGCAGTAGATGGTTTGGACACTGGGTACTGTTGTCGAACAGAGAGACCTGGAGGTTCAGGTATATAGTTCTTTGAAAATTTCATCACAGGTAGACAGGGTGGTTAAGAAGGCATCTATCATGCTTGCCTTCATTGCTCAGATCACTGAGTATAGGAGTTGGGATGTCATGTTGAGGTTATACACGATGTTGGCGAGGCCACTTTTGGAGTACTTTGTGCAGTCTGGTTGCCCTGTTATAGGAAGGATATTATTAAATTGGAGAAGGTGCATAAAATATTTAACAAGATGTGGCCAGGACTGGAGGGTTTGAGTTATAAGGATAGGGTGGGTCATTTTTCATTGGAGCGTAGGAGGTTGAGGAGTGGCCTTATACAGGTTTATAAAATCATGAGGGGCATAGATAAGGTGAATAGCAAAGGTCTTTTCCCTAAGGCTGGGGGAGTTCAAAACTAGGGGGCATATTTTCAAGGTGAGAGGAGAAAGATTTAAAAGGGACCTGAGGGGCAACTTCTTCACACAGAGAGTGTTTCGTATGTGGAATCAACTGCCAGAGGAAGTCTTAGAGGCAGGTACAGTTACAGCATTTAAAAGACATTTGGATAGGTATATGAATAGGAAGGGTTTAGAGGGATATGGGCCAAATGCAGGCAAGTGGGATTAGTTTAGTTTAGGAAACTTGGTCGGCATGGACAAGTCAGACTGAAGGGTCTGTTTCCGTGCTGTATGACTCTATGACTCTGTGACAATATTCACTTGCATTTAGAGACTGCGGGGGTGGTATTGGGGCCGTGTTGGGGAGGGACACGATTAGTGGGGGCGGTCTCATCAAAACCTATAAAATTCTAACAGGATCAGACATGGTAAATGCAAGGAGGATGTTCCTGATGACTGGGAATTCAAAATATATGGGGTAGGCCATTGACAAATAAGATGAGAAATTTCTTTACCCAGAGAATAGCGAGCTTATGGAATTCTCTGTCACAGAAAACAGTTGAGGCCAAAATATTGAATGTTTTCAAAAAAGAGTTAGATATAGTTCTTAGGATATGGAAAGAAAGCAGGCACAGGATATAGTGTTGGATGACCAGGTGTGATCATATACGAATGGTGCTGCACTTAATATTTGGTTTTCCTTGATTTTCTTATAATGTGTAGTGACATAAAAAAGCTGTCTTTCACAAAAACTGGGGTATTTGCTGAACTGATCAGCAGTAGTATTATTCTGTAGAAATGGTTGAATAAGGTTTTACTGCTGAGATTCCTTCAACTAAAAGTAATGTTGCTACAAAATGATCACAAATATCTCATGCCAATAAAACTTCATGTCCCTATATCATGAGACAGCAACCTATGTCTAAACCAGACTGGAGCCTCTCCCTCATTTCAAAGCCTTATTGGTTTGAAGTCAAAGATTATGCAGGTCCAATAGACCAGAAAGAGTTTATAATCCATGAATGATACATAGTACAGACATCAACAGAGTGATCAAGCCACTTGTTATAACCAAAGGTAGCCAAGCATTTATTCTATGATAGACATTTTGGATGTTTCAATAGGGTTGTGGGACTTGGTTTTAAATCATAACCACATACCTGTTTAGCAACCAATGACTGAATTGCAGTAAACAAGGTGCTTAAAGGTTGAAGATCGGTAAAGATAAAGAGTCATACATCAGCCAATGGGAGGCTGATTTTCCTTACATGAATAAGGAAGGTTGAAGATTTCATCCTTTTAATTTGCAAGGGAGGGGCAGTGGTATTGTTGCTGTTGTATGTGCTTGCTGCAGAACAATCCAACACCAGCTCGTTTTTGGGGTAGACTCCTGACAATAGAATTCCCTTCTACGATTTTGAATAAAGAAAAGATTTGACCAAATTAAACCAAATTAGTGTTGACAGCTGCTCAGAGAACAGTAATTGAAAATCAAAATTCCAAAGGAACTTGTAAACTAAATTAAAATATCGATATCATTAGTTGAACAATGTGCCTTGGCAAAATGATTTGGAGTCAATTAGGTTAAAAAAATTTGGATGTATTCCTGAAGCTTCATCACATCATTTCTTACGTGTCTCTAGTTATCCTCTCCCACTCTTCGTCAAAAGACACTCAATGCATTTACGTATTCTTGTGGGCACTTATTGCCTTTTCATGTAAATTGGAAAATTAGACTTCTCATTGTTCAATTGGATGATTTTTGACTGTTAGGCAACAGTCTCTTTCTCTCATTTTTTTATAACTAGCAAGAACATTCAAAGAAAATGTGAAAAATATAGTATATTTAAGCACCCCTCTGATGCTTCTTCTGGTTTATTCACAACAGCAATCAGGTGATTAATCTTTAATTCCTGGAGACATCATGTTAGTTTTCATAGGTTCGTAATCTGATAGCTGAATCTCAATCACTTCCTGTGTTCAGTTCATTTGTATAGCCTGGTTTTCACCAATCTGGCCCTATGAATGGATGGCTACTCAAGGTTGTACGGGAGTTTGTAAGTTGTTGCAGCAGCATACCTATAGGCGTCTGGGCCTTCAGCTCATTAGCCTCCTGCTAATCTAAATTCAAGGTCAACCTGTTGCCATCCACATTTCTAATTTCTTTCTCTGAGGGGTACTCTTGTTGGGAGAGTCTCAGGCAAAAATCCAAAAATAAAGACAGAATCCCCCTTGTCCTCACACATCATCCCACTAATCTCCGCATCCAACATATCCCATTCTCTGCCACTTCTGTTACCTACAATCTGACCCAACAACCCCTCATCCCATGACCAACCCTCCCTCTCATCCCCACCTCCTTGACCTGACACAACCTGCCCATCTTCTCTTCCACCGATCAGCCCCTCCCACCTCAATGACCAATCCTGGCCACTGCCTACCTGCACTCACTTATCACCATCCCATCTACATTCTCCAGCCAGGAGATTTTTGACATTAAATTTCCTGTGAACAACTTGGTGCAATCGCCCTCAGCTATTTTGAGGGTAAACCAAACAATGCCAAACTTGGACAATCATTTTTTTTTAAAACTCTGGTTATAACTGAATTAAAGATACCTCTGATGACCACAAGAGACCACAGCTCATCGACGTTTGTAAGAGTGATATTTAGACAACTAAGGACCGAATGCTGTTTTTTTAGACAATTTTCTACACTTGTAGGTAGTACTAAGTGACCTAACTAGCAATAGCTAAATGAGGAGCATTTTCCATGATGCTGTTATGTGTACCTGTCTGATGGTGATAAACCAGAAAATGTTAGGGCAGGTATTTGCTGAATATTTGTGATTTGTGGGGCAGTAATTAGTGCTCTTTCTCCTTTAATTCCAGATGCTCTAGATTCATCTGTAGGAATAAAAATAAGAAAAATTATTTAAAAAATTGTCAGCAATAAATAATGATATATATTTATTGAAGTTGGGTTCAAAATCAAATAATAAATAATATCTACATTTATACAGTGCCTTCATATCAATAGATCACATTTTCATTGTAAAGTATAACCCAGTGGGAGTTGCATGTAAATAGGAAGATCTTACCAGAATGCGTGTGTGCCCTTTTTCAGGATTAAACTTCTGGCCACCTTCCTACAGGAAGGATTTATTAAACTGGAAAGGGTGCAAAAAAGATTTACAAGGATGAGACAACACAATGTGGAGCTCGAGGAACACAGCAGACCAGGCCTCATCAGAGGAACAGGAAAGCTGACGTTTCGGGTCCAGACCCTTCTTCAGAAATGGGGAGGGGGAAGGGAGCCCAGAAATAAATAGAGAAGGGGAGGGATGGGGCTGGGGAATGTAGATGGGATGGTGATAAATGAATGCAGGTAGGCAGTGGCCAGGATTGGTCATTGAGGTGGGAGGTGCTGATAGATGGAAGAGAAGATGGGCAGGTTGTGTCAGGTCAAGGAGGTGGGGATGAGAGGGAGTGTTGGTCATGGGATGAGGGGTTGTTGGGTTGGATTGTAGGTGGCGGAAGTGGCAGAGAATGGGATAAGTTGGATGTGGAGGTTAGTGGGATGACATGTGAGGACAATGGGGATTCTGTCTTTATTTTTGTTGGGGGAAGGCGGTGTGAGGGAAGAAGTGCAGGAAATGCAAGAGATGCGGTTGAAGGCATTTTCAATCACTGGAGAGGGGAAGTTACAGTCCTTGAAATATGAGGTCATCTGGGATGTTTGGGAGTGGAACACCCCATCTTGGGAGCGGACGTGGCGGAGGCAGAGGAATTGGGAGTAGGGATCGCATTCTTGCAGGAATGTGGGTGCAAGGATGTGTTGTCTAGGTAGCTGTGGGAGTTGGTGGGCTTGAAATAGATGTCAATTTTGAGGCGGTCACCAGAGATGGAGACAGAGGTCCAGGAAGGGGAGGTAGGCATCGCAGATGGTCCAGGTGAATTTGAGGTTGGGGTGAAAGATGTCAGTAAAGTTGATGAACTATTCAAGCTCCTCATGGGAACACGAGGAAGAGGTAGGGGATAGTGCCAGTGTAACAGTGGAAAAGGGATCATTTACAAGGAAGTTACCAAGACTGGAAGGTTTGAATTAAAAGGAAATTCTGGATAGGCTGTGACTTTATTCCCTGGAGGGTAGGAGGCTGAGGGGTGCCCTTACAGAGGTTTATAAAATTATGATTGGCATAAAGTGAATAGCCAAGGTTTTTCCACAGGGTAGGGGAGTCTGAAATTAGACAGCATGGGTTTAAATGTGAGGGGAAAGATTTAAAAAGGACCTGATGAGCAAATTTTTCATACAGAGGGTAGTGCATATATGGAGCAAGCTGTCAATGGAAGTGGTAAAATTAGGTACAATTACAACATTTAAAAGACATTTGGACAAGTACATAGATAGGAAAGGTTTAGAGGGATATTGGCCAAATGCAGGCAATTAGGATTAATTCAATTTAGGAAACCTGGTCAGCATGGGCAAGTTGAGCCAAATGGCCTCTTTTCATGCTGTATGGCTCTATGACTCTAATAAGTATTTGGATCCTTCTCCAATTATTGCTCCGGCAAAAGGTTGGTTTGCTTTATGCTATGAGCTTAAACAGGAGTCCACACTTAAAATAGAAATCATGATCCAATGATGTATATTGGAAGCCAGCTGCAATGTTGAGGAATTGAGGTGGTGTGCATCCTTTACACTTTGCTCATTTGTAGACAGCACTAAGTGACTTAACCAGTAGTGGTTAATAGCATTAATGAAAATGGCTCTCATTTATTTTAGTATTTTACTTTTATGACAGAAGAAAGCTCCACATAACGTTCCATCCTGTTGTCACTCCTTGCCTCTCCTTCCTTTGGTATCATGCAGCAGGATCAGATTCCATTTAGGGCCTGAAAATTTCTCACCTTCTGTAGTGATTGGAATGAGGGCCAGATGGAGTATGAGTATGAGTTCCTTGATTGAGGCAATTAACTTGAGCCCATCAGGGAACCCTGGTTGACAGATAGAAACTCAGTCTCAGAAATTCTCCTCACTCTTGGGATTGGCTCTGAGCTAACTGGTCAGCTCAGTGTAAATGAAGGGTGATTTGGTGACAGGTAATCTAGCCTCTTTCTTGTTACCCTTACACTTACTATTGAAAAGGGTCAGCCTTGGAAATGGCCACGTAAACAAGAAGTAGCCTTTAGGAAAGTGAAAAATCAGTTACTGTCCTCTAAGCTGTTGGCCTACCAATACTGCCTGCTAGATGTGATGCAATGCCTCCTTGTGCACTATCGGGGTAGTGTTGGCTCACCAATGGCCCAACGGAGAGGGAATGTTCTCCGTTTACAATTGCTTCCTGGACTTTGGCTGCACGCAAATATGCCCGGAAGGAGAAGGAACATTTGGTGGTCGTCTCTGGTGTGAGAAAGGTCCACCAATACCTTTATGGACGTAAATTTGTAATAGTAACGGACCTCAAAACCCTGCTAGGGCTACCTAAAGAAGGTAAGTTGTGCTACCCATAGCTTCTGGTCAAATTCAGCTGTAGTCCCTGATTCTCAGTGCGTATAAGTGCAAGTTGGAACACTGTCAGGGAGGCCAAGTGACTAATGCAAAGTCATTGAACTGTCTCCCACTGACAGGTACTCCACCGGTGGTGCCTCCCTTGGAAGAGTCTTTTCTGGTTTTAAACTTTCTGGACACCCTTCCACTCACCGCTGACAATATCCAACTGTGAACACAAAAACATTATGTCTTGGCAAACATAAAACAGCTGGTGGTGATGGGGGGTAGCAAAAGGGCCATCACAACCAGAACTGAAATCTTTCTGGACCCGGCGAGATCAGATCACCTTAGAGGATGGCATTTTGCTATGGGGAGCAAGAGTGATTGTCCCCCAATTAAAAGCTCCATGAGGGTCATCCAGGGGTTTCCAAAATGAAGATGTTGGTAAGAAGTTATGTTCGATGGTCAGGATTGGATGCCGACATAGTGCATCGGTGGGGCCGTGCCCAGCGTGCCAACAAGGACAAAAATTATCACTAGCAGCACCCCCACATTTGTGGGAATGACCAGGTGAACTCTGGACTTGGTTACATGTTGATTATGCTGGTCCTTTTCATGGGCTCAATGTTCTTGGTCATTGTGGATGCCCATTCAAAGTGGTTGGACATGGCCAATGGTCCAATGGAAAGAACAGACCAAATGTTGAAGGCAGGCTCAAAGAAATGTGAAGAAAACAAAAATGATGGAAATCACAGTGGGTCACACAGCATCTGTGGAACGAGACCAAGCTAATGTTTCAAGTCAGAGCTCGAAAAGTTACTTTGCTGTCTCTTCATGGATGCTGCCTGACCTGCTGTGACTTCTGACATTCTTTGTTTTCAGTACATCTGCAGTAATTTGCTCCTTAAAGAAACAGCCTACAGCTTCACATGGTATCAAACTGCCCAAACACTCTTCAGGTCCATGTCAGTGATGCCTGAGCCTCCAAATGAACTATACTTTCCCTGGACCAGCTTCTTTACATCAAATGTTAAGATCAATTTCCCCTGCATAACTAAATCGATAATTACATTGAAACTCCGGGCTTTCTGATTATTTGAAATACAGATCCTACTTTCTGGTCAGCCCTTTCAATTAATGTAACTTGTCAATGTTTCTTTGTGATGATTTATAAGGTTATTAGCTTTACGGTTTACTTGCTCAATTACATCCTAAGGATAAATGAGGAGGATGGAGCAGAAATTTACAAATTAAGATGGTATTGTCAACTTGAATTTTCTATTAGTTTGAGAACCCTTGCAAGCTTTCGAGTCATTGAGGTTTAGACCAGGCTACAGAATTTTTTTGTGTTGTCTCTGTGGTCTCAGAAAATGAAGGGTGTGCTGAAAATGTATATTTCATTTTACTGGATCTGTACTCTCGTCCCCCAGACAAATACAGAAATTTCACAACAAGGTAAAAGGTAAAGATTGATCATTCACTACAATCATTCTAATGCTTCATATTTGTTGGACTGGAAGTCCTTTTTGTCATCAAATTCAAAAATACAAAAGCGCAAAACTACATATAAACTGAAAATGCACATTTACATCTTTGCAGATATAACCTCGTATTTCATGTGTATATTCAGTTAAAGTATGTTGCACATAACAAGTATTAATATTTGGAGTATGGTAAACAACCTAAAGATTTGGTCAAGCAGTAACATTGTTAAAAAAAAGTAGCATCGGATATTATTAGGATTCCATTGTATTATCAGAGGTACAATGTGCAGTACATTGAAATCACCATATCATCGTTGTAAATCTATTTTGAAAATTATGTGGAATTCTGATAATCTAATCATGAGAAAGATATTGAGAAATAAGGTATGTTAGAAATGAGGAATCATTAAGAATGTTTGATTTATTGTCTTTAGGAATAAAGAGATTTTGAAAGGAATTTTCTAAACTGGGATGCTGGAGAGTTCCCTTACTCATTTGAAAAGCAAATGTGAAATTTTGGCTGATGGTGTATATGACTCTTCCAACACATAATTTTGAGTTATTGGAAAATTATGTGTGGTGTTCCCAGACGTTCCATAGTACACTAACAGCGAGTGAGGCTCCCTGCTGGCACCACTAAATTTGAAAATGATCACTTCTGTTTAAAGTCATAAATTTATTTAAAATAGAGAAAGGGATGGACCATGTAACTATGGGCCAGTCAGTCTAAGGTCAGTGTCGGGTAAGATAATATAATGAATTTAAGAGACAATTATATCTGGACTTCATAGAATCATAGAAATCCTACAGTGTGGAAGCAGGCTAATAAGCCTATCGAGTCCAGACTAAACCTCCAAAAAGCATCCCATCCAGACCCAACCCCCTACCCTGTGTTAACCATGGCTAATCCATCTAGCCTGCGTATCCCTGAACACTATGAGCAATTTAGCATGGCCAATCCAATTAACCTGCACATCTTTGGACTGAGGGAGGAAACCGGAGCACCTGGAGGAACTCCATGCAATAACAGGGAGAATGCACAAACTCCACACTGACAGTTGCCCGAGGATGGAATCAAACCCGTGTCCCTGGCACTGTGAGGCAGCAGGGATAACCACTGAGCCACCACGCCACCCCTCATTGGAGAGACATGGATTACTCAGATATAGTCAGCATGAGTTTGTTAAGCGAAGGTCATATTTGACAAATTTGATTGAATTTTTTGAGAAAGTAACTGGGAGTGTTGATGAGGGAAATGCATTTGATGTGGTTTACACGGGCTTTTGATAAAGTCTTATATGGCAGACTGGTCAAGAAATTAAGGGTCCATGGTCTGGAACTCACTGCCTAAAAAAGTGATTGAGTCAGAAACCCTCAAAACATTCAAGCAATATTTAGATATTCACCTGTTTTGCTAAAGCCTTCAGGCCTGTAGGCCAAGAGCAGGAAAATTACATTAGTTCGGTTAGATCAGTATGGACATGATGGGCTGAACAGCTTCGTTTGGTGCTGTAAATTTTTATGATTATCTACGAAGAGCAAAATAAAATGGTCCTGACAAGTTAGTTATGATATTAATAGATTCAAATACCAGGGAACAGATAAAAAATCAAAACTTTATCAAATTAAGTCAGTTGGAACTGTTTTAATCAAAAGGTAGTACAGTTATGGAATAAGACAGATAAAGTCATTGAAGTGGACAATGCAAATTACACCAAGTTACAATTCAATGTATTTGTGGAGATTAAAAGATCTGGTGTGAACTTGGATGGGTGGGAATGATCAATCAATGTTACTGTGCACAATGGCTTTTTCTGTTGTTAAACGTTATTACAAGACAGATTTTATCGTTTAGTGCTCCCATTGCTGAACTTTGAACAACAGGAACATATATCAGCGGCACTACATCATTGAACCCAGCCCAATATCCCATTCATTACAATTAATGAATTAACATTGTGTTGGGCACATTAAACAAATTATTCTCTTTGCTCAAATTCTGAATATGCATCTCCTTTGTTTGAAACACTGCACTGTGGCAGCTAATCTTTAAAATCTGCAATATTTTCTTGAGTCCAAATGCCAACTAGCAGCCTGCTGGATTTGTTATAGAGAATATTTGTAAAAGGCAACAATAGCAGACTGTACCCTTAGAGACATCCCTTGAACTATTTAGATTGTATGTTATCCAGTTTGGACATCCTGTATTGAGTGACCAACAGGAGAAAACTTCAATGTGGATGTTTCTTTTCAAGATGGTTGCACATTCTCTCACTCCTACAGTGTCCTTCAAAAGACTGGTGACATACGTGAAAACAGGCTGGTGTTAGCAGCCATGGTATAAGTAGGAATAACTGTAGCTGGTGTAGCAAGAGTTGAAAGACTTTGCAAACATTGAAAGCTCTGACCATCTTGACAGGACTCACTACCCAGTCTGAACTTCCCACCAGTTTTATCTCTGTTTCAGGGAGGATTCATATCTGGCCTAGGCTCAGAGTAGGACAAATGCATCTTTTAGGGACACCAAGAGAAAACAAGGATTTAAGACTTAAATCACATCATCATTATAAATACACCTACATAAGTATTGATTTTAATTTTAACAATTATTTTGTTTTCTTGAAACCCATGACATGATGATTTAAGTCACATTATAAACTATTATACCACTTGTACAAAAATATTGTTATGAAAATGAAGCATAGGTGTTCTTGCTTTCCAACTTTTCAACATACATTTTGGAAGACAGAAACAATTATGGCTGTAATGCCTAGACATAGTCCTTTTAAACATTTTCTGGAAGAAAAAAATTGTGCATATGTTTTAACTCTATTAATTCTGGGTAGACTGAAAGCAAAATAGCTTTCTTTCAGTATGCTAATATTTTCCTTCTTCTTATGCATTCTATTCAAAACTTGCCACTGTAAATTAAAGAAAATATTTTCTCGTTCAGATTTTGTAATTCTACTTTTTTCAAGTGTTTTCCTCAGATTTGTGGACTATTAATATACAATTAACAATAACTAATTCTTAGGGTTTTCTTTTCCTTTCCCTGATACTGGCGAAAGAGATCATGAGAAGGGGACTTAATTGGGCAAGTTGGCCTTAGAGAGAGACATGGTCCCATCTTGCCACCTTAGCATAGAAGTACACACTGTTAAATTCCACTGCAAGCTTTCTCAAGTCACCAGTATTAAAATTAATTACTGGCCTCAACCAGACACCTCCCTGACTACCTATCTTCCCAGCAGGTTAGAAAATTGCTTAGTTTCCCAATTGAAACCAGGGCAGCATGCCTGTCAGGTTGGAGGGGGAAATGGTATTTGCCCCACTGTAGGGACAATTGGTGTTACAGATGGGGGCAACATGGTGTCCTCTGAACACTGATTCCACCCTTGTCTCTTACCCCTGAACCCTCTTACTCTGCATTTCATGTCTTGTGAGTAAACAAAAGAAAAATACTTCCTTAATATTGGATTCCCTGAATATAAGGCCTCAACCAGCAGAATCTGCTGCCTCTGACTGGCCGGCTGCTTCTGGAAAGATGGTTACCACTTTTGAAGCTTCTGATTCGCTGAGAAGCTGGAAGTCGGCTCTTAAGAAACTGATTGGCTTCGAATCTGATAAGGTTGCTCAGCAGTGAGGTTAGCGAGTTAGTTGACACCTAACATGCTCACTCCCACACTTAGCCTGAAGAAAGAAAATCATGGCATTTGAAATTGTTAGCTCAGGATCTGTGAGTATTTTCAACACTAAGTTTAAAGTGTATGGAATACATTTTCTCTTTTGCTGTTTAAAACTCTTGCCTGTCTAATGTCTATCTGGGTGCTCCTGATACAACTCTGCAGAGCAACCTTTGGCTCACTCACAGCACGATACCTACTCTATATTCTGTTTACTGTAACTGGTGTTATCTCTTCACCTCTTCCAATCTGGCTCAGAATGTGGTGCGCTTACTTCTTGGTCAGAAGATTGAGGATTTAATTCTGATACTAGAACTTGAGTAAAATATTGATAGGTACTTTAGATTAATATCAAAACAAATTACTTGTTTGACAATAAACAAATTCTTCAGTCATGTAGGAGAAGATTATGCACATTTCTTTTGAAAACTTCCACCAGGATGAAGGAAAACAAGAAGATTAAACCAAGTAACTTGTGGGAACTTGCTCAGCTAATACTGTACAAGCTAACATTGTAATGGGGCTTGTATGCACGTCTGTATCAGGCATGATGGACCAAATAGCTTCCATCAGTGCTGCATGATTCTAAAACAGTCAGTGCTGATAAAGTGTTAACAGTCATCCTTACAAAACAGTTTTTCACAATGAGGCTTGAAGAAACTCTTAATGAGTCGAATATAAAAGAAGAATGGAAAGAAGGAAATATTCCTCATTTGTATCTTTATAGAAGTCAGAACTGAGAAAGGATCTAGAGAAATCAACACCAGAAATTTTGACGTTCTGGCATTGGCAGCAGAAATTAGTCCATCTTCAGTCATTTAGATGGGTTCAATAAGAAATTGGCAAAGACTGACTCACAATTCACAAAGCATTCAAAAAGTGAGATTTAAAAAGATCATGTCTGGAATGGGACATTGCTGGCTGGACTGGCCTTTAAAGACCATACATAATTGCCCCTAAGAAGGTCATCATGAAGTGGTATAGGTAGTGACTGTTCCTTTTAAATAAAAAAAAGTTCTTGTATTTAATGATCATCTATAGTTTCACTCAGGAGGTGATCATGAAATGATGGTAGTGTGGAGCTGATTGTCAACCCCAAAACCCAAAGAACTTGCATTTGTACCTCTATTGGCAAAGCTCCTGGTCACCAAGAGTTCTGATGGGCAGTGGAAGGTAAGGCATACTTCACCATTGTTATACTTCAAAGGAAAGCAGGTTTTCAAGTTCTGCATGCATTTACTCTCAAACAGCAGACAAAAAAAATCAGATCACCCACTCAGTTAAGACCATAAAGAAATAGGAAAAGAGTAGGACATTCGGCTTCTCGAGCCTGCTCCACTATTCAATAGGATCATGGCTGATGTGATGACAAAATCATTCTTTATATTTATTCTTTCCTTTCATTCCACTTGTTATTTGATTAAAAGGTAGCTACTTTGGTTTTACTTTATTTGCATATCATCGGCGGTGTTGTGCTGAACTATCTACACACTTGAACATTATGTTTTATTTTTAAAGACTCTGCTTACAGCGTACTGCATTGGATTAAAATCATGTTTCAAGTTCTGATCCCATCAACACATAAAATTCAGCTATTAAATCTATACAAAGCAGTTGAATTTAATTGTAATTAACAGGAGAATAATGAATACATTTTTTGAAAGGTTCAGCATCTAATCCATTTTAAAATCCAGAAAATTCTTTGGGGAATAAACTGTTAAGTTTTGTATCTGTGAAACGATAAGACAAATTAATTTATTGGGTCCAGCCCTTTGTCAGATTTGTTTTCTGAACATTTGTGAACAAACTTGCTCTAGAACTTTATATTTTTATTTTGACTTCTAGCATTGAAATTTACTTTTCCTGTGTTGCTATGACAACACTTTCAGTTGTGACCCTGTCCTCAAAAAAGAAATACCATATTGCCAAGAAATTTCACAGCTGAATCTGGATTTCTGTCAACTATGGATGAAAACAGTCAGTTAGTAAATGTTTACTCCACAGTCCAATTAATCCATCCAATTCATCGATTAAGTCAAGCCATCTGACAGAAACTGAGCACTTTATGGAAATATCAAAAGGATAGAAATCCTCAATTCATTTCAGGCCTGTAATTTTTGGCAAAACAGGTCTATCGTTCTACAGAAAACACTGTAGAAACTCAGCAGGTCTGGCAGCATCTGTGAAGAGAGGAACAGCGTTAACTTTTCAAATCCACTATGTCTCCTTCAGAACTCTCTCAAAAAGCATACTGAACGCAACATGTTCATTCTGTTTCTCTCACCACAGATGCTATCAGACCTCCTGAGTTTCTCCAGCATTCTCTGTTTATTTCAGATTTCCAATATCCACAGTGGTTGTATCTGACCCCTAATCCATTCCCAAACTGTGCAAACAAGATTGTTTGGAAATTTGGAAGCAACAGCACTCATTGGGTTAAAGTGATGGTGACTCACGTATTAGGATAGTGTAATGACAGAGCAACACACTATCATAGCATTTGCAGCCCTGTTCACACAACATAAACTCTGTACAGAAATAATGAACTCTATTCTAATAGCGTGTAAATGCTTAGAAATAAACATTAATGACTTTCTCTAACAAACCTCTGTTACTATTACCCTGTAAACGTGTTAATCAACTAACTGTTTAAAATATTACTTGTAGAAAATATAAGTACTTGACACTTTTACAATCTTGTGTTAATAAACATGATTAGCCATTGATAAAATAGATCTAAGAAGAAAGGCTACCAGTCATGTATTAAGTTACATCATGTGTAGTATACCCAACTACACCATTTAAATTTACTCTGAAAGGAACAATTATTACCAGGTGGCTAGGGGGTAGACTGCCAAATAAGTAGAATGTCAAGGAATAAGGGTGCCATGTTGGGAAGGTGGAACAGCAAGTTGGTAAGAGGGCTATGTAATTGTAGGTCAAATGGATTGGAGGTATCATGTCCAGTGGAGGAGAGAGTGAGTGAGGGGTTGATAAGTGTTGAGTACCATGGAGGTTCAGTGGTGGTGTGCATTATGCTGGGTCGCAGTGGGAGAGGAGTAAGTGTCTGTTGGATCTTGGGAGAAGGAGAATCTTGGGTTCTGGAAGGCAGTGAGGATAGGGTTGTTGGCCTGGCAGAGAGATTGTACAATCTTGGAGGAGCATGGGATGTGAAGGGAGCATTAAGTCCTGGGTAGAGGGGTTTGTTGGGGCTGTTTTCCTTGGGAAAGATAAATTTGTGAGACAATCTTGTTGAGGTGTTCAAACTAATGAGAGGTTTGATAGAGTAGAGAGAGACAAATTGTTCTTACTGGAAGAAGTGCCAAGAACTAGAGCACATGGATTTAAGGTGAATAAAACTGAACAATGTTGGGATCTGGAAGGCCGCGCCAGAGAATATGGCTGGGGCAGACATCGTTTTCAAAAGGGAATTGCATAGCACCTGTGGAGAGAGTATTGGATGAGGAAGGGTGGGGCGTGAGAATAGCTAAGTTGCTGTTGTACAACTATCACAGACACAATGGACTGAATGGCCTCCTGTCCTCTGCCACTTTCTGATTCCAATGCCCCGCCGTATCTGATACATCTGCAATGAATTCTTCCAGATTTATCAAGCATTATCTTCCCTTTGAAAATCTGTGTTAGCTACTTCTATTTCAATATTAATTAACAATCCTAATATTTCACTGTCTCAGATGTTAAATTAATTAATTCACAAATATCTAGAGAAGATCTGCTTCACTTACTTAAAACAAGTACTAGATTGGCCACTCTCCAGTCCTCTGGCACACTTCCATTCTCAGTACAGCTCTGAAATATAACTTAGAATTCCCGCTCTTATCTCTATGATATATTTGTCAGGTCATAGCACTTTATCAGCGTTTTAACCGAATCTAACAGTTTCCTTTTAACCCTTACAATGCTGCAACCTTGAGGACCTCATGGGGTAGTATATCTAACTCTGATGTTGCAGTATGTTTTATATCAGTTCACAAAGCCATTCCACTTCTCCACCCCTAAGTAGGAGAACATCTTAAAGCGTGTTGGCACTTAGTATGCCCCCTCAGGCTGGCTAAAATTTCACATCATTCTGCGTGGTCTGTATTACATTAACTAGCTGACATCACATTTCAGTGGAAGGTAACTGTCTGGAGCTGGAAGGCACACACAGCATGGTGACAGATTCATTTCCAACACCACACAAGTGGAGTGAAAAATCATCTCCAAGTGTTACATTAACAATCATTTGCAATCTAGTAAACAGGGCTTAAATTATCTACTGCTATTCAATTAGTTACCTAAAATGTTGCACGTGAGTGTAACGGTCTGAAAGGGTTAAGCCCAAGGAGTGACTGAACCGCCACCCACTATGATGAAGTTATCTGGACAGAACAGCCTAAGATCTTCAAGGAGTAAATACTAACATCTACATTCACCTCATGGTTATTGTTACGGAGTTTGTCATAACAAGCTGTTAACATGCAATAATCTATATCTTTTTAAATATGAGAGCCTTTTCTACTTAGACCAATTAGTGGTTTACCTCCATCACACTAGACCAAGCAAGCCCTGTAAATCCCTTCACCAAAAGAAGCTGGTGGCAGTGTTGTGGAGTATTTTTAACCAACGTTCAAGATGCAGTGATTGTAATGAGGTCAGCCAGCTGGACACCATACAATATGGGTTCCTGGATTAGGGCTGTTAATCTGATCCAATCACAGAGCCCTGGCTGTCAGATATAAACAGGATCGTCAGAGGTCCTTCTGCAACAGGGGTGAATGGATGTTGATGGGGGCTATTTGGTTCTGATGATCACTACCTCTATTTCTTAATCAGATTATCTGATGGTGCTTATACTGTGTCATTGTTGGAGGGTGCAAAATTGTCATTTGTTAACAATTTTTTAGGCTACAGTGATTATAGAATAATATATAATAATGTATAAACTACCTGAATCTCTGAACTGATGCAAAATCTCCTGGTTTACCAGCCGATATTGTTTTTTCACTCATATAAATAAAGGCTGCTTGACATTTGAACAAAAGACCCTGTTTCGTGAAATAACTTCACAGAAGCCGTTATCATGTTACCAAGACACCCTTTATTTACACATGGAATTTTGTCATTTACATAAATGATTTGGATGAGAATATAGAAGGCATGGTTAGTAAGTTTGCAGGCAACGTACAAAATTGGTGGCGCAATTGACAGTGAAGAAGGTTTTCTAAGATTACAAAGGAATCTTGGTCAAAAGGGTCAATGGCTGAAAAATGGCAGATAGAATGTAATTTGGATAAATATGAGTTATTGCATTTTTGTACAACAAACAGGGGCAAGACTTACATAACTAATGGTCGAGCCTTGGGTAGTGTTGTAGAACAGAGGGACCTATGGTTTCAGGTACATAATTCTTTGAAGCTTGCGTTGCATAGAAATAGGATTGTTAAAAAGGTGTTTGGCATGCTCGCTTTCATTGCTCAGTCCTTTGAGTATAAGAGTTGAGAAGTCATGTTGAGGTTGACCAGAACATTGGAGAGGCCTCTTCTGGAATACCGTGTCCAGTTCTGGTTGCCCTGTTATAGGAAGGATATCATCAAGCTGGAGATGGTTCAGAAGAGATTTACCAGGATGTGGCTGGGTATGGAAGGTTTGTGTTATAAAGAAAGGCTGGATAGGCTGGGACTTCTTCCACTGGAGCTTAAGAGGTAACCTTGTAGAGGTTTCTAAAATCATGCGGTGTATGGATAGGGTTAATGGTAGGCGCCTTTTCCTTAGGATGGGGATTTTCAAGACTAGGGAGTATATTTCTAAGGTGAGAGGAGAGAGATTAAAAAAAGACATGAGGGGCAAATTTTTTACACAGAGGGTGCTTTGCACGTAGGATGAACTTTCTGAGGAAGTGGTGGATGCAGGCACAGATACAATGTTTAAAAGACACTCAGATAAGTACATGAATGGGAAAGGTTTAGAGGGATATGGGCCTGGAGTAGGCAGGTGAGACAAGTTTAATTTGGGATTATGTTTGGCATGGACTGGTTTGACTGAAGGGTTTGTTTTCATGCTTTATGAATCTATGACACTTTGGAAAGTCCTTGACACTGATCTAGCTTCCTCAGAGCTAGCTCTCAGAGTGTATAGAACCTCCAACACTCCTGTTTATATCTGCCAGCCTTTTACCCATGCAGGGCCACTCCCAGGGTTCCTACACCCAACTTTGTGTCCTGAAGTAAACTGGCTCTCTCACTTAATGGAATCTTGTGTCAAGGGTCCTGATCTGAAACGTCAACTTTCCTGCTCCTCTGATGCTGCCTGGCCTGCTGTGTTCCTCCAGCTCCGCACTGTGTTATCTCTGACTCCAGCATCTGCAGCTCTTACTACCTTAGAGGATGATAGCTGTTTCTTCACTTCCTCGAAGGCTATGGTTTAGCAACATGACCATTTCCAAGTCTGACCCTTTTTTAAGAGTTGATGTAAAGGTGCCAGGTTGGAGGCCAGGTTATGTGTGAACTTTCTGTCATAATTCACCAGGCCAAGGAAAGACCTAAGCTTTGATACAGATGTGGGAGCCGGGGCTCCTTTGATTGCCCTCACTTTATATTCCAACATGGGTAAGCATGTTTACTCTGTAGGCTTAGTAGGTCCCTTGGAGGCCCCGGAACACACATTTTTCCCTTCTAAGGTGTATGCCCACCCGGGTTAAAGCACTATGTCCAAGTTCTCTAAGTGCTCCTTATTAGTCTTCCCTATAATTAGCGCATCATTTATATAAATGGCGACATGGGGTCAACCTTGTAACATGTTTTCCATTGTCTACTGAAAAATTACACAGGCTGATGATACCCCAGATGGCAGTTTTGTATATTAGTACAAACTCTTATGGGTATTAGTTGTAGCACACGTCTGTGAATTCTCACCTAATCACAATTGCTGGTACGCGTGGCTCATGTCCAGATTCGTGAAACGCCGGCTTTGCATATAAATCCTGTATGTGGGGTATTGGGTATTTATCCAGCTGCGAAAAGCATTTTACTGTTTGTTTAAACTCCCCACAAAGACGAACTGACCCATCAAGTTTCACAATCGGTACGACCAGTACTGCCCTTTGTGCAAACTGGACAATTCCTTCTCTCTCCAGCCTTCTGATTTCTGCCTCTACTTTTTTCCATAAGGCAAATGGCACTGGGCGGGTCTTGCAGAATCATGGAATTGCTTCCTGGTCAACATGCAAGTTGGCCTTGGCTCCTTTGATAGTCCCTGGACCTTCCTGAAAAACTTCCAGGTATTTAACTAGGATTTCACTCAGCCAGACATTTTCTAATCGAAAAATGTTGAGCCAATCTAGGTGAATCTTTCTCAACCAATTTCACCCCATCAAGCTTGCATCCAATCCTTTTACTACAATCAGTGGTAACTAAACCAGCTGCTTCTCATAAGAGACCGGAACCAAAGTTATACCCTTAATCTGTGAAGGTTCCATGGTATAGACTCTCAGTCTAGCTGAGGTCTAGTGCAAACTTAAAGGTTAGATTCTAGAGCAAATTTTCTGAAAGACTGGTTCTGTGATCACTGAAATGACCGTGCAGGTATCGACCTCCATTAGAACTAGATGACCACTTAACCAGATGTTTATTTCGTTTGGTTCTGATTTTGGATGTTGCTAAGCATTTTAACTGTTCCAAACCAAATGAAGGTGGAGTTTCCAGGGTGTGCACACTGCAGGATACCGGCCTATGAGTTTTCTTACTCCATTTAGGTCTAGTGGGACTCTTTTGCTGTATTGAGTCAGTATATCGGCAGCAATTGAAATGGCTTGCCAGCCTGGATCCTGAAGAAAATTTTAACCATTTGACCCAAGCTTGGATTTGTTTCGTGGTTTTGCTGTGGACTGACCTAGAGTCCCTCCCTTCAGGATGTATCCTGAATGAAGCTATGCAATTGTCGCATTTTCCAATGATAAAGCCAGTTATTGTTCCTGTTTGAAGTCCAGTTGGGCTTCAACTAATTGACACTTTTGCATGGTTATGCCATTAATTTCACATACCAAATGTGTCTCTCAGCATCTCATGGAGGGATAATCTAAATTCACAGGCTTCTGCCAGTCTTCTTACCCTAGTCAAAATCCTATCACTGAGTCCCTTGATTCTCGACTTGCTAAGTAAAACTGTGAGTATCTCAAAATTAGGGGAGGTTTGGGTTCGTAATATTCCTTAACTAAATCAGTCAACTCTTGAAAGGTTTTAGTATCTGGTGCCTCAGGGAAAGTTAGGCTCCTGGTAATCGAGCAGGTCCGCATGCTGTCAGAATTACTCATTGTTTTTCATCTGCCCCTATGTCATTTTCCCAGAAAAAAAATGCATTCTTTCCACAAACTGGGCCCAGTCTTCAATGGAAGGAATGAAAGACTCAAGCTTCCCAAATAATGGCGTGATGCCAGAAATGCTGACTCCAACTCAAAGACAAGTGATGTAAGAAAATTTCTTCTTGAGCATGCACTTTTCTTGTTGCCACTGAAATAACTCCGGAGGCCAGTAGTCTGTCACCAACTCACCCTTTATTTATATGTGGAGAGTCCTCGGCACTGACCTAGCTTCCTCAGAGCCAGCTGTCAGCGTGAACAGAGATAGTAGGAACTGCCGATGCTGGAGTCTGAGATAACAGTGTGGAGCTGGAGGAACACAGCAGGCCAGGCAGCATCAGAGGAGCAGGAAACCTGATATTTCGGGTCGGGACCCTTCTTCAGAAATGGGGGAAGGGGGCGCAAGGGGGCTCTGAAATAAATAGAGGGGGGAAGCAGTTATAGCAAGTAGGTAGTTGTGGGGATTGGTCAGTGAGGTGGGAGGAGCAGATAGGTTGGAGAGAAGACAGACAGGTCAATGAGGCGGGCATGAGAGGGGGCCCAGAAACTGGAAGAACAGCACCTCATATTCAAACTTGGAAGCCTACGACCCAATGGTCTCAATGTGGACTTTACTAGCTTCAAAATCTCCCCACCCCCAACTTCATTCCAAGACCAGCACCGCCTTTTATCCCCACCTCATTGACCTGTCCATCTTCTCTCCCACCTATCTGCTCGTCCCACCTCACTGACCAATCCCCACCACTACCTACCTGCTACCTGCCATTACCACTCACCCATTTATTTCAGAGTCCCCTTCCCCTCCCCCATTTCTGAAGAAGGGTACCAACCCAAAACATCAGCTTTTCTGCTCCTCTGATGCCGCCTGGCCTGCTGTGTTCCTCCAGCTCTACACTCAAAGTGAACAGGTTGTCTGACACTCTCCTTTTTATCTGTCAGCCAGGGCACCCTGATTGGACCAGATTAACAGCCCAATCAGGGAACTCATTCTATGAGGTCCACCGGCTGACCTCGTTACAATCACTACACGAATAACTCACACATTGCTCCTTTCCTACCTCGGAAGTTGCAGGAAAGCACATCTCTGGGAGTACAGGCTGATGCTCAGGATCCATGCCAGTATTGACATAATAAACAGCAGGTTTTGTTTCTCTTCTGTTCTCTTCTTTTTACAATGCTAAGACATGATGGAGTCTTGTTTTCTTCTGCTTACTACCAATCTAACAGCAATCTAAAAGTCAGGAAGTCCAAGGACCCAGCAGGTATGTTTGATTTTCAGGAATGCTTTGAGGACATACCTAAAAGGTTTCTGCTGTCCTCCTGGGAGTCTTGTACTGCTGATAAGTTCCTAGTAGAACACTTGTTTTGTGAGTTTGTTGTAAGTGTACAATCTACATGATCTGTCTACAGTGCTGATTGTGAGTACTTAGTTCCTTGATGTTGGTCAAGTTAGCTTGGCAGAGGATACTGCTGTTGGATTCCATTTTTTTGCCACCAGATTTACAGGACCTTACAAAGGCACTCACTGATAGTGCATCTCCAGGGCTTTGAGGTTCTTGTTGTAGGTTATCCAAGTCTCCAAATTCTATAGGAGCTCATGGGTCAATACTGTTCAGTAAACCGTGGTTTGAGTTTTGATCCTCGGATACTGTTTTCCCCAGTCAGTCAAAGACTGAGCTGACACATTGGAGGATTTAGAGAATTTTGCCGTCGATATGTTTGCCTTCCTCAAGAGGAGGCTTCCTTGATCTGGAAAATGTTCACATCTTCCAGAATCTTACTATTAATCTTAATCGATGTGTACTGATGGAGATAATTGGAAGGGGATTTTAGATGTCCTGTGTTTAGTGAATAGAGCATTTTTTCATATGCTTCATGGAAGAAGTTGACAATAACCTGGAACTCAGTTTATTTGCATGCAAAACATGCCTTAACTGTATACTGTAGTTCTATGAGCAAGGCTCGAGTAATTTTGGTTTTGTATTGAAGGCGACGTAAGTTGCACAGTATTTTTTTACATACTCTGTACATTATCTCCATGTCTGTAAGTAATTTGTTGGATGTGAAGAACAGTAGTGAAAAGAGAGAAAACAAATATTGCAACGGTAGACATTTGACAGATTTCACTGATAGTTTTGATGATGTTTGTTTTGATAAGGATCATGGTGTATATGTCATTATGGGGTAGGCAGAAGATGTGACAAATTTCTGAGGACAGCCAAAGTTAAAAGTTTATTCTATTAGCCTTTGTGATTGACAGAGTCAAAGACTTTCGTGAGGTTGAAAAATTCTGCATACAGCCATTTGGGCTGCTCTTTACACTTTTCATGAATTTGCTATGAAAGCCACATCTGTGGTGACCCTTGAGGAGCTGTGAATCTAGAAGGAATTCTTCAGCCACTAGGAGGAGCTAATTAGTCAGATTTGATTTGATTATTGTCACATGTATTGAGATACAGTGAAAAATATTGTTTTGCATTCCATCTAGGTAAATCATATCACTAGGAGGAGATAGTCAGATTTTATTTGATTATTGTCAAAGGTACTGAGATACAGTGAAAAATATTGTTTTGTGTTCCATCTAGACAACCATTCCTTCCACCAAACTGTAAATCGACCTAACTCTTACCTCGACTATTAAATAAAAGAATCTGTCAAAGTCACATGTTTCATCCAGTTTTAGAGTAGCTAAGTCAGGAGTCATCAAATTAAAATGAATTTATTGTGCATGCTCATATTACTCAACTTCAGCCAATAGTTTACACATTTTCCAATTAAAGTTAACATGATAACAGGACTTTCAGAGAAAAGCCTGGTGGTTACCTAAGTAACTGAAATGTTCAATATATAATTGTTTTAACAATGTGCTTCAAATTATTGTCATTGCCACTGATATATGCAAATAAACACTAAACTCCTAGGTAATAACTAATTGTTTATATTTACAGACCCATTAGATATTTTCCTCCAAAGAATAACAAGAGCAAAAGAGGAGGGACCTTGAAACATAATTGCTAAAATGAGTTCACTTTTACCAAGGGACCGTTTAGCGTGCAGCTGACAATACGTGACTACTATGCACATTTTCTCATCTTATTGGGTAATAAACATGTCTCCATCATCCATTTAATAAATTATTCAGTAATTCTAAATGATTGATCTAATGAGATATTGTGCTTTTTCTATTGTGACAGATGAAGTTAGAGCTCATATCCTTCAGTTTCGAGTTTTCTCTCTGTATCACAAAGGTGACCTTGTTGAGAAGATAATTGTTCAGGTATTTTTTAAAGGAAGTAAGGGAGGATTTCGGAAAGTGGGACAAATTAACTGTGACAACAAGGTGCAGGGCTGGATGAACACAGCAGGCCAAGCAGCATCATAGGAGCAGAGAGGCTGACGTTTCGGGCCTAGACCCTTCATCAGAAAAGGGGGAGGGGAAG
>NC_063334.1:72266332-72278064 GCF_021869965.1 Rhincodon typus | reverse complement strand
AAAGGTGAGTGTAGGTAGGGAGTTAGGAAGGGGATAGGTCAGTCCAGGGAGGACGGACAGGTCAAGGGGGCGGGATGAGGTTGGTCGGTAGGAGATGGAGGTGCGGCTTGAGGTGGGAGGAGGGGATAGGTGGGAGGAAGAACAGGTTAGGGAGGCAGGGACGAGTTGGACTGGTTTTGGGATGCGGTGGGGGGAGGGGAGATTTTGAAACTTGTGAAATCCACATTGATACCATTGGGCTGCAGGGTTCCCAAGCGGAATATGAGTTGCTGTTCCTGCAACCTTCGGGTGGCATCGTTGTGGCACTGCAGGAGGCCCAGGATGGACATGTCGTCTGAGGAATGGGAGGGGGAGTTGAAATGGTTCGCGACTGGGAGGTGCAGTTGTTTGTTGCGAACCGAGCGTAGGTGTTCTGCAAAGCGGTCCCCGAGTCTCCGCTTGGTTTCCCCGATGTAGAGGAAGCCACACCGGGTACAGCGGATGCAGTATACCACATTGGCAGATGTGCAGGTGAACATCTGCTTGATGTGGAAAGTCTTCTTGGGGCCTGGGATGGGGGTGAGGGAGGAGGTATGGGGGCAGGTGTAGCACTTCCTGCGGTTGCAGGGAAAAGTGCCGGGTGTGGTGGAGCTGGAGGGGAGTGTGGAGCGGACAAGGGAGTCACGGAGAGAGTTGTCCCTCCGGAAAGCAGATAAGGGTGGGGAGGGAAAGATGTCTTTGGTGGTGGGGTCGGATTGCAGATGGCGGAAGTGTCGGAGGATGATGCGTTGGATCCGGAGGTTGGTGGGGTGGTACGTGAGGACGAGGGGGATTCTTGTTTGGTTTTTATTGTGTGGACGGGGTGTGAGGGATGAGGTGCGGGAGATGTGGGAGACACGGTTGAGGGCATTCTCGACCACCGAGGAGGGGAAGTTACGGTCCTTGAAAAACGAGGACAACTGAGATGTACGGGAGTGGAATGCCTCATCCTGGGAGCAGATGCGGCGGAGGCGAAGGAATTGGGAATAGGGGATAGCATTTTTGCAGGAAGGTGGGTGGGAGGAGGAGTATTCTAGGTAGCTGTGGGAGTCGGTGGGCTTGAAATGAATATCGGTTTCGAGGTGGTTGCCCGATATGGAGACAGAGAGGTCCAGGAAGGGGAGAGAGGTGTTAGAGATGGTCCAGGTAATTAACTGTACACCTCTTTGAGCACATCACCCTTTGAACAGATATTAAAATCAGGTTGAAACAATGTCAGTTTGCAACAGAGGTAATTATGTGATGTGGAATGAATACAGATGGAAACAATATTTGCTTTTATTTTAGTCCTTAAGGTATTCAAAGTTATTGTATGGTAAAATTATTATTGAAATTTGTTAGGAATAATGTATAACTTTAATTTTAAATTATATCTTGCATTTTGTGTCTTTGTAAGTGGAAGACATAGTATTAGTTTCAATTTTTAGAATCATTCTTGTGTGTTTGATGCCAAGAAGTGTGGAGTCTTGTTTGTTCACGCGGACTTTTAATGATATTCTATTGGAAGACATTGATGTTAACAGTTTAGTGCATTAAAAATAACAAAAAGAAAAACTATGCTGTTGTCTAGTGGCAGGAGTTCAATCATGCACACACAGACAGACACAGAATAATCCAGAATGGGTGGGGAGAGGTGTGTGTGTGTGTGTGTGTATATATTGAAGGTAGGAGTATTTCATTGACTTGACTGTCTAGGAGAATATCATGGAAGGTTG
The DNA here is from genome assembly GCF_021869965.1 of Rhincodon typus. Classification (NCBI taxonomy): domain Eukaryota; kingdom Metazoa; phylum Chordata; class Chondrichthyes; order Orectolobiformes; family Rhincodontidae; genus Rhincodon; species Rhincodon typus. Next base: position 72,276,331 of record NC_063334.1, on the reverse strand, counting down.
TTAGAAACTGACATGTGTCCACTCTGAAGCTGCTGAATGAGTGAGTTTAATTTTCAGCTAGTTTTAGCTGTCTAAGCGATAATAGCCAAACAAAAAATATCCAGTGAATGTGCAAAACTTCTCCAAAAGGAAAGTAATTGCAGCTATGGCAGCTTGAATAAGAAGCTTTGGTTTGGAGATAATGGTAAATCTTTGCTGCGTTTTTTATGTGTAAGGATATTGCAGGGATAAAGTGAATAGTGTAAGTTTTAATCCTTTTTCAGCATTTGTAAGGAAATCTTTCCAACTGTTTTGTCAAACATAATATAATTAATATTTTCTTTATTTAATAAATACCTTGCTCTTTGTCATAAAAGTACACTGACAGACTCTTGTGAATGTGTTCAGTAACTGACTTCCATGGATAAAAATAAACAGAGTTAGGCTCTTTCAAGCTAGGATTCACCCTGCGATCTGATTTATATCATAGTCAGTTAGGATAATAACAATATGTCTTATTTACAATAATTACCAGAGAATAGTAAGGACTCAATATACTCTCGAGGTGGCAGTGCAAATTCATCAATATGGGGATTTCTAAAACTTTTCGAATCTTCCAGCCTACAATTAGTCGTTGAGACATCTTGTGCTTTTCTTCTCAATTTGACAGCTTCCTGAATTAGTCAAGGTGGTTCATCATTTACATGGGGCTTTCATTCTTAATGAAATATACCGTTGTTGAGAGTTTTGTAACATTTGAAATGTCTGTCAGTACTTATCTGTCATCTTATCTTTTAACCTATTTCCCAATCTTTCTTCATACCATTTTACTTGACTTTAATTTTAAGACACTAACTTCAAACATATTTTTCCGAATATGAAACTTATAATATTTGATCACTCTTTTAGAGGTAATTAATGAATCCTTTCTTGTTTCAGATTAACAGGTCCAAAATAACTGATCCCTGTTTGGTGTCACAACATATTGTTCTAAGAAATCATTCTGAATATACTGCACTAGCTTTTTGTCAAGGCTACTTTTTACTAATTGTATTTCTCTAGTATATATTAAGGTGAAAGTTGTCTACAAACCCTGATTATTTCTTAATTTATCCTCTTCAATGTAACTACTGTTAAGGAATCTAAAAACTATTCTAAGTGACTTCCTTGCTATTTTCCTATCTCTACCCACAATAATTCTACACTTTGATCTTCTGAACCAAGACCATCTCTGACAACAGTCCTGATCTAATCCTTCATTAACAGAGCTACCCCAACCGTTTTTTCTTGCCTTCTTATCCATTTAACCCAACAAATACCCTTGAATATTCAGTTTCCAGCTTTAGCCACTTTGCAAACATGTTTCTCTAATGGCTATTGTTTCATACCCATTTATTTCTGCTTGTCCTATCCATCTAACTATCTTGTAATGGAGTGATAACAAGGTGTAGAGCTGGATGAACACAGCAGGCCAAGCAGCATCAGAGGAGCAGGAAGGCTGACGTTTCGGGCCTAGACCCTTCTTCAGAAAGATCTTGTAATGAATCTATCTTGTAATGAATGCTATATGCATTCAGGTAATGGGTCTTTAACTTTTAACCATCTTTCATTATTCTGACCTTAATTCCTGGAGCACTCCTGTTTGTATGTTGTTCTTTTCTTATCACGCTCGAGTGATCATTTCCCACATTGGTTCCCAAAGAAGTAACAAAACATGTTGAAGAGATAACAAGAAGGGTTGATGAGAGTCATGCTGTTGATATACACATGAATTACCAAGAAGTAGATTGATACTACCACACAATAGACTTGTGAGGAAAGATATTGGTCATCATATAAAAAGAACAGTAGCAACATGGATACAAAATTGACTGAGTATTGGAAACAAAGAGTAATGGTCAATGGATTTTTTTTGGGCTGGAGAAAGATTCTAAGTGGAGTTCCCCAGAGGTCAGTATTGGGACCTTTGCTTTTCTTGATATCTATTACTGATCTGGCTCTTGGTGTGCAAGGGACAATTTCCAAGTTTGCAGAATACATTAAACTTGGAAGAATTCAAATGGTGAGGGGAACAATATGGAATTCCGAAAGGACATTGACAAGTTGGTGGAATGGGCAGATGGATGGCAGATGAGGTTGAATGCAGATGCTTGTGAGGTGACACACTTTGCTTGGAATAACAATAAAAGACAATAGAAAACAGGGGTACAATTCTAAACAGAGTTCAAAAGCAGAGGGACCCTAGTGTACATGCACACAGATCATTGAAAGTGGCAGGATGGGTGGAGTGGGGAATTATTAAGCATAGTGTTTTTGGCTTTATTAATATGGGCATAGAATACAAGAGTAAGGAGGTGATGTTGAACTTGCAAAAGATTCTGTTCTGAGGAAGGGCCACTGGACCCGAAACGTTAACTCTGATTTTTTCTTCACAGATGTTGCCAGACCTGCTGAGCTTTTCCAGCAACTTCCATTTTCGTTCCAAAAGACACTTGTTACATCTCAGATGGAGTATTGTTTACAATAGTGGGTGCCACGTTATAGGAAATATGTGAATGATTTGGGAAGAGTGCAGAAATGATTTGCAAGAATATTTCCAGGAATGAGTAACTTCAGTTATGAAAATAGATCAAAGAAGTTGTGAATGTTTTTCTTTGAGTCCCAAAAGCTGTGTTGTCCAGGAAAAAAGTTGGATTGGGAAGGGAAACATCTAGTTGTCAATTTCCACATGAGTAGCACCAATGTAGGTAGAACAAAGAAAGACGTTCTGTTAGGAGAATATGAACAGCTTTTTGTAGCTACTTATGAGACCAATAACAACTAGATCATGCTCTTGGACGTAGAGAACATTTAATTCCCCCTCCCCCAGCTGTATTGTCCTCTACTTTTTAATTTCTCATTACGAATGATCCCTTGTGCAATAGTGCTGTGCTCCATGTAAATTGCAGTACTTGCTCGTGTTCACAGGAGGTGTAAGAGCCTTCTACTAGTTGGACATAGGCTGTGGATCATCCATTTTTAACTTCCTGATCCCCATATCTACCCTTTCTATTGCAGGAAGCTGGTTACTGAGGGATGAAATCAGAGCAAATCTTTTACACATTTTTGCATTTACAAAGCTACAAATTACAAGCATACATCTCAATGCGAAAACACAGTTTTAGTCCATGTCTATAATCAGAGGACAAAGTAAATCTAAAGGGTAGTTAAGGATGTGCAATAAATGCTGGCCTAACCAGCAATGTCCACATCTTGAGAATTTTAAAAATACCTATATCCTATGTATAATTAAACAATTAATACACAAATATAGACATTTGTGCTCTCTTTAAATAAAAATTAGCTGGATGAGTTTTCATGTCAATTGATAATCCTTTTTGGGGCTGAATTATAGTTTTTTTTTGACTGAGCGCTGGTTGCATTTAGTTCTTTAGAAGATTTTTTGCTGTGAGACCCAGTGAGTTTTCTCTCATCATTAATGATCTACCCCAGGCCTATGGCATCTGTCTCATCTAATTCTTTCTTCATCTTACTATGCGCTGTTCCCGGAACAACTCACCACTGCTGGGAAGTCCCCAGCATTGACTACCATCCTGGCATGAGTGCCAAATTCAATAGGCCATTGTGTACCTGGACAAACACTGCGAGTCCAGAGTTGCCTTACTCAGTTCCTGCCTTTTGCTCCTGACATGTTGGACAATGGAAGTTTGTCTCTCCACTTTGCATATAGGGATCTGGAGGTCTTGCTGGATAGGACGATGCAGTGTTGGGACATCCTCCTTTCTCAGGACCAGCAGTGGAGGCCATGATGCCATGCCAGCCTGGTCTGAGATTGCCACCCAAATCAGTGTAGGCACAGCTTCTTTGAAGAATTATACCTGACTCAAAACATCACCCCTGTTTCTCTCTCTATAGAAGCTTCTAGACCCGCTGAGTTTCTCCAGCATTTTTGTTCCATGTTCATTTTATTCCACGAGCTCTAACTTTACCAACAGAGCTGCTATACGTTATTATATCAAATCCCTTTTGGAGACCTACCTACGTCACACCAGCAGTATCATAATCATCATCCTCTCTGTTACCTCATCAAAATATTGAGTTAAACATGATTTTCCCTGTACAAATCCATGCTGGCTTTCCTTAACTAATCTACATTTGTTCAAAGGACTGTTTGTTTTGCCCTAATTTATCATTTCTAAGAGTTTTCCCACCACCACAATGGAAGTGTTGTCCCGCGGGTTATCTTTACACCGCATTTGAACAATTTCCCAGTCCTCTGGCATAACCCTGTACCCAAAGAGAACACTTGGTTATGATCAGCATTTCCATACTTCCATCCTTTTCTTCTGATCCCTAAACACATTTCATCTTGTCTTGATGACTTATTAACTGTAATTATAGCCAGATTGTCTAGTGCTCCTATTTTTTCCTCAAATTTTAGTCCATCCACTATCTCACTTATCTCCTCTTACTTTATGACCGGGGTGGCATTTTCTTCTTTCATAAACACAGATGCAATAAACTCTTTCAGTACCTCAGCCAGTTGCCTCCAGGTGTAAATCCTCTTTCAGATCCTTATCCAGCCTAATGCTTTCTTTTACCATGAATATGTCTCAGTTGGAAGGAGTGGCTTGAGGATGAAAAGATTACATTAAGGTATTGTGAAGAAAAGAAACTGACCATTATTCTGTATAAAAGGAGTAAAATCTGATTTTGTTATAGTGAATGAATACAATGAGGTAAATTGTCAAATGTATTACATAATATGTACAAAAACATTAAAGATGCCCATTTAAAATCTGCCACAAATTGTGACCATAACATAATTAGTGGTAATCAACAGTTACTTCATAGGATAAATTCCTATATCAATATTTTTACACACGTGCATATATATGTTATATATGCATATATAAAAATTCCCTTAGGCAATTAAATGGATGGAGTAAAGTCCATAACGCAGTATAATAAATTATTCATTGTGTTACAGACAAGGACAGATTGAACTCTTTTCTTCTCCTTGCATTTTGTCCATAAGAAGAGTGGTTAACTTTTCAGATAGGCTGTGGTGTGTTTTTAAACTTCTTTTTGGGTGACCTTAATTTAAAGTGAGACAAAATAATGTCTCCTCTGTCTAATTCAGGAGTCTTATTTATTCACACATTCAAACCCACGTTGGCCTTTGTGACTTTGCACGCACACAAAAAAGAGAAAGGAAAATAAAACGTTACACAACAAGGCATAGATTAAAACTAAAGTTTAGATATTAGGTCATGTGAATCAGAATCCATTGACAATTCTATCACTCAGGTAAAAAGCACTGGCATGTTCAGATGGATGACAGTACGGTCATACCAAATTCTGTTAAAGTTGGAGATTGTTCAGCATAAAAGTTACTTCTGGTTGTGGAATCAATCTTCTTTGAAGGTGAATACCAGACATTTCCAAAACAGGATTTCGAGGAGATGTGAACTTGAGGCAGGCTTAAATGTCAACCAGGAATGCTGCTTGTTGTTTCCAGTTCTAATTCTAAAAGTAGACTGAAGAAAGGGTTCAGAAATGTACAATTAGATCTCGTCAAAGAGATCTGGTCAGGTGATAGTATCCATGATTGAGTACGTCACCATAAGAAATAGGGACAGGAATAGACTGTTCAGTCCCTCAAACCTGCTCCATCATTCAACAGAATCATGACCGATCCAGGACTGCTCATGTCCACTTTCCTGACCTTTGCCCATAAATCTTGAATATTCCTACTGACCAAGAATCCATCTATCTCAGCCTTACATATATATATAAGGACTCTGCCATTATAGCTGTCAGTGGTAAGGAGTTCCAAAAACTCACAACCCTCTGACAGAAGAAATTCCTCCTCCTCTCAGTTTAAATTTGTGCTCCTTTGTTCTGAGACAATGTCCTGTGGTCCTAGATTCTTCCATGAGGGGAAACATCCTCTCAGCATTTACCCTGATATGCCCCTTAAAAATCCTACATATTTCAATAAGATCACTTCTCACATCAATGAGGCAAGCCTGAATGCCTCTGGTCAAAATCCATTGCTCACTTTAGGAGTTAGATGGAGCTGTTAGCGCTTCTGGAGGACTAGCAAGGAAATTGCCTTTTTTTCCCAGAGACTAAATCACAGAATTGTTAAATGTTTGCTCGTCATGTCTGTAGCAGCTCTCTCAGCATTGCTATTGTTGTCTTGTTTCTTTTGCTGATTCCATACAAATTAATAGGTGAGAAATTCTACCTGGGTGATCTGCTTAGCTTTATCTTTGCAATTACGGTGGGAAGTTGTTAGGGTTGTAGCCAACTTGCAAATCTTGTGATCTGTTGCAGTCTTTTTAATCCAGCAAAGTCAAGATTCAAAAAATGAACAATATAGCATAATTTTTTTAAAAAATGATCATTTTCATGTCTTTTGGACATTACATTCTTTTTGCCCTTTAAGTAAATAAAATTAATTCTATTCCCTTTCTTCCAACAAGTTTTCTTGCAAAATATGGGAGACTTATTCTCTCATTCACACTTTGAATGACACACAAACAACTATAAAGTGCAATGCCAACTTTTTGCTGCCCTCTGTGAATTGTTCCAACATGGAGACAGACAGCCAAACCAAATCAGCCTTTCTACCACAGTATTCACAACACAGTAAAATTCAAACCTTTAAAGACCCTCAAAATTGACTCCAATCATTCTAAACCGACTTTTGAGAAAAACAATCCCCGACTCTGTGAATAATCAATTCTTGAAACGGGCTTGAAGGTTAAAAAATAAGACTTTGTAATTTATTAACAATACAATAACTTCAATAGAATAAAATTAAATAACAAAGTAATCTAATTGATGTCTATGTTTAAGCACCATAACATTTATTTTCAGCCCTATTCACACAAAGGCAAACATGTTAAGAGATAAATAAAAGAAAACTGATTAGAAAACTAAAGTGGCTTTCACGATGCAATATTCAGAATAATAAAATCAGAGTCATACAGCATGGAAACCAGTCCATGCCGAACATAGTCCCAAATTTAACCAGTCCCACCTGCCTGCTCCTGGCCCATATCCCTCCAAACCTTTCCTATTCATGTACTTATCCAAGTGTCTTTTAAATGTTGTAATGTGCTCACTTTCACCACATCCTCAGGACGTTCATTCCACACATGAACCACCCTGTGTAAAAAAAATTGCCCGTCATGTCTTTTTTAAATCTCTCTCCTCTCACCTTAAAAATGTTCCCCCTTGTCTTGAAATCCCACAACCTTTGGAAAATACAACTACCTATTCATTACTAGATATAGTAGGAACTGCAGATGCTGGAGAATCTTAGATAACAAGGTGTAGAGCTGGATGAACACAGCAGGCCAAGCAGCCCAGAACCAGCCCAACTTGTCCCCACCTCCCTAACCTGTCCTTCCTCCCACCTATTCCCTCCTCCCACCTCAAGCCCCACCCCCATCTCCTACCTACTAACCTCACCCACCCCCTTGACCTGTCCGTCCTCCCTGGACTGACCTATCTCCTCCCTAACTCCCCACCTACATTCACCTTTACTGGCTCCATCCCCACCTCTTTGACCTGTCTGTCTCCTCTCCACCTATCTTCTCCTCTATCATCTTCTATCCGCCTCCCCCTCTCTCCCTATTTATTTCAGAATCCCCTTCCCCTTCCCCATTTCTGAAGAAGGGTCTAGGCCCGAAATGTCAGCCTTCCTGCTCCTCTGATGTTGCTTGGCCTGCTGTGTTCATCCAGCTCTACACCTTGTTACCTATTCATTAACTCTATTTATACCCCTCATTATTTTATAAATTCTATATGGTTGCCTCTTAACCTCCTACACCCCTGTGAGAAAAGTCCCAGCTTATTCAGCCTTCCTGTATAACTCAAACTTTCCATATGCAACAACATCCTGGTAAATTTCTTCTGAACCATCTCCAGCCTAATATTATCCTTCCTATAACTGGGTGACCAGAACTGGACACAGTATTCCAGAAGAGGCCTCAGCAATGACCTGTACAACCTCAACATGACTTCCCAACTCATTTACTCAAAGAACCGAGCAATGAGGGCAAGCATGCCACATGGCTTTTAATCACCCTGTCTATATGTGATGCAAACTTCAAAGAATTATGTACCTGAACCCCTAGGTCCCACTGTTCTACAACACTACCCAAGGCCCTACCATTAATTGTATAAGCCCTACCCTTGTTTGTACCAAAATGTAATGCCTCTCATTTATCCAGATTGAATTCCATCTGCCATTTTTCAGCCCATTGACCCTTTTGGTCAAGGTTGTTTTGTAATCTTAGAAAACCTTCTTCACTCTCTGCTATGCCACCAGTTTTGGTGTTGCCCGCAAATTTACTAACCATGCGTTCTATATTTCACCTAAATCATTCGTATAAACGACAGACAAAAGAGGACCCAGAATTGATCCCTGTGGGACACCACTGGTCACAGGCCTCAAGTTTAAAAAGCAACCCTCCACCACCACTCTGTCTCCTGCTGTTAAGCCAATTACATATCCAATTGGCAAGTTCACCCTGAATCCCATGTGACCTAACTTTACCAATTAGTCTACTATGTGGAACCTTGTCGAAGGCTTTATTAAAATCCAAAGAAACAATGTCTACTGTTCTGTCCTCATCAATCTTTTTGGTAACTTCCTCAAAAAACTCAACCAAGCTTGTGAGACAAGATTTTCCTCGCATTAAACCATGCTGACTATCCCTAATCAATTTTTGCCTCTTTAAATGTCCGTAAGTCCAATCTTTTGTAATAATCTCCAACAATTTACCAACAACCGAATTCAGACTCACAGGTCTATAGTTCTTAGTTTCTCCTTACAACCTTCCTCAAACAAACGCACAACATTAGCCATCCTCCAGTCACCAGGCACCTCACCCATAGTTACAGATGATACAAATATTTCTGCAAGGGGTCTTGCAATTTCTTCCCTTACTTCCCACAATGTTCTGGGATACATTAGACCAAGTCCTAAGATTTATCTACCTTTATATTCTCTAAGACCTCCCGAACATCCTCTTCCATTTCTGAAGAAGGGTCTAGACCCAAAACGTCAGCTTTCCTGCTCCTCTGATGCTGCTTGGCCTGCTGTGTTCATCCAGCTCTACACCTTGTTATCTCTTCCATAATGTGAACTGTTTTTAAAACATTTCAGAGGCATATATGATGGTTCCTTGGTTGATTTTTTGAAGATGTCAATCAGGTCCACCTTTTCAGTTCACTCAAAGGAAGTCAGTGATACATAGAATGTAATTTCTATTTTCTGAACTTCCAATAGCTGATAACAGGAGGTTGAGCAATGAGCTTTCAAGCCTTCATGCTGTAGCATCATAGCCAAACTCTCTCTCACAGAAAACATAGTCTAAAACCCAGTTCAAACTCCCTGATGGACCAACTGTGTCCCCAGGAGGTCCCAGTCACCATTTAACATCTGCCAGCTGCTGGAGAATAAGGTCTCTTCCAGACTTGTTGGAACCAATTCCCAGGTACAGACCTCACTTTTTTCCAACATCTGCTATCTTTTTAAATACATTGCTCTTCCCCAGTGTTCAAGCATCTCTAGAACCTTTTTTGACCAAGAACAAACCTGCAATTAACTTCCAAGGCCTTACCTCAAGAACAAATGACAGCTTGCTTCTTCTCTCTTTTTTTACAAACATAAGCTACTGCCCATAATCTAAAGGAAATTTTCAGCTCACAGTTGACAGCTCCAAGAGAATAAAATAAAAATAATGAAAAATCAGCAGGGGTTCTAAGACTACACCCTTGTTATTAAATTGCAAAGGTTGAGAGGCTAAATGACCTACTCTTGTTTCATGTTCATATGCTGGTAAAAGCAGACTGAGGCAAGGGTTCAGAAGTGTCCAATTAAAGCTTGTCAAAGACTGGAGAAGTTTAATCAAATGATAAAAACCAAAAGAACTGCGGATGCTGTAAATCAGGAACAAAAACAAAAGTTGCTGGAGAAGCTCAGCAGGTCTGGCAGCA
>NC_063334.1:72240097-72265932 GCF_021869965.1 Rhincodon typus | reverse complement strand
GTTTTTGTTTCTGATTTACAGCACCCGCAGTTCTTTTGGTTTTTATTGTCCATAAATGAGTCAGTTAGGTAAAGGAGACAAGGTTCTGTGCCTCTGGTCAAAATCCATTGTTCTCTTATGGAGTTAGATAGACCTGTTAGTACCTCTCCAGGCATGATGACCAGAGATTAGGTTGCTTTGTTTTTGGACACTAATAGAGTATGCTTTCATTGTCTTGCTGTGAAGTGTCCTTGCAGTTAAAGGTGAGAAATTCCACCAGGGTGATATGTTTAGCTTTATTGTTGTCGTTACTAATGGAAATTTCTAGGGCAGTAGTTACCTTGCAAATCATGTAATCAAATCTATTTTCAAAAGTAAACAGATTTTTTTAAACAATATCAATTTATAATCTTTTCTGACTTGTTGACATGGCAATTGTCTATAGAACAGCCTTACATGGGTTTTGCTTTTTAACTTTTCAGATTTATGTAGTATTCTCTCCTGAGCTTTGGGAAACAAGTTATGCTGCATGAAGTGGTACAGGGGTAGGTTTGCTCGCCTCAGCTTTAACTGAAACAGTTAACAACCCTCAAATGCTACCACCTTCCATTCTAGAACATAGTGAAGGAAAACTGTAGATGGTGTACAAGGGAGGTGAGGGCTGATTTGTTCTGGTAGATCTGTTCTGCAAACTGTGTTTAATCCAGTTGCATATTGTTATGTAGGTAAAGCTTGTTAGTGTGAATCTAGGTGTTGACAGATCACCAAATAGCTTGTATATTTAGATAAATATCCTTTACCTGTAATATTCAGGAATGTTCTGTGGTGGTGAAATGGCTGTTGAAATGCTGACACCTACTAATTACAGCTGATGTGTTTACTCATCTGTTGGTGGAGAATGTCCCAAATATTTCAGACAACAGATGGGACTTTTTTTAAAGATTGCATGACTTGTAGTACTCTTAACTGCTGAAGATGAGAACTCTTCCTGGCTAAGAATACCTCATTCTTCCTGATGAGGAATCCCAGGAAATGTCAGCTTTTTCATATTCGTATGAGGTTGTTAGAATGCGAATTCATTTCTTCTTTGCTGAGTTGTTAGCTTGGGTAAGTCTAGGGTAGGTGTATCTCCAATACAGATAATAATCCTCAGGGAATACATTCACAGCTCCAATGATTGGATCTTTCAGCTATAGCTTGTTTGGATTAGTACTGAGTGGGAGAGGGTAGGGGAATGAAGTGAACTATACACATGATAAAAATTTTAAAAATAGAATAACGTCATGGACAGAGGCAATAAAAAAGTTTTTTTTTTATTTACACATATGCAAAGTGCTAACTGTACTCTTCCAATGGCACAATTGGATCCAAGCAATTGCAAATTGTTGGGTGCCTACACAGAATGTCAAATCAAACCAGGTTATCACACGTGTGATACTTAAAACAGGCATTTATGTACATTTATAGTTTCTTTTTGATTTGAAAAATTGATTTGAAAATTTGCTTCCCTACACTCATGCACCAACACTTTGAATCTAAAATGGGCTAGCTGTCATTCCTAGCAATAAATAATTTGCAATTTTCTTTGTTTTACCTTCCAATGGAGGCTGAGCTCATTTTCTCTTCCAGGTTTTGTTGTTATTTTGAACTATACCAATCAGATATTTAATTTGCTAAATTCAAGTTCATATCCAGAGGCTTGGATGCAATATCAATCTTTTGTGCCTTTTTATTCTCCGACAGTAAAAATCAGACTGTAAAACATTGGCGCATTAATTCTTAGTTAACACGTTATTGCATTTTAAATTTTGTTCCTAACCTCTTTCAAATTATCTCTTTCCTTTTGATTTCATTCAGTATGTTGTTAGATTATTTATTCTATTAATTCTTCTTTGGCCTGCAACTGTGAGATTCTTCACTCAAGATCCTGAAGAGATTTTCACAAGTATCTTGAAGCCTGATAATGCCATCAGCTTACGTCTGTTTTTATTTTCAATGATGCTCAGTAGATGAAAGAAACTTAATCTGAATTGTAAAATTGTATTCAGTCTGATATACAAAATGAATAATGATTTAAAGCTTGTGGTGGGTGTTAGAGTTACCATAAGAACAGAAGGTATATTAAGCATGTACATATTCTTACTTCAAAGGATTATTTATTTATCAATCATCTAAAGATTCCAAAACAGAATTTATGTCTTTATTGTAACCCAGATAAAGCTTTTGTGATACTGAGTTTACTTTTCTCTGCACAAACCTGAAAATCTAAAATAGTTGATGAAGAACAGAGATGCAACCTCTCTGCATGTAAATCACTAAATGACCTTAACTTTTTGTGTAACAAGCTGGTAAACAATTGTATGAAGCACTGATATTTCAAGATTAGCATCCAGCACCAAATGGGATTCCTGTAAAAAGGAACACCTCAGCAATATATTTATTGCTGATAGCAGCTGAGGAGCTGCTTAGAACCAGTAAAATCTCCAGGAGGCTGCAATGAGATGATCAGAAATTTGATTTTGGCTTCCATGTAAAGAGAGAATGCATTATCACACTGCACTCTTTCTAGTGAAGTGAGTGAAATGATTGACAAGCTCTTTATAGATAGATTGATAATTATTTTTAAATGGACATACCAAAAATGGCAGTTCTCCCCATGGGGAAGATTTTACCTTTTTGGTATTTTGCATCAGTCTTCATTATAGAGAATACAAATAACATTTCAGAAACAATTGTAAATTTGAAAATGGAAGTGGGTGTGGGGGGAGGAATTGAATAAAATTACAGCTACCAGGGAAGTGGTACTGAGCAAATCAAAGTACTGAAATAAACATAGAAAATGCAGGAGAAACCTCAGCAGGACCAGTAGCATCTGCGAAGAGAGAAACAGAGTTAATGCTATGAGTTCTGCATGTCTCTGCTTCAGAATTAACGGTTTATTACAGCTGTGGCCTTAAATATTTTGCTTCTGAACAGCTTGTTTCATTATTCTTCACTATTTCATTTCATGCAGCTGAGCTGAATATTGTGACCTAAGACAAAAAGAAAAAAAGTGGATAATGCCTCTCAATTTTAAAGTCCTTTAACTGTGCAATGAAATATATGTGTTTTGGTGGTTTTTGGATGGTCAACTATGAAGAAACTTAGTTTAATGGGTGAGTGCAGTAACTGAAAGCTCAGAGACTATTTTTACTTATTTTGATAATGTACCTTAACTTATGAATAAGAATAAAATTAATTAAAACCTAATTCAAGATGAGTTACATCATGTCTGATTTTCTACCTCAATCAATAGAAGTGATTACTTGATTTATGCTGATTATTGTGACATGATCTCCTAAAGAAAGTGAAAGACTGGGGCTGAGAAATCAAGTTATATTTGTAACACATTTTAACATAATATATCATCCTAAGACACTTCCCATAATCGTTTTGAAACAAAATATAACAATGAGGTAGGGACCCTTCATCAGGACTTTCATCAGGTAGGGAGATACCTACAGCCACATTCAGTGGGACAGCAGCAACTTTTGGGATATCAGAAGCTTCAACTTTGAGTAGGTGGGAATGCAAGACAAAGGCACAGGTAGCATGCAATCAGACACATGTGCAGGAAAGGTTACCCACCAAGAAGGGTCTATTATCTGAGGCTCATCTACCTTCAAATGTCAGAGTAGCACTGTCACCAATGATTTTGCCTCTCCAGAGAGGTGACCATAGGCAAGTGTGCCATACTGAAAGAAAAGGGGGAGTTATCAGGGGCCATTGCTGTGGTGGGCAAGTTGGAGAACTGAATGGTGAGGATTGGAGGCAACATGCTGGGGTGTAGAGGGGACAGTTTTGAAGGAAGGAGTCTCAGTCAATAATGATGGGAGACAAAGGGCATGAGAGGCTCAGGTTATATGAAGAGGGAGAGGGGACATCATCAATGGCCCCCACCACCATTGTTCCAATGGGAGCAGAGTTCATGATTAATATAATCAAACTGTAGGTCTGAGGTACAGAGGATTAGGTGGATTGATGATAAATAAAAGAGTTGGTGATAAGCCCAGAACTAACAGGATCAACATGGAGTCCAAGGAGGAAAGGAGCATTCTAGGTTTTGGGGGATGGAGTGGGTTATTTAGACTGACAGGCCAAAACTGTGACTCTGCAAGGCATCATGTGTTACCTTCTATCCTCTTCCAGGTCACTAATGTGCAATAGAATTTAAAAATGTCTGTCATCACATCCAAAGTGGATGGACAAAGTGCTTTCTTTCTGTATGAAGGAATGGGTTCTACTTCTGAGAGATGTGAGGGACTTCAAGCTGCAACTATATTAATGAGGCATATACACAATAACAGGTTAAAGTCATCTGTAATCATAAAATTCTTCATGTTAACTTCATGTAGTGGCTATTTGTACAGAATACAAATCCTGGCCATAAGTATCTCAGCCATATAATTAGTTATTACCATGTCTGATAGTCGGTGAAGCAGAGGCAATCACAGGGCACCTTTAAAGGCTTGCCTGAGGACCCCAAGTTTCAGTAATCCAACCAAACATACAATCTCCCACCGTATGTGTGCAACATGGTTTGTGCTGTATATGTCAGAATAAGCTCGACTCTGTCAGAGTTCCATGAGCAGATATTCCATTTCCTGTCCCAGTCCTCCATCCCCATTGGATGGACCACTGTGGGAACCTGTCATATGTGTGCGATGCAAATGCTAACTTATCTCAATAATGAGGATGTGTTCTGCTTCTGACATTCCCTGCATGAGCTCATCAGAATTGTGCCCAATGGGTCCAGTAATAGCAGCAGTTATCATTCACTGTGGCTGCTACACAAAGACATTCCAGCTGGATGACCTCACATTGGTTTACATTTGTGACAGAAATACAAAACTGTACTAATATACCTCCTGGCTCACCATGGTCTTGTGATCTCCACCATGAGGCAATCGCTGCAGGTATCATCTGACGGTGAGTTCAATGAAGACACAGTACAAACAAAACTGTTGTCCTGTGAGTTCATAACTTGGTGTGAGAGTGGAGCTGTCCTTTGTATGAGGAACGTTATTAACACAGCTCACAGAAACCTGTGATTTTGCATAACTAAAAGATGAACTAATTAAAGACAAGATTTTATTAGGCTTATGAGATCTTGTAGCAAGAGCACAGCTACTGAGAAGAGAAATCTGCTCTCAAGAAAGCATTAACATGAGCAGAAGTGCTGAGATTGTAAAGCAACCATTACAGCATATACATGTTAGAACACGGAGATAGCAAGAACTGCAGGTACTGGAGTCAGAGACGACACAGTGTGGAGCTGGAGGAACACAGCAAGTCAGGCAGCATCAGAGGAGTGGGAATGTTGATGTTTTGGGTCTGGACCCTTCTTCATACTCCAGCCTCAAAGGGCAGAAAGATCATAGCCATAGGGCACAATGTCAATACTGCAAAGGACAACACACAAAAGCAAAAAAGGCATGTCCATCATGGGGAAAGCAATGTTCTCACAGCAAGAATCTGAATCATTTGTCCACAAGTGTTTTATCAGAAAGAAGCATTACAAACTGGTACAAATAGTCATTGGAGAAATGTAACTCAAGGATTCACACAAAACACTTAAACCTTGCAACTGTACAGGTGACAAATGGTGAGTGACTGTAGGAATGAGAAATGCAGCAGTAGTATATCAGATAGGTACTAATGTGTCCTAAGACCATAAGATAGTGGAGCAGAATTAGGCCATTCGGCCCATTGAGTCTGCTTTACCATTCGACCATAGCTGATATGTTTCTCAATCCCATGGATTTGATTTGTTTTATTACTGTCAAGTGTACCAAAGTACAATGAAAAGTGTTCTCTCACATGCTTTCTAGGCAGGTTGAACTATACAAGTGCATCAGGGTAACAGAACAGAATGCAGGGCACAATGTCACAACTGCTGAGAAGGTGCAGAGAGAGATCAACATTAACATTAAAGAGGTCCATTCAAAAGTCTGATAACAGCAGGGAAGAAGCTGTTCTTGAACCTGTTCATACGTGTATACAAACTTTTATATCTTGTGCCTGATGGGAAGGTTGGAAGAGAGTATAATCACCATAAGAAAGGTATTTGTTCTAGTTGGTTGCTTTCCTGATGCAGTGGGAAGTATAGGTGAACTCAATGGATGGGAGGCTAGTTTGCGTGATGGACTGGTCAGTGTTTAAGACTCTCTGTGGTTTCTTTTGATCTTGGGGAGAGCAGTTGCCACACCATGCTGTGATGCATTCAGATAGGATGCTTTCTGTGGTGCATCTGTAAAAATTTGTAAGAGTCTTTATGGATATGTGAATTTCCTTGGCCTCCTGAGGAAGTAGGGGTATTGCTGTGCTTTCTTGACTATAGTGTTAACGTGGGAGGACAGGAACAGATTCTCCAGCTTCCTCCCCATAATCTTTGATCCTGTTATTAGTCAAGAACCTATCTATCTCTATCTTAAATATACTCACTGACTTGGCCTCTGAAGCAATAAATCCCAAGATTAACCACTCGCTGGCTGAAGATATTCCTCCTCATCTCAGTTCTAAAGGATCATCCCTTCACTCTGAGACTGTGCCCTCAGGTCCTAGTCTCTCCTACTGTTGGAAACATCTTCTCCACGTCCACTTTATCCAGACCCCTCGGTATTCTGTAAGTTTCAATGAGATACCCCCATCCTTCTAAACTTCATCAAATACAGGCTCAGAGTCCTCAACTACTCCTGATACGACAAACCCGTCATCCCTGAGATCATTCTTGTAAACCTCCTCTGGACCCCCTCCAAGGCCAGCACTTCTCCTGCCTTCCTTAGATATGGAGCCCAAAACTGCAACATCATGATCTTCAGTCTTGAAGAAAGTGCCTGAATATAGCAATCCAAAAGCGAAGCCTTTGGAAGTAAGGTTGAGGCTAAATGTGGTACTATCCCCGTTTCGTGAGAACAAATTGCTCTCAGTCTACGAATGCAAATCTGGTATTCCCGTTCATGGGCAGCAAGTAAAATCCACTAAGTTCAGCCCAAGCAAAGCCAAAGTTTGGACTGATAACCCCCAATGAGACAAAAGAGATTTGCAACATGTTACAGGACACGATTCACCATGGACTAAAAACCAAAAACTATATAAGCTGTAAATCAGGAGCAAAACAGAAATTGCTGGAAAAGCTCAGCAGGTCTGGTAGCATCTGTGAAGAGAAAACAGAGTTAACGTTTCGGGTCCAGTGACCCTTCCTCAAAACTAATGGTAACCAGGAAAATGTCAGTTTTTATGCAGAAGATAGGGTGGTGGGAAGTGGGGAGAGAGCCCAAAGAGAGAGAAGAACAGTTGGGCAGAGAAAGGAGTGGATAATGATCTGGCTAGGAGGGCGAATAGCTGTTAATGGCTAACAATAGAAAAAACATTGTTAGTCTTCCGATAAAATGGTGGCAGAGTAAGTTGCTCCATTCTGAGCTCCAATCTGCTCGCCAGTTCCCTTTCCATTTCCTTTCTTTTTCTCTACTTCACCTCTCTTCTCTCTGCTGTAATTCTATATCCCCCAAACACCCGCCCTTTTAACTACCTACCTAAGGAGTTGAGAAGGAGTTGGGTCGTGACCAGGAACTGCATGGCAGGAGCTGAAAGCATGGACCATGTCCTGCAGCGACGGTGGTTCGAGTGTGAGCCAGAGTTACAGCTGCAGATCAAGAGTGGGCTGGTTCAGTGGCAAGGGTGGGCAGGACAGGCTGCGGCCTCCTGGGTATCCTTGTGTGGATTTGGGACTTGGGACTCTGAGATCTTGACTTTTTTTGTTCTTGCTTATCTTTTGGCTCTGTTAAATCTTTTAATTCTGTTTTTTTGTAACCAAGTCGGTGCCAGTGAATGGCGATTTTGTGCACTTTTTGCTGTACTTATGTATTTCTATACAGATTACATGTACAAATAAATCTAATCTAATTTAAACCAACATTTTCCGAGCTACTATTAGTACTGAAGAAAGGTCACCAGACTGGAAACGTTAACTCTGATTTCTCTTCACAGATGCTGCCAGACCTGCTGAGCTTTTCCAGCAAGATTCACTGTGAAACAGATTCTAGAAGATTACAACATTGTGTTTATGGGGTTATGATGTGTTCCTGAAAAGGATATCATTGCAATGTAGATGAGACAAGACCAAGCAAGTTAGCATCTGCAGAGGAAACCCCAAATGCCCAGAAGGACAACCTAAAGGTGAAGATAGAAGTGCTTGACAAAAAAGAAATGAGCAAGGAAAGAAACAACTCTTACAGAATGAATTTGCAGCATGGTAGCGGTGCAACGTCTTGAAAGTTTAGAATATGAATCAATCAAAATGGTATAAATGAAGCTCTAAAGAGATCTCACTATTCTATGCAAAACAGCAAAGGGATTTTGCAACAACTTGCAAAAATCTTCACTACCCTGAATGTGAAGAATGGGTTGTGGCAAAGTGAAGCTGGATGAAAGCAGCAGCTTTCTAATTACATTCTGAACATTGTTTAGGAAGTACATATGATTGTGCACGTCTTCTATCATTTCAATGGGTGCAGAGGAGTATCCATGCAGACAGCATGAGATGGTTAGTGACCTTTCCAGAGTAGAAGTTATCATGGGTAATTAACTAGCTCATGGTTGCAGCGATAATGCAAGAAGCCATTGCTGACAACAATCAAACTCCATTGCGACTGCTTGGCAAAGTTCGCCAGATGAACCTGAAGCTAAATAAGGAAAGATTGCATTTAAAGATGCTCAATGTCACATACATAGGCCATGTACAGACAGCAAAAGGTCTTTGCCCATATCCCAAAAAATTAAGACCTGTAGCAGCACTGCAGCAATCAAGGGACATAAAAGCAATGTCATGATTTGTTGGATTTGTCAACTTGTTCGCAAAGTTCTTGTCCAATTTGTTGTCAGAGTGTGAACCATTACACTAGATACTGCCATGGACATGTAGTAATATTGTGTGACAGACCAAGAAGCAATATTCACTAAAATCGAACAACTAGTAATGGTAACTCCAGTGTAGAAATACAATGACATACAACTGATGAAGTCACTCTGTAATACCAGTGAGAATGGACTTGGAACAACACTAATGCAGCCAGGGCTTGCATCAAGGGTGTTGATGGAAATGGAATGATTATACTCAGAACTCTTTCGTCTGGACCTACCTGAAACAGACAAATGACTGAAATTTACCAGCAATCAGCTGCACAGCAGGACCCGCTGTGGTGCCACAGCTCTGGCTGCTCTGTCAACCTGATGGGCCACCCACTCATCAGTATCCAAAGTGGAATACTTGTTTGACAGGGGGACAGCTGCAAAGACTCCTACACTTACTGCCTGCCCCATCCGATGGTCACCCATCTGTACCTTGTGTGTGACCACATTTCTGTGACTTCTATTTATGATGCTCCCCACCATTTATGTGCTCCTTCGTGTCTCCAACTGCTGCTGAAGCTGATCTATTTGTGTGGTAAGCAGCTGAAATTGGGTACACATCCTGCAGATGTAATTATTAGGGAAGCTCTCAGTGCCCATGATTGACTATATCATGCAGGCAGAACACAAAAGCCCACCAACTGACATGAGTAATCCTCTTAGGGCTGTTAGATTATGAGTTCAATTTTCATTAGCTACCTAAAAATTACAGTTATTACTCTCTAACAAATAGCAACCCCCAAATTACTCAAAATCTGAAGTCCATGCACTAACCAGAAGATGAACTAACTGTAGTAACCCTTTAGAAAGACTGCATCACACTTATGCTGTACTGCAGTGTTAACATAGACTTGCACTGACCTGCACTGAACAATCAGAAACCATGCTCCTTTCCGCACCCCCAGCCCCTGACATCAGCAGATGCTTCCCTGGATTGGGTGGTTGCTGGTTCCTCCTGAAAGGAACATGCCTGACCTGAAATTATGCCCGCGAACCCCTGCACTCAATTTTAAATCTTCCCCGGTATCTGCTCCTCCCCCTGGCACCTTGCTGCTGGCTCCTCCTGAAAAGAACATGCTCGAACCGAAACTTTATTTTGTTTTGATTAGTGTTGCTAGTGCCTGCTGGTGAGCTATGTCTCTGCAGCTGGCCAAGAGAGGAATGGCCCAGGTTGCTGGTACTTGGAGGACTTCCAGAGACCAGGTGCCAGCTCAGCCCCAGGGAGGAGAGCACCCTATTGCGTTGGCACTTTGTGACTTAGCACAAAAGCATAGTCAGACACAGGAGTGACAGCACGTTTGTTGGGGGCACTGGGCAAACTAACACAAAAGACCTTCACAAGTAAAAAGTGCAGCTGCCTTCTAAAGGATTGGAAGACCAGGCATCATGTTCACGCTGTTCCCGATCCAATGGAAAGGCTGAGGAAGCAGTGAAAACCATAAGGAATCATAAAGAATTCAACCAAATCCGGCCCACACACAAGAAAACCTTCATAAACAAAATCAGAAAGTGTGGGAGAAACTCAGCAGGTCTGGCAGCATCTGTGGAGGTAGAAGCTGAGCAAATGTTTTGAATCATGTATGACCCTTCTGCAGAACTGTAGGTTACTGGAACATGATGGTTTTTATGCTGTTCACGGTAGGTGGAACAGAGTGTAAGTGTGCTCAGAGCAACAAAAAATACAAAAGCTGTGGTAACAGTGGTTAAAAGAAGGATAGATATGTAAAATACGTGTAAATGTTACGTATGAAAAGGAAGAAATGGGGCCCATTGTGCTGAAAGTAAAACAAACAAAATGCAAACAAGACACACCTGGGGAAGGTTGGGCGCTGAAAGAAAAGTGGAGCACAGAGGTCATACTCTGAAGTTGTGGAACTCAGGCTGTACGTGCATAACTGGGAAATAAAGTGTAGTTCCTCCAGCTTGCTTTGAACTTTGTTGTAATAATGTAGCCAGCCCAGGATGGAAATGTTAACATAGAAGCAAGGAGGTTTATTGAAATAGCAGCAACTGAAAGGTCACAGTCATTTCTATGCTAAGAGTCGTGGTGTTCTGCAAATTATTCATGCAGTCTGTGTTTGATGGTTGCCAATGTAAAGGAGACTCCATCATGAGCAGCAAATATAGCAGATTAGATTGAAGGAAGCACAAGTGTTATGAACCAGACTGAACCCCCTTCAAATATATCAAGAAGATAGCCCAGACCCTAACTTTTCTTATTTAAAGCTAAGTGTAAGAGATGTAATTCAATTGGTTACACTACTTGACTGTAAGCAAAACATACTTTATTCTATTCTACAGTTAAAATTCAAACAAAAGAAAGAAGAATTGGTCTAATGTTAACCCAATTGGATAACTTAACAGAATAATAGATTGTCTAACGACTAAACAGCAACTGTTCCAAAATAGTAAGACCCCATAAACACACCCTTGGTAAAGACAAATTCAGTAAATAGACTGTCTCACATGCAATGTTTCTCAAGTCCAGGAGAAAAGATCATCAAGAGAAAATTCTGGTAGAGAGAGAGAACTTCAGCCTTTTGCTGTAACAGAGAAAGGTGAAGCTGCTTCCACATCCACTTCAAAAACACCAGCAACTGCTGAAATTAAACTAAAATCCTAGTTCTGTGGGAGCCTGACTCCACCCATTCATGCTGCTTCTACTGTTCTAACCTTGGAAAAAAACCCCAAGGCTTCACAGGTTGTTTAGTGGTTTGGAACAGACCTCTCAACACCTCTGTCCCAACATTTCTTCATAAGAATAGGACAAAATGTACCTCTTAAAGCTAAAGTATCAACACATAAATAAAACACTGCTTCTCCTGGAAACTGTGTTTGGACCCTTGGATAATGAGAAAGGAGGAGATAAATGGGCAAGTGTTACACCTTCTGTGTTTACATGAGAAGGTGCCATGGGGTGTGAGGAAATGTTAGGAGTTATGAAAGAGTTTACCAAGGTGTCACAGAGGGAATGGTCCTGTGGAATGCTGACAGCTTAGGGAAAGAGAAGATGTGTTTGATGGTGATATCTTGCTGGAGGCCATAGAAATGGTCAAAGATGATCCTTTCATTACAGAGACTGTGGGGTGAAAACTGAGGACAACAAAAACCCTATTGTAGGAGGGGAAGGAAGGGGTGTGGGCAGAATTGTGAGAGATGCATTAGATACATTTGAGGATCCTCTTAACCACAGCAAGAGGGTATCCTCAGTTGATGAAAAAGGAGGACATGTCAAAGACATCCTGGTGGAAGGTGACATCATTGGAACAGATACAACAGTGATAGAGAGACTGGGAAGATAGAATGGAATCCTTGCAAGTCCTTCTCACATTTTCATTTATTTTACATCTTTCCCTTCTTTATCACCATTATCACTGTCCTTGTCTTTGCTCTGAGTACCCTCACAATATGTTCCACTTGGTCCTCCCCCAACCTCTGTCAACAGCGTGAAAAGTAACAATTTCCAGTCCTTTTGAGTTCCTAAGAAGAGACATACTGGACTCAAAACACTACCTCTCTTTTTCTCTCTCCATAGATGCTGCTAGAACTTTTGGGCTTCATGGCACATTCTGCTTTTATTTCAATTTCCAGTATTGGCATTACTTTGCTTTTACAAGAAAGTCTTTCAGTGGAGAAACATGTCAGCTGAAGGCATGGAAAGTAGTCCAGTATAAATACTATTTTCACACTGCACTCAATCTATATTTCCAATAGCAAAAAAGCTATTGAAGCAAAGCATATTTACAGTCTGAGTGACAAAGTCAAGATGAAATAGCTGAAAGCCTAATTTCCTTTTGACAGGACAACTAAACCATTGTTCAAGGTGACCTTTAGAGAGACAATGGGAGGAGAAACCTTTAATCCTTTCAACAAAAGACAGCCAACTGGCAACTTAGGACTTGTACAGAGCAGTTGTCAAATCCATTGTGGGTGGTGTAAGTGAACGGCCAAATGTACTGTCACAACAGCTGTCACATACACACAACTGGTGAGCCTGTTTCTGCACTGCAGGCAATCAGTTAGGAAGTTGTGAACTTACTACTTGCACAAACCACAGATCAACCATTGGTTACAAAGGTCTACAGTGCCCTACAGTGGAATTGGAACAACAACAGGTACAGTGACACCAAATGATGTATGAATGACACTTCCCAGAGAAGGAATACTGCTCAGAGGAACAGTCAATGACAATGTGCATGCATACTATAATGAAACCAGTGCAATATGAAGACTTGTTGGCAAAGCATGCGTGTAGACTGATGCGAATAACCAACTGTCAATTCATGAGAGCAGTTGTGTTTGTAGTGGGTAACTTGGGTGGCACACAATGTAACTTGATAATGTTACAATATTTTGTAGTATTAAACTAGGAATGTTTGGGCTAGAAATTTGATGTTGTACTAATGTTCCTCCTGACATGCCATATTCATGACCTCTACAATGAAGTACTTACTGCAGAAATCGATTTTTATCACCACTTCAATAAAAAAACATACTGCAAGCAAGATTTTTGTCCTGGCAACTCATACAGCTTACTTTATATCCATTCACCACAGTTTTAGCCATTCACTTAACCATTCTATTGCTACAGTCCCATCTGTCTTTACCTCAATGGCAAATTTGGATAAGTGGCTTCTTCTCCTATCATCTAAGTTGTTTATGATTATGGTGAGTAGTTGAAGTGCCCGCATAGATTTTTACAGAACATCATGCATCTCATTATCCATATCCTATATCTCCTGTTGCTCAGCCAATTTCTAAACAAGTCAATAATTTGTTTTCAGTTTCTTAACTTTAACTAACAGTCTTTTATGAAGGATTCTTTCACTCAGATTGTGGAGTAACATATTCGATTATTCAATGTGTGATACAACTCTTGAATTGAGAGAACCTTGGAAGATTACACTTGGAAGAAATAGAGCTTTGGCAATATTCTCACTTACTTCCTTTAAAGTTTGTCTGGGAGGGAAGAATGATTAAACTGGAGATGTCATCTGTGATGTTTTTATTCTTGTACTTCACTTTTACAACTTCTTTTACTTCTTCCTACAAGAATGTTAAAAAAAAACATGGTGCATCAATGGCTTTTAAAAATGTTAAGTTCTGAAAGTTGGATAGTTACTTTCTAGATAATAATTCTGCACCAAAAAGTGATTGTAAACATTAAAGTAATGCTTTTCTATTGACAGCTCTTTTGGATTACTGTGTGCAATTCTGGTCTTCCCTGTTAGGAAGGGTGTTGTGAAAATTAAAAGGGTTTAGAAAAGATTTACAAGGATGTTGCCAGGATTGGAGGCTTTGAGATATAGGGAGAGGCTAAATAGACTGGGGCTATTTTTCCTGGAGTGTCGGAGGCTGAGTGATGACCTAAGAGAGGTTTATAAAATCATGAGGGGCATGGATAGGGTAAATAGGCAAGGTCTTTTCCATGGGGTGGGGGAGTCCAAAACTAGAGGGCATAGGTTTAAGGTGAGAGGGGAAAGATTGAAAAGGGACCTAAGGAGCAATTTTTTCATGCAGAGGGTGGTGTGTGTATGGAATGAGCTGCCAGAGGAAGTGGTAAAGGCTGCTACAATTACAAGATTTGAAAACATCTGGATGAATATATGACTAGGAATGGTTTAGAGGGATATGGGCCAAATTCTGGCAAATAGGACTAGATTTACTTAGGATATCCAATTGGCATGGAATTGTGGGACTGAAGGGTCTGTTTCTGGGTTGTACATCTCTATGATGCCATGACAGCAGTTATCCAACATATTATGCAACAATTTTCTGTTTCAGAATTAATGTAACAATCCTCCTCATTACTAAAACTATTACACCAGTCTTTATAGACACTTTCAGGAATCAATAGTTACATCCTCATCAGTGGTGTGACCCTTAGATCTTTTACTTATAAATTCTGTGCCTGATACTACCTCTCTCATTAACACCTGAAGAAGGAGTAAGACTCCAAAAGCTTGTGTTTTCAAATAAACCTATTGGACTATAACCTGGTGTTGTGTGATTTCTGACAACACTGGCACTCCAGATCATTAGAGCCTCACAGGCAGAGGTGTAAGGATTATTGATTATATGAGGGATTAATGATTATCCGGGATATGCAGGAATGTAGAGTTGAGGTTAAGATCACATCAGCCATGATCTTGTTGAATGGTGGAGTAGGTTTGAAGGGCTGAGTGACCAGATAAGTTCCTTCTCATACAGTCATATTAGTATTTATTCAATAAAAATAATGCTAATCATTAGTCTGCTTTTTGTATTGGTATAAACAGCCAATGATATGAATAACAATTTTTTTTGCATATATTTGACAAGCTTGTTGGAGGGAATTTTCCACATTGTGGGAGGAAGTTTGGGAATGTTCTGAAAACTAAGGTTACAACTCTGATGGTGTCTTGCTCTAGTCTGTCCTTTCCCAGAGTGGGATTGAAGCTGTGTGGGTATTACATTTAACTTGTCTTGCATACACTTAACAAGTGGTTGAGAGTTTCATGACGGCAATTAAGACAGTTATTAACACTGAATTGTGGATGTCCCAGCCATGGGCGTACACCTCAATACGCCAGAAATCTGCCAAGTCACCAAGGTGAGAAGACAATAAACTGAAGAACTCCAGCCATGGTCATTGAGAGGCTGATGTTCATGTCCTTCGTCTCTCTGACAGTATTTTCACTGCTTCTCGGGTGATTGCAATCATCATGGCAGACACTATGTTCATCTAACAATTCACTCATATTCAGCTGTGCTTCCCCACCGACAGCCTTCACCCCAAGAATCCCTATCTCCTACTTCAGTTAGGCGACAAGAGCAAAGGCCACAGCCCCATCAAATGCTCCATAGTACGGATGGCTGCACACTAAGATCCAGCTGGAAGAAGGCAGCAGCTACCCACAAGGGCAGACAGACAGTGAATCAGTTCTCTCAACATATCTGAGCATCAGTGCCATATTACAGGGCACTCCGCAGCTACCTGGAACAAAAGTTCATTGTGAGTGAAGCAGGTGGATAAAAACTGGCAAAGGTGGCTACAGTGAAGAGCATCACAACGAACCTGCCCCAATTCCCACACCTCTCCCCACCAGACAACCCAACTTCCCAACTGGCTCTTTGTCTCTCTCCAAGTTGTGTGCTGTTTTCTCCTCCAAGGAGATAAAACAGGCATGTGAGTAGTTAGGGTGGCTTGTGAAGAGGAGGAAAGATAAACATTTATAAAGCATGATTATGAGGAATGGGTGTTGGTGGACAATAGGCTAGAGATGAGTATCAGTGTTGTTTGCTCAGATGGCGGAATGTGGTATCTGCCAGGAAATTACTGAGCATGGTTGCAGATTGTGTTGACCTGAGGCATGCAGAACAGGAGAATGCTGTATAAATCAGAATATAGGAATTGGGATTGAATATGTCATGATATGCACTTTTCCCACCATCTTGTCATTCTTGATCTCCCAGTTGGACAACGCACTTTCCTGCTGCTGACTCCCTTGGCCACTGTCTTTGGGAGATCTCATGTCACTATCCCTCGGATCTCACAGCATCCATTTATGTGTTTGCTGCAGCATTAAAATCCAGGGATAGTGAGCATTTGTTTTTATATCACTTGGCTCCTTAAATTAGAAATCCATCCTTTGACAGGATAGATGTGTCATCCTGCCCTTTGTTCTTAATTAGATAAGGTGGGCTGATAATTGGCTTGTCTGTAGCTCTGCTGAAGAGCAATTACTAGCATGTTGTGCAGGGAGTCAGGTTCCAAACTCAGCCACAGTCAAACTATTGCACCAGAGACTAAGTTACTAAGATTCTTTCCAAAATTCATTACATCAAAATAGTATTCTTGAATATCAATAATAGGCTATTCTAACAAGATTCAAGGATACATAAATGTTGAAACAAAATATTATTTTCTCAGTTTTTTCATGTTATTCTGTTATATGTATGTGAAACTTAAATAGTTTCTCAATGTGAGTAATAAAAAAAATCAGACAAAAGAATATGTTGTCACATTATTTTGCTAAATAGCTAATGAAGATAGAAAACATACACAAAATATGGTGCCTCAGGGAAAGTTAGGCTCCTAATAACTGCAAAAGCTGCACGTTCACAAGCTATCAGGAGAATTACTTGTTGCTTTTCATCTGCCCCAAAGTCATTTGCCCAGAAAGGATAATACATTCTTTCCACATATGGGCCCAATCTTCGATGGCATGATTGAACGAGTTAAACTTCCAAATAATGGCATTGATGCCAGAAGTGTTTACTAATAACTCAAAAACAACTGGTATGAATGAATTTCTTCAGGAGCGGGCTTTTCTCTCATCGCCACTGAAATAACTCTGCAGAGACTGGTATCCTGTCACTAATTCACCCTTTATTTAAACTTGGTAAGTCCCTGACGTGATCCAACTTCCTCAGAGCCAGCTTTCAGAGTGAACAGAACCTTTGACACTCCTGATTACATCTATGAGGTCTACCTGGCTGATCTTGTTATTATCACTACACTCCCAAAGTATTCACAATGATCCATTAGTGCAGTTACCAAAACAGTACAAAGTACTCCAGATGTAGTCATGCTGATGCCCTGTATAATTCAACCATAACGTCATTACCCATGCATTCAATGCCCCTCACAATAAACCATAACATTCTATTAGCTTTCCTGATTACTTGTTGTATCTACACACTAACCTTCTGTGATTCATGCACCGGGACAACCAGATGTCTTGCATCTCAGAGCTCTGCAACTTTTCAGCATTTAAATAATATGCTTCCTTTTATTCCTTTTGCCAAAATGGCCAATTTCACACTTTCCTACATTATACACTATTTGCCAGATCTTTGTCCACTCACTTAACATATTTGTATGCCTTCATAGTTCCTAATGTCCTTTTCACAACTCACTTTACTACCTACCTTTAAGTCATCATCATATTTAGCTATTGCAACTTTAGACCCTTCATCCAAAACATTTGTATAAAATGTAAAGATTTGAAGCTCCAGTTCCAATCTCGGTGGCACACCACTCGTGACTTCTAGCCAGAATGAAAAAGACTCACTTATTCCTTCTCTCTGCTTCCTGTTAGCAAGCCAATCTTCTATCCAGGCCAAGATGTTATCCCCTAGTCCATCAGCTTTTATTTTCCACATAAACGTTTGATGTGGGACTTTAGCAAATAGCTTCTGGAAATCTTAGTATAGTACATCCATGGTTCCCTTTATCTACAGTACAAATTAATTCTTCAAAGAACTCCTACATATTAGTTAAAAATGATTTATCGTTGTCAAAACCATGTACCTGATTACCTTGAACTTATCCAAGTTCTAATGTCTTTAACAATAGTTTCAACTATTTCTCCTATGACCATGGTACAGTAAATGGCCAGTACTTTTGGTTTACTGCCTCTCTCTCCTTTTCAATAAAGAAATTACCTTTCTTTTCCAATCTAAAGGAACCTTCCCTTAATCTAATGAGTTTTAGAAAATTAAAACCAACTAGTTCACTGGCTGCTTCTATCAAAATATTAGGATGGAATTGATTAGGACCTGGGGACTTGTCAATTTGCAGTTCTAACAATTTATGCAGTAGAACTTCCCTGGTAATTGTAATTTTCCTGCGTTTCTTTTTTTCATTTCTTGATTTACAACTATTTCCAGGATATTACTTGTATGTTCTCCAGTGAAGACTAACATAAAATATCTGCTCAATTTAACTGTCATCTCTTGATTCTCTATTACTAATTTCCCAGAGTCATTTTCTATAGGACCAACTCTTACTTTGTTGGCTGTTTGCTTTTGTAAGTATCTGAAGAAACTTTTCCTATGTTTTTATATTTCTGGTTAACTTTTTCGCCTGTTCTAAATTTTCCCTCCTTATGAATCTTTTATTACTTCTTTCCTTTTTTTCATAGTCCATCCAATTTTTTGATCTGCCACCTAGCTTTGCAGAATTATGCATCCTTTCTTTGTGTTTGATACTAGTTTTGACCGTTTTAGTTAACCACAGATGGCGGGTCTATCCCTTAGAACTTTTTTTTTATTTTGGAATATATCTGTTCTGCATTTTCTGGACTAGCCACTTTAATTTTTGCCACTGCATCTCTAATGACCTATCCCATAACCTAAATTGTCAGTTCTCTTTTACTAGCCTTGCCTTCATGTCCTCATAATTACCCTTGACAAAATTCAAAATAGTCTCAGACCCACACTTAAGCTGTATGTAAAACTCAATTATGTTATAATCCCTGCTACCCTCAGATGCTTTCACTATGAGGTCAGTAATTATTCCTATCTCATTTGTCAAAACCACAGAAGGGTCTAGGCCCGAAACGTCAGCCTCTCTGCTCCTATGATGCTGCTTGGCCTGCTGTGTTCATCCAGCCCTGCACCTTGTTGTCTCTACTATAGCCTGCTCTCTGGTTTGTGCCATAACATTCAATAACTTCCTCATCTAGGTTAGATTTTCCCATCTGATTTTTCCAGTCTTTATGTTGGTTAAAATCATTGCACCCTTTTGACAAGGTCCCATTATTTCTTCCTTGATGCCGTTTCCTACCATATGATTACTGTTAGGGCCCTGTAATCAACTCCCACAACTGACCTCTTGCCTTTCTCATTCATCATCTCTACCCGCAATGCTTCTTTATCCTGGTTTCCTGATTTAGATCATCTTTCTTTGTTGTGCTAATACCTCCTTTGATTAACAGAGTCGTACTCCACCCTTTTCTAGCTTCTTGTCTGTCCTAAATGTCTCACACTCATCAATATTCAGATCTCAATCTAGGTCATCCTGTAGCTGCATCTCTGTAATTGACACTAGATTGTACTTACCTATCTCAGTTTGTACTACTAGTGCATGTTTTGTTTTGAATGCTGTGTGCCTTCAAATGCAGTGCCTTAAGTTTGTCTTTTTATTGTTTTTGTAACCTCTAGTTGTATCTGTTCATTTAGCTTCAGATCTGCAATCGCTGTCCTTTCCTGTCATTGTCTGTTTACCATTTCCCAAATGTGCTTTCTTCCTCGGTTGCTTTTTCCCATTCTTTGATTCACCACAACTTTTCAAATATGGGCCCTTGTCCCCCAACTATTTTGTTAAAAACCCATTGTACTTCTCCAGTCATGCAGTGTGCAACTGATGATAGTGATTGATACACGTGGAAAATAAAGTACAATGTACATTAATGTAAGGTTCTCCAATGCTGACTTCTTCAGGATTCTTTTAAGCAAATGCAGCATGAACCCATGTGACATAACTAATCAGAATTTGATTTTTGCTGTGAAGCAATACAAACTGGGAGACTCCAGGCCATGCAGGCTCAGTTGCTTGAGCTGTTGGTGGCTATCACACCTCCCCAGGCAGCTTGCCTGAATGCTGAATTAAATTTCAGACTACCTGCCTTCATCAGCAATGGCCCACAGAGAAGACCCAGAGGGGAGTGTATTAACAGTGGAGCGCGATTCAGCATTAGTCACTGGCCAATAGGTCCTCAGGAGGGCTATAGGAGGATAACGGGCACAGATGGCAGCAGCAGCTGTAGAGTTCCTAGTGTATCCTGTCTGCTTTATTTAGCATAAACTGATTTAAAAGAAAAGGTCTTAAACTGGCCTGGCATATTCAAGGGGGTTAACACTTGTCTTAAGGTAACTGCTAGAGATACCTGAAAAATGGTCTGATCCCATTACGGGAGTGACATTTATCTGGATTCTTTGAGGGAAAAGTATTGTTCCCACAATGGTCTTCATTGTCCTGTTCATCACTGCAAAAGGAATTCAACAAAATCCTATTATAAATCCCCAGTGTGTGGAATCCATCCAGTTTTTTTTTACAAAGTAATCTCTGAGTGAGTCGGAATGAACTTTGTGGCATTTGTGTAACATTTGAATTTAAGTTCAATTTTCTGCTGTGTTAAGTAACTGATTTTCACAAGGCAGATTGTTTCCTCATCAACATAATGCATGAGTGACTAGTTCTAAAATACATTCGCTAGAACTTTTCCAGCTTGACAAAGATGGGTTCTAATGTGTACAGGATGGGCAAGTTCTGTAAATTGACGATGGTTGGGAGACTGACATCTTAGATACATAAAAGCATAGAAAATATGTCACCTATTTGTCCATCTACCCAACTTCTCTGGAACCCCCCCAAGCCTCCTTTGCATCACCTGAAAACTCATCATCCCAACTACCTTTGTAATTATCAGCAAACTTCGAAATATTGCAATCAATTCCCTCATCCAAGTAATTTATACATATATATTGTGAATACCTGGAGCCCAAGCACTGATCCCAACTGTATACCTCATGTCACTGCCTGCCACCTGAAAAAGATCCATGTTTCTAGTCTATTGATTAAGTAATTCCAGCAAATTACCCACAATCAATTTGTTGACTAGCCTCTTTTGTGGGACCTTATCAAAAGCCTTTTTGAAATTCAAATGCATTCCATCCACTGATTCTCCCTTATCTATTCTGCTAGCTATATCCTCAAAAAACTCCAGAAGATTAGTAAAGCATGATTTCCCTTTCAAAAGCTGATTTTGTCTAGTCCTGTTCAGGCTTTCAAAATGTTCAGTTATCATGTTTCATATTACAGACTCTTGTATTTTTCCTTCGACCGAAGTTAGGCTGATTGGTCTGTCATTTTTCCCACTTCCTCTCTTCTTAAGTAATGGGGTTATGTTTGCCATCCTCCAATTTGCAAGAATGGCTCCATAGAACTTTGGAAGATGACCACAATTGATCCAATATTTCCAGGGCCACTTCCTTCAGCACTCTGGGATGTAGATTATTTAATGGTATCAGGCCCCAGTGATTTGTCAACAGCTATCATCATTAATTGCTCTAGCACCACTTTTTTTTAAACTAATAGCGATTTCCTTCAATTCCTCCCTCTTGCTAGACCATTACTTCCAGAATATTGCTGGGAATTATTTGTGTCATCTTTGAAAAGAAAGAACCATAATATGTGTTCAATTATTTTGCTGTTTCTTTGTTCCCCATCATAATTTCCTCAGGTTCTGATAGTAAGAGATTATATGTGTCTTTTACTGTAATCTCTTCACATGTTTATAGAAGGTTTTACAATCAGGTTTATGTTCTCTTTAAGTTTAATGACATACTTTATTTTCCCTCTCTTGATCAACTTTTTTTGTGCAATTTTGCTGAATTTTACATGCTCCCAATTCTTAGGCTTGCTGCTTTATCTGGCAATGTTATATATAGAGTCATTGAGTCATAGGGACGTGCAGCACAGAAACAGACCCTTCGGTCCAACTCATCCAAACAGACATCCTAAATAAATGGGCCAGCATTTGGCCCATATTCCTCCAACCCTTTCCTATTCACATATATATCCAGGTGCCTTTTAAATCTTGTAATTGTACCAGCCTCCACCACTTTCTCTGGCAGCTCATTCCACACATGCACCATCTGCATGATAAAGTTGCCCCTTAGGTCTCTTTTAAATCTTTCTCCTCTCATTTTAACCCATGCCCTCTAGGTTTGGACCCTCCCATCCCAGGAAAAAGACCTTGTCTATTTACCCTATCCATGCGCCCCATGATTTTATAAACCTCTATAAAGTCACCCCTCAGCCTCCAACGCTACAAGGAAAATAGCCCCAGTCTAAAATTCATGATCATAAGTTCAGAGCTCCATTGTGATCATGTATTAACTTTATTAAATATAGAATGTATTTATTTACATCACTCCCTTCAATATTGCTGCCTTGCAAATTTGAGGAGATGAGTACCTAACAGTATACTACTTATGCTTCTTATGAATTGTACGCCGCCTCTTGCTAAAATAGTTGTATCTCGTGATTATGCTCCCAACTCGTGGTCATTCAAAATTAGTCATATCTTGGAGTGAAACCTGTCTTGACAGACCTTACACAAAACACAAACTATTTTACATTATAGACGATTAGAATAATCCTATTACACATATCAGAAAGAAATATTCAACCCTTTTACACCAGCTGCAATCTTCCAGACCTTTAAACCTCATCCCACTGGTGCAGTTTAACTTTTGATAAATTTCTGTGCATTTATTCAATGCTATTAGTTAATGGCACTCCCGGAGACCCTTAAAACAGACTGTGCACTCCACTCATCTGTTACTTAACATAGGTTGCCTAAATACCTCTCTGCAATAACCTTAAAAGGTTTCATCTTCTTTGATACCTCACAGCCTTATGCTTCTGGACATCCCCTCCTGCTAATATCTATGCTTCTTGGGGCCGCTCCTTGACATTTGCTGCTTGAAGACCTCTACTTGTCTCTCTCTTTCCCCTCTTTATCTTTTTCTCTCTCTGTGCCTGCCCTTTTTGCACTCGCAGCCCTTTTCACGCTCTTTTTTCTTTCCTCTGTTGCAGTCTTTTTCTCTGCTCCCATCTTTTCTCTGCAGTCTGTCAACTCGCTCATCTTGAAGATGTACCATGAGGACTTTTAGAGGTTGGCATTTCGGTTGCTGATGCCTGTAGATGTGGCATAAATTTGGGGTGGCGTGGTGGCTCAGTGGTTAGCACTGCTGCCTCACAGCACTAGGGATCTAGGTTCAATTCCACCCTCAGGTAACTGTCTGTGTGGAGTTCGCACATTCTCCCCGTGCCTGCATGGGTTTTCTCCAGGTGCTCCAGTTTCCTCCCACAGACCAAAGATGTGCCGAATAGGTGGATTGGCTATGCTAAATTGCCCACAGTGTCTCGGATAGGAAGTGTAGGGGGTGGCTATGGGTGAAATGCTCCTCAGAGGGTTGGTGTGGACTTGATGGGCCAAATGGCCTGTTTCTACAGTGTGGGGATTCTATTCAGCCTCTCCCTATAGCTCAAAACCTCCTCCCTGGCAACATCCTTGTAAATCTTTTCTGCACCCTTTCAAGTTTTACAACATCCTTCCTATAGTAGGGAGGCCACAACTGCGCACAGTATTTCAAAAGTGGTCTAACCAATGTCCTGTACAGCCGCAACATGACCTCCCACTGCTTTACTCAATGCACGGACCAATAAAGGCAAGCACACCAAACACTTTCTTCACTATCCTGTCTACCTGCAACTCTACTTTCAACGAACTAAGAACCTGCACTCCAAGGTCTCTTTGTTCAGCAACACTCCCCAGGACATTATTGTCTCTGAATTCTCGTTATTTCATTTTTGAAGGCTTCCCATTTTCCAGCTGTCCCTTTACCTGCGAACATCCGCCCCCAATTACCTTTTGAAAATTCTTGCCTAATACCGTCAAAGTAGGCCTTCCTCCAATTTGGAATTTTAACTTATGTATCTGGTCTATCCTTTCCATCACTATTTTATAACTAATAGAATTATAGTCACTGACCTCAAAGTGCCCCTGCCCCCACCCTCCCCGCCCCCCCCCCCCCCCCCCTGATACCTCAGTCACTTGCCTTGCCTTATTTCCCAAGAGTAGGTCGCGATATGCACCTTCTACAGTAGGTACATCCACATACTGAATCAGAAAATTTTCTTGTACACACTTAACAAATTCGTCTCCATCCAAGCCCTTAACACTATGGTAGTCCTCGTCTATGTTTGCAAAGTTAAAATCCCTTAACATTACTGCCCTATTATTCTCACTGATAACTGAGAGCTCCTTACAAACATGTTTCTCAATTTCCTGCTGATTACTGGGGGCGTCAACAATACAATCCCATTAAGGTAATCATCCCTTTCTTATTGCTCAGTTCCACCTAAATAACTTCCCTGGACATATTCCCAGGAATATCCTCCCTAAGTACAGCCGTAATGTTATCCCTAATCAAAACGGCATTCCCCCTCCTCTCTTACCCTGCTTTCTATCCATCCTAAAGTATCTATACCCTGGAACATTAAGCTGCCAGCCCTGTCCATCCCTGAGCCACATCTCTGTAATTACTATGATATCCCAGTCCCATGAGTTCATCTGCCTTACCTGTTAGGCCTCTTGCATTGAAACAAATGCAATTTAATTTATCAGTCCCACCTTGTTCCTGCTTGCCCTGGCTGTTTGACTTGCTCCTTTTCACAACTGTACCAGTCTCAGACTGATCTTTTTCCCTACAATCTCTGTGGGTCCCACCTCCCCACCCCCTAGTTTAAATCCTCCCAAACAGCTCAAACAAATCTCCCTGCCAGTGTTTTTGTCCCCTTGCAATTCAGGCACAATCCGTCCTTGTTATAGAGGTCACTTCTATCCCAGAAGACATTCCAATGATCCAAAAATGTGAATCCTTCTCCCCTGCTTCAGCTTCTCACCCACACATTCATCTGCTCTATCCTCCTATTCCTACCCTCACTAGTTCCTGGCACCAGGAGTAATCCAGATATTACTGCCCTCCAGGACCTCTTTTTTAATTTCCTGCCTAACTTAATATATTCTCTTCTCTGAATCTCATCCTTTTTCTCTTGTTAGTTCCAATGTGTACAACCACCTTCTGTTGGTCCGTCTTCTCTTTGAGAATATTCTGCACCCTCTCCAAGAAATCCTTGATCCTGGCACCAGGGAGGCAACACACCACTCTAATGTCTCGCTGTCAGCTGCAGAAATGTATGTCTGTGCCTCTGACTAGAGTCCCCAAGCATGATCGATCGCTTGGAACCTGACATACTCCTCGTTACATTACAGCCAATCTTGGTACCAGAAACCTGGCTGTCAGTATTACATTCTTCTGAGAGTCCATCACCCCCTACGTTTTCCAAAACAGCAGACCTGTTTGAGATGGGGATAGCTACAGGAGACTCCTGCTCTAGAGATAGTGATCCAACTGATCCAACGCATCATCCTCCGACACTTCCGCCATCTGCAATCCGACCCCACTACCAAAGACATTTTTCCCTCCCCACCCTTATCTGCTTTCTGGAGGGACCACTCTCTCCATGACTCCCTTGTCCACTCCACACTGCCCTCCAGCCCCACCAC
>NC_063334.1:72162778-72239997 GCF_021869965.1 Rhincodon typus | reverse complement strand
GGTTGGTTCGCACCAAACAACTGCACCTCCCAGTCACGAACCATTTCAACTTCCCCTCCCACTCCTTGGATGACATGTCCATCCTGGGCCTCCTGTAGTGCCACAATGATGCCACCCGAAGGTTGCAGGAACAGCGTCTCATATTTCGCTGTAGCCCAATGGTATCAATGTGGACTTCACAAACTTCAAAATCTCCCCTCCCCCGACCGCATCCCAAAACCAGCCCAGCTCATACCTGCCTCCCTAACCTGTCCTCCCACCTGTCCACTTCTCCCACCTCAAGCCCCACCCCCATCTCCTACCTACCAGCCTCATCCCGCCTCCTTGACCTGTCTGTCCTCCCTGGACTGACCTATCCCCTCCCTAACTCCCCACCTACACTCACCTTTACTGGCTCCAACCCTGCCTCCTTGATCTGTCTTTTTCTTCACCTATCTTCTCCTTTATCCATCTTCTATTCACCTCCCCCTCTCTCCCTATTTATTTCAGAATCCCCTTCACCTCCCCCATTTCTGAAGAAGGGTCTAGACCTGAAACGTCAGCTTTCCTGCTCCTCTGATGCTGCTTGGCCTGCTGTGTTCATCCAGCTTTACACCTTGTTGTCTCAGACTCCTGCACTACCTGCCTCCCTCTCTTAGCTTTCCTGTAGGTTACCCATCTCCCTGACTATATCTTCAGTTTATCTTCCTCCCTGCAACTGCCGTCCATCAAGCCCCTAACTCCTCTAAATTGCTCATTGTTTCTAACTGCCACTCCAACTGATCCATGTGATCTGATACGATTCACAACCAAGCACACTTCCTGCAGACATAATCATCAGTAACATGGAAATAGTCTCCACTCTCCCACATCTGACATGAAGATAACATCACTCTACTCAATGTCATCTTTGCACCTTAACAATCTACACACCCAGAAAATAGCACAGTCTTACTGCTCTAAATAAAATCACTGCTCCAGGCTAATTTATTACCTATGTTTTATATTTTTAAAGTTTAATCAAGAGACAGATCTTAAAAAAAATCAAAAAGGAACCCACTCTACTCACAACTGTAGATTTACAAAACAAAACAGTAAGGTTACACTTTAAAAAGCCACTTAGTTATTCACCTGCTATGAGTTCCCCCACGCAGGTTTCTCCAAGGTCGGCTGTGGATTTTGCTGCTTGTTCATTTTTCTTGGATGACTCCAAAAACCAGAGGTACTTGAAATCAAACAGCAGAACTGTGCAGATTTACTTCTGGGTCAAACACCAGTGTGGGTTTATTTCTCTGTTTGATCCACTTCCCATGTGGTCACTACCTTTGTCTCTCTTCCTTCAAATTAAAGTACCATTGTTTTGATTTTTTTGCCCCAAAGTTCCAAAACAATGCAACGGTTTATAAAACAGTAATTATTGCTCCGAGAATTTGGGCAAATCAGTTCCAACACTGAAAATACCTCAAAAAAGGAGCAGCTCTTACAGTCACAATTTTTTTCCTGTCTGTCTCTCCTTTGGATGTACTGCTAATGTCTATTTTCTTTTGTACGCCATAGTTGAGGCAACTTCCTTTTTTGACTTTTGTGCCAGATAGGAATAAATAATTGAATAATTGTTGTAATTCATGCATATGTACCTTCAGCATTAGCCTTGCATATTTACTGTTAACCCCTTTAGTAAGGTTCCCCAATCCATCATTGTCAACTCACACCTCATAGTTCCTTTTATTTATATTCATTGCCCTAGTTTGGGATTCAACTTTTTGCTCTCCATTTTAATGAACAAGTCTGTAATTTTAATGGTTGCTCTTTGGACCCTGAACAAGATTTTTAGTTAATACTTTCTCATTGCCCAATACCCAGTTTAGGATAGCCTGCTCTCCAGTTGATTCCGCAAAGTATTGGTCTATAAAAAGGTCACATACGGGCGTTCTATTCCACAGAATCATTACCAGTTTGTTTGTCCAATGTATACGTGGATTGAAGCCCCCCACCCCCAATGATCACAGTTGTAATCTGTTTTACATGGCTTTTTAGTGCCTTCTCTGCTACATTTTCGGGACCCAGCCAACAAATTCTGTCCCTTGGTGTTTCTTATCTCCATGCATAGAGATTCCACATCATGGTTATTTCAGCCAAAACCTTTCCTCACTATTGCATTGGTTTTATGCCTTTACTATCAAATTTATCCCATCTCCTTCCTCGATTAGTCGTATTGACTTCTGATTTTCCCTGGGTGGGACTCACATTGAGTGGGCAAACCTCTTGGATTTATCAGCTCAGTAATTAAGAAATGGTTGAGGTTTTTACGACAGTAAATAAAATGGTGGATGCACAAAATGACAGCTACCGCTCTAGATGAGCAATTAAATCCTGCGATCTGTCATTGCTGCCTGAAACAGTTGCGTGTTAGTATGGTCAGGGACGAAGGAGAAGGGATCATTCGCCAAACACAAAAATGTTTTAAAAGTGATGAACTATAAGGATTACTTCTTAGGCCAGTGCAGTTCTACAAAACTCTTAACATCTTGAAACAATCTTGTCCTTGCAATAAAAGATGAGAATAAAGCTAGCAAAGAGTTTGAAAATATTTGTTATTGGTAGTTTACGAGCTGATCATACACCGCACATCACTTAGCACTGCCCTTTGGATTAAAATAATACAAAATTCCACCATCCTCAAACATGAACACTTGCCAAACACGTTTTCATAGAGACGGTGGATTTTAACGGAGAACCTATCTGTTTACTATTTGATGTTTGTGTTTTGTAAGACATCACTCAATAGGCTAATATCTGACAGGTTGTAAGCGCCGGGGCTGGAGAACCTTTCCCTAGCTTACAGAAACCTTATAAACATGATAGCAATGCGCTTTCCGCACAAATCCCCTCATGGGTAATACATGCTATTTTCCTCCTATCTGCGGTCTACAATTTACTCCCACGTATTTGCATTTCCTTACAATTCCAGATGAGCCTCTGATCTGTAAATAATAAAACGACAGCGTTATTTTATTGGTGATTTAAGTCGATGTAAATGTTCAAAAAGTTTGGAGCTTTCCGTATCTGTGCGCAGCGCTGGTGTAGGAGTTGCGGACTGCCCTATCCGAGAGGGTGGCGGGGTGGGGGGTGAATGTGGGAGAGACAGGGAGAGATCGAGCTCCCGGGCAGTCACTGCGGTATGTGCCCTCCTCTCTCCTCTCACTGCCTGAAGCTGCTCGGTGGTGGTGGGACAGAGCCTCAGATCTGTCAGAGCCGCTCTGCTCTGTGATCGCTGTGGGACGCCTCTGGGTTGACTCACCGTCTTGGGCTTTAACTTTGGGTGGTTTCGGATCATCCGTGTGCGCAAGCAACAGCTATGGAATAGAGAGATACGGTCTCAGTGTGTGTTCACGGCTACAGAGCAGAAGCGGAGTTCCTGGGCTCGCTGCAGCAGGCGGTGGAGCTGAGACCCTTTATTCCGGAGTCTGATCCAGCATTGACCTGGGCACAACCACTGCAGGTAAGACCATGTCTCCAAAACCTGGCCATAACTTCCAGTCGCAACTTGTTGAGGGTCACTCTGACAGACACGATACTTGCGCAGAAACCCCATCAATTCATCTCTCAACATATCCTGGCGGGGAACGGGATTGTTAAAAATCAAGCACCATTATAGACTTTAGAAGCGACACATGCACTATGAAGGATCTAGCAATGACAAAGGACAGTTCCCAGTCGACTCTCCAGTCTTTATTTTTCTTAATTTTGCGGGTTACCAGCCTCAAGACAAAGCCGCCATGCAGTGGGGGGTTTGTACCGAAACCAGCTTCGGCACCTCCGGTTTCAGGCAGTTCACCAGCCCATCGTTCGACTGACATAATATTTCTTCAGTTTATGTGTCGCTTGTACAATGGATAGCAACATCTTGCCCAATGTCATCAGCTTCAAGCCCTTGCCTCAGCTTTTCGATCACTCGGTCTCTATCTCCGGGAAGTGTGAAGTGAATTCAGATTGGAAGCCAGCATGGGTTCGCACTTCGGCAGAACTGAATGCCCCACAAAACATGTGGTCATTGTGAAAATGCATACAGTTAGGATATTTTCAACTATTTAAAATTAGAACTATGTTTGTGTTACTGACATGGCAAACATTAATACAGGTGAATGTCTTGTAAATAGGTTCAAATAGATTCACTCAGAATGGTAATCGATAAGATATACATTAGTTGACAGGATGGTTTGTGTCCTGTCAATTGTCTACAGGCTTGGGATCTTTTACATTTATTGTACTGGTCACTCTTCAGATGACTCTATTTTTAACACTTGCTTTGGTATCTTCAGTGAAGACTCCTATCCTCATTTACTAGGTTAAGTGTGGCTTAGTATTGGATAGACACAGTGATTCACATTATCCTTTACAGTTTTTTAGGTTCATCTGGAGTAGATTTGAATTCAAACTGTGAGTTTGTCATTCAATTGCACAGCTACCTAATAATTCAATACAGTCTGCTGTGTGCACGATTGATCATTCCTTGTCAGAAGTCTGCTGAACACCATATCAACAGTTTTGGTGAACAGGCAAGAAAGTGGTGTTGAATCCACAGCGAGATCAGCCATGATACTATTTAACGAAAGAGCAGGCTCAAAGGGCCGATTGGCCTACTGCTGCTCCAAATTCTTATAAACTTCTATGCAATCAGGCTCCTTTCTAGGTACCTAGGCAAATGCAGAATGAATATTGAAAAAAAGGGAACATTAAAGTATTCTGAGAATTGGGATTTGCTGCTTAGGGTTTAAAAGTACAGATGCTTCTGCCCTCTAAGCATTAATCTCTTGAAGGCTAAGAGTGGACATATGAGCTTGTGCATGCTGAGATTTCACAGGGGAGAATACTTCAACAGGAATACCAAACAATATAAACAGGAGTACTGACTAAAATGAGAACTGTTTGGAGAGGAGCTGAGTGCAACTCAGAGTGAGACATGCAGGCAAAATGGTAATGTTACTGGGTGAGTAATACAGAATGCCCAACTAATATTCTGAGATTGTAGATTTAATCCCACCATGGCAGATGGTGAAATTTGAATTCAATGATAATCCGGAACAGGAAAAAAGCTCGCTTAATGGTGACCAGTAACCAATGCTGTAAAAAGCCTTGTAGTTCACTAATGCCCTTTAGGGATGGAATTCTGGTAACCTTGCCAGGTCTAGATGTGAATCCAGACCCTTAACAACATGGCTGCCTCTTAATTGCCCACTAGGTAATGAAGGATGGATAATAAATGCTGACCAAGCTAATAATACCCACATCCCATGAATGAATGCAAAAATAAACCGTTTGATAACCATCAGACATGCAATCAATCCTTTGGGTATTTTCAAATCAAAGGCTTTTCTTAATTTCCAAATTGCTGCATGAAAAGCAGTGTGCCCCTTTTTCAAGATTTAGTCATTCTTTCTGGCTTTCTTTAATAAGCAATATGTTTGTTACTTATTCAAAGGTATTTCATGCAACTGCTCACACTTAAACATGTTTGTATGACATTTGCATTTATAAATTTGTCAGCTGTGATTTCTATTGCCTCTTTAGATATTGACTGTGGCTCATTTGGGTGCACTTTTCCTTTTGAGTCTCAAGGATGTGGATTCAGAGTCCCTTCCAGGGACTAAGAGTACAAAAGTGTAGGCTAGCCCTTTGGTTTTTTTCAGTCATTCATGGGATGTTGGTGCTGCTGGTTGAGCCAGCATTTATTATTCATTATCAGTTGCCCTTGAGAAGGTAGTGGTGAACTGCCTTCTTGAACTGCTGCAGTCCATTGGAATAGGTATGCTCACAATGCCACTGGGGAGGAATTTCCAGGAGTTTGCCCTAGTGACACTGAAGGAACAGTTATATATATATTTCCAAGTCAGGAAGGTGAGTGGCTTGGAGGGGAACTTGCAGGTGGTAGTGTTCCTGTGTATCTGCTGTCCTTGTCCTTCTAGATAGTAGTGGCCATGGGTTTGAAAGATGCTAAGGAGCCTTGGTTAATTTCTCCTATGCATCATGTAGATGGTACACACTGCTGCTGTTGAGGGTCGGTGGTGGAGTGACTGAATATTTATGGATGTAGTGTCAATCAAGCAGGCTGATTTGTCCTGGATGATGTCAACCTTCTTGAGGGTTGTTGGGGCTGCACCATTCCAGGCAAGGGGGGAGTATTCCATTATGCTCCTGACATGTACCTTATAGATGGTGGACAGGTTCTGGGGAATCAGGAGGTGAGTTAATCACTGCAGGATTCCTAGCCTCTGACCTGCTCTTACAGCAACACTGTTTATGTGGCTAGACCAGTTTCTGGTCAATGGCGTGAAATTGTAAACTTCAAAACTTTAATAACTGTTTAGGGATTGAAAGAATGCAGCATTGATGGAGCCCCAGCATCGAGTGCACTCTCATAGGTTCTGTTTTTCTGGATGAGATGTAATGTTGGTGTTAGGCCTTGTCTGCCTTCGCATGTAGCAATACATGATTTCAAAGAGGAGTAAGAGTCATACAATCATACAGCACAGAAACAGGCCTTTGGGCCCAACTTATCCATGCCGACCAGCTATCCGAAACTGATCTAGTCACATTTGCCAGTATTTGGCCCATATCCCTCTAAATGCTTCCTATTCATTTGCCTGTCTAAATGTCTTCAAATGTTGTAATTATACCCACCTCTACCACTTTCCCTTGCAGCTTGCTTCATATACACACCACCCTCATGTAAAAAGGTTGCCCATCAGGTCCCTTTTAAATCTTTCCCCCTCCCTTTAACCTCATGGCCTGTAGTTTTGAACTGCCCTTCCCTGGGGTAAAGACCTTGGCTATTCACCTTATCTATGCCCCTCATGATTTTATAAACTTCTATAACATCAACCCCCAGCCTCCTAAGCACCAGGGAAAAAGACCCAGCCTATCTAGCCTCTCCTTGTAAGATCTTTGTCAGTCATTTTTGCACCTTCTTCAATTTAATAGCATCCTTCCTATAGCAGGGCAACTAGAATTGTATGGAGTATTCCAAATGTGGCCTTACCAATGTCTTGTACAGCTGTAACAAGACATTCCAACTCCTGTACTTAATGTTCTGACTGATGAAGGCAAGTGTGCCAAATGTCTCCTTGATGACCTGGCGGTATTTATTCCT
Organism: Rhincodon typus; assembly: GCF_021869965.1. Classification (NCBI taxonomy): domain Eukaryota; kingdom Metazoa; phylum Chordata; class Chondrichthyes; order Orectolobiformes; family Rhincodontidae; genus Rhincodon; species Rhincodon typus. The sequence continues at coordinate 72,232,868 of NC_063334.1, read as the reverse complement.
TAATGCAACAAAGACAGACTATCTGGCTGTATTGCATTCCAATTTTGCAATATTTCAGTGTGCAAATTTGCTGCTGCCTTACCTGTGTTGCAACAGTGACTTCAAAAGTACTTCATTATAAAACACTTTAGGGAAATGCTGTGGTTGCGAAACGTGCTACATAAGTGCAGATCTTTGATCTTTAAACAGATGCTTTTGAGAAAGAAACCATATGATAGCAGTGACTAACATTCTGGATTGACCTTCAAGGCATTTGCTTGTAAGTCAGAACTGTTTCTTTTAATATTCAGTTTACAATAGACTAGCTTTCTTCTGTAAGCCAGCGGCATGAATTTAGGATCAGTTCCTTCCTGTTTTGATGTGTTCTTTATCTATTTGCATCATTTTCCCAGTTTCTGTTGACTAAAGCATTCACAAATGAAACCAACTCAATTCATTAAAAGTTTGGTCGAAACTTCTTGCGAGCTCAAAAATTGTCAGCGCGCATCACAAGGAAGAGTAAAGGAAAAGTATTCGGAACAATCCGAAAGTGTTGGAGAAACTCTGCAGGTCTGGCAGCATCTGTGGGGAGAGAAACAGGGTTACCTTTCGAATCTGATATAACTTTCCTTCAGCACTGCAGAAAGGTTTTGAGAAAGAGTCACTTCAGACTCAAAACATTAACTGTTTTTCTCTACACAAATCCTGTCAGGCCTGCCGAGTTTCTCCAGCATTTTTGGGGTTTGCTTCTGATTTCCATCACCTGCAGTATTTTGCTTTTAAAAAATTATTTGGAATTCTTTCTGAATTTAAATTCAGCGACAACATGTTATGTTTTGCAAGGAATTATACTTCAGCAAACAAAAATGGATAAAAGGAAGTGGATAATAATAAAAAAAACAAAAACTGCAGATGTTAGAGATCTGAAATAAACAAAAAGTGAAATTGCTGGAGAAACTCAGCAGTTCTGACAGCATCTGTAGAGAGAAAGCAGAGCCCATTGTGTCCACAACAATCAACAACGATCTGATTACATAATCCCATCTTCCAGTTTTTGCTCATAACCCCAGACGCTAAGGCAACATATTGCTTAAATGTTACGTGAGTTTTTGACTGAACCACCCTTTCAAGTGATGAGTTCCAGATTCCTGCCACTCTCTGTGAGAAAAAGAATCTCTTTGATTCTTCTCTTAGCCTCCTACATGGTTACTGACCACTCTGCTAATAGAAAGAAGTGTCTTCCCATCTGCACTATCTATGCTGCTCATAATCGTTTTTATCTCTATCAGGTCTCCTTAAGTGCGCTGAGCAAAACAATTCCAGCTTATCCAATCTTTCCTCAACATCTGAGACCCTTCAGTTGAGGCAGCATCCTGGTAAGTCCCCCGTGTCCCTTCTCTAGTACAATCACTTCTTTCCTATAATGTGTTGCCCCTGTTTTCTATGCCTTGTTTAATAGAGGCAAGTATCCCATACGCCTTGTTGACAACTTTATCTATTTACTCTACTATCTTATTCTGCCTATAGTTATGCATGTCTGCCATGAGGGACCTTACAAAAAGCCTTGCTGACGTCCATGTAAATCACATCAAATTTGTCAAACACAATCTTCCATTAACAAATCCACGTTGATTAACCCGATATACCTTGTGTCTCTCCAAATGCAGATTTATTCTGTGTTGCAGAATTCTTTCCAGTGACTTTACCACCACCAAAGTTAGACTGACTGGCCTCTAATTTCCTGGTCAATTCCTTCCTCCAGTATTTGACAATTGGACAATTTTAGCAGCCCTTAAGTCCTCTAGCACATTGCCTGAAAATTATTCTCAGGCCCCTGATATCTCCTCCGTTGCCTCCTTCAACAGCCTGTGACACACTCCATCTTGGCCTATGGATGTATCCACTTCCAAGGCTAATAATCCTGTTAAAACCTGTTCTTGCCCTATGTTAATTTCTTGCAATATTTCACAGACTTCCACCCTGATGTCTTTGCTGTGTTATTGTTTTCCACCATGAAAATTGATGCAAAGTATTCCTTGAGAATTGTGCCCATATCTTACACACACACACACACACACACTCAACAGTCCGTAATGGGCTCTACTTTTCTCCTAGTTATTCTCTTGTTCTTTATATATTAATAAAAAAACCTTTGGGTTTGCTGACCTTTAAGCTCGTTGTCTGCAAGAGCAGAAGTTTGCATCCAATGTCTCCTTTTCAGATGCATTAGCAGACTAAGAACAAACAACTTTATCTTTCATTGCTACACCAACACTTGGAGTATTCGCTTAACTAAGCTGGAAGTTCAAAGAAGTTTCATAAAAATACAGGATAGCTCATGTGAAACTTACAGGACGTGAAATTTGTCTTCGATGATGACCCGAAATGGATTGAATCAGTCTTAGGAAATTCAAAGCTTAAAATGCTATTTGCAGTCAATTTGCTAGTCTCCAATTTAGCTAACTGCTGAAGACAAATCTCCTCCCAAGAATATGCAGAATAAATTCCTCATGAAGGTTACCACTTAGTTCCTTTCCAAATGAATTCATTAGATTTTGGCAATTAAAAAATAGCAATGAAGAGTAGAAGTGTAATTATAAAATATATTCCTTAGAGGTCATGAGAATATCACCATTAGAACTAGACCATTCAAATTTGGTGTTAATTGGACATAAATGATTTTGATAAATTAATTTCGGAATCAGGTAGAAATTTTACAACTTTCTCTAATTTGCTTTCTTTAAAGTTTTAAATGCATTCAGGTGAATCCACAGGAGACAATTGAACATGAGCTGTTATTATCATAAAAGGCAGAATAGCCCTTAACATGCTACATTTTCCAATTATGTATGAAAACTAAATTATTGACTTATGCCAAAACATTTATCGCCTCCATTTGGTTTCAACATGGTTTCAACAAATTGAGGAATTTCGTAGTCAAATGAATAACTAGATTTTATGTACCATTAAGGACTTGATGTCACACATAAACTAGGTATATAAAATATTCAGAATTTTAACAAATCAAACCAAGTTGAGGAAACATTAATTACTTATAAATGGGTGGAATTGATTAGTCCTCAGCCAGTTCACTGGAAATGGAAGATTTACATTTACACAGAACCTTATGATGGCTCTTAAAACTGTTTCAAGTGCTTCTTAAATAATGAACTTCCTGTAGCTGGGGACCAGCAGAAAGACTGAGACCAACAGCAGAGACAACAACATCACAGAGAGAACAAGTTCAGATTGAGAAGCATTGGTAAAGAATAAGGTCAATAGTAGGAATAAAAACAGGGCAGAAACAGTAGGATCATAGCAAGCAGGACTATGGGCCCCTAAGATAGGAGTGTGTTATCAAGGGCAACAACTTGTTACTTAGAGTATTGGCTCCTAGTGTCTGCAATATAGCCTGGTCATGAATCATTTCAGCTGTTGCTGTCATTGGACATAGACATTGCTCTTCAGAACTGTGTAGCAGCTGATGTGTAATGGCCATCTCAAATTTATATAAAAGATACACAGGCTTCTTTCACCCCCTCAAAATGAAACTTAGGACCTGGTACAGCAACACCCTCATGGACACCCCAGCAGTGACAGAGCTGAACCTCACTAACATAACATGGGAACTCCGGCACCATGTCATTGACATTGCTACCCTGAGTGAGTCACAGTGGGCAGGAGAATGTCAGCTTAAAGATCCAGGTGACAGTTAAATCTTCTTCTAGTTGGCTAAATCTGAGGAAGATCGTTGACTCAATGGGAATGATCTCATCATTAAAAACTAACCAGTTGATTATCTCAGCAAGCCCCCCCACCCCCGCCTTTAAGATTAATACATGCATCATGGCACTTCACTACCCCCTCCCCACTGAAGACAATTATAAGACCTCATGGCAGCATCTCCAATACAGGCATTGGCCCCCATTGATTATGTCAACACCCAAGGAGGGTCCACGAGGATGTTTGTATCACCCACACCATGACTGGAGTTGACAACTCCTGGCCTAACCATCACCTCATCTGATTGACTATCCCCATCAGCTTGGCCCTAATAGCACTGGCAGCAGAAATGCTGCTGTAGAAGAGTCGATGTTGATGGACTGAAGGATCCTGTAAAAAAAGATCGACTCAGTCACACGTTCACTCCCGTCTTCTAAATCATTGATATAAATTGTAAAAAGTTTGAGGTTCCAGCACAGACACCTGTGGGACCCCACTTGTTACATCCTGCCCATCAGACAAAGGCCCATTTATCTATGCAGCCTGTTCACTGAAAACCAGCCAATTTTCTATCCATGCTAGTATGTTACCCCCTACACCATGTGCTTCTAGTTGCTATAATAATCTTTTCTGTGGCACCTTGCCAAGTGCCTTCTAGAAATCCAAGTACAAGTTGTGCTTGACAAATCTGCTGGAATTAAACGGGAACCAGTGGATGTGATTCACTTCAAATTTCTGAAAGTTTTTGATAATTTCCCACGTAAGAGCATGCAAAATAAATAGGAAGTCATGTGCTGCAATGGATTGAGAAGTGGCTGGCTGACAGGATACAAAGAGTATGAATAAATGTGTCTTTTTCTGAATGACAGGCAGAGACCAGTGGAATACCTCAGAGATCAGGGCTTGGACCCCTGCTATTCACAATATATATTAATGATTTAGCTGGAAAACTGTGTGTCATATCACTGAGTTTGCAGATGACACAAACCTGGGTGGGAGGATAAACTGTCCAGAGAATGCAGAGAAGCTTCCGTATGATGTTGACAAGTTACATAAGTGGACAAATGCATGGCAGATGCAGTATAATGTGGATAAATATGAGTTTATCCACTTTGGTAGTAAAACCCAGCAGGCAGATTATTATCTGAATGGTGATATATTGGGAAGTGTGATGAGACCTGTGTGTTCGCATACACCAGACATCGAAAGTGAGCGTGCGGGTGAAGCAGGGGTAAAGAAAACAAACAGTATGTTGACCTTCAGAGCAAGCAGGGATGTCTTCTGCATCTATACAGGGCATTGATAAGGGCATTAGTGTAGTCTGTGCAGTTTGGTCTCCTTTTCTGAGAAAGGATGTTCTATTGATTGAGACGGTGCAAATAATGTTTACCAGACTGATTCCTGAGATGGCAGGACTGATATATGAAGAGACAGTGGATCAGTTAGGATTATATTCACTAGCGTTTAGAAGTTTTGGGATGCAGGGGATTCTTAGAGCCTACACAATAGTAGCAGGATCAGACAGGGTAGACATATGGAGGACGTTGTCTGTAAATGGGGAGCCCAGAACCAGGGGTCACAGTCAAAGGATAAGGGGTAGGCCTTTTAGGATAGATACAAGGAGGAATTTCATCACCCAGAGAGTGGTGATGGTCTGGATTTCTCTGTCACAGTAAACTGTTAAGGCCAAAACATTGAAGACTTTCAAGAAAGAAATCAAGTTAGTTCTTAGGTCTAAAGGGATCAATAGGTTTTGGGGAGACAGTGTGTACAGTATACTAAGTTAGATGATCAGCCATGGTCATGTTAAATGGTGGAGCAGACTCGAAGAGCTGAATGGCCTACTCTTGCTCTTATATTCTATGTTTCTATGACATGTTGACAGGCTCCCGTTTTGCCACAACACATGTTACGCCTTCAAAGAGCTCCAATAAATTGATTAAACTGATTGCACATTTAAAATACCATGCTGACTCTTCCATGATTACCATGTATTTTTCAAAGTATCCAGCTACAAATGCCTTAATGGTCAGTTCTAGTACTTTGTCGATATTTCCTTATTCAGGACAAATCATTAGGTATCCTATCCGCTACCTTGAACATTTACTCCTTCCACTACAGAGGCACAATTGCGAAAATGTGTGCCATATACGAGACACAATGCTGCAGTTCACCAAGTCTCGTTTAACAACACACCATTGATCCCACAAACTCTACAATACCCAGGTGGATAAGGGCAGTAACTGCATGGGAACATTACCACTTCCAAGATTCCCTCCAAGTTAACACACCATGGAAACATTTATTGCTGTTGAGTCAGAAACCAGGAGCTTATTTGCTATAAGAGTACATACACCACTTCTTAGCGGTCTTCTTACTATCCCACTTCCCACCACCACCTTCTGAAGGGTTATTAGGGATGGGCAATATGCTAGTCTCCCAGTGAGACTCATATAATGAAAGAATAAAAATGCTGTTTACGAGCTGTTTTGACTTTTTACTGATTCTATTATATTTTACCTTTTGTGGACCAGCGGTTAGATAGGTTACCAGATGCCAACTCTTCATCTGCTTGGAGAATGTTCAGAATAACTCAATGTTTCATTGTAACAGCTGTTTGTTCCTTTGTGTCTGTGTGCAGGGACAGAGAGCAGGGAGCTTTGAAATTACTTTAACTTGAGGTCATTTTGGTTTTAACTTCGATGGGGTTCTCAGTTCTGGTTGAGCACATTTTTACAAACTTTGAAATGAATGTCTAAACTTCAGTTCACCTGGCTTTAGGATTAGAATTGTGCTCCAATCTTGAGCTCAGATTTAAATATGTATATAGTTTAGGTTTTGATTTAATATTACAACATTTGCTGAGGTTCTCAGGTGAACGAGATCTGCTAATTACTACTGAGCATCATTTCCTAATTCTCCATATAATAGTTAGGAAACACATAGTAGCAATATCAATCTTGCCTATGAACTAATAAATACAAGAGTTCTGTGCCAAGCTTGCGGAATATCCTTTATTCTAACAACCTGACAATTTCCCTCTACCTACTGAAGACTTTATTCCTATAGTTCTTCTAGGCAGAGGACCAGGGGCAGATCACGTCTTTAAGTTACGTCACCATCCCCCCAGATGTTATGTATTTTTTCATAACTTATATTTTTACCCATTTGCTGTTGTGTTTACTTGTTCAATATTGAGCAAATAGTAGCTTCGCTTTCAAATACTACTCGAATTATAAGCACCATGAAATCATTTGAACTGTTATTTTTACCAGTCGAGTTGCTTTTGACACAGATGGTGATTTATGTTTATTATGGAAGTCTTTTCTATCAGCATTTCAAAAAGCATTCTCATGGTGCATAATCATTTCCCTCTAATCTCTTTTTGTTGGCTGACAATCTTGTATCAAAAATTTTACATTTCAAAGACCTGATAATAATTCTGCAATGCAATTTTAACTGGTGTTGCTTCATGTTAGCTGGGAAACATGCTAAAAGGTATTTATTTTTAATATTTCAAACAAAGCAGTCTGATCACTACATATTCTTCATGCATACGGAGTAGTTGTTGCATAAAGGCAAATTATAGAAAGGTACAGTAAAAACAATCACTGACTTAAGTAATTGCTCTCCATAGCTTTTTCAGTTATGCAGTTCTTGTTTTGTTTTAAAACTGACTGTTCAAAGTCAGGATCTGCCTGCTTTGTGTCTTCAGTTCACTTTATACGTTAACTCAATTCTAAACCGATATACTTTCATTCTTTCTTACCATACTACATTTATGGAGATATTTCACACGTCAAGTGTTCAATATAATAATTTGGAAACAATAAATTTCAACCTTTAATTGTAGCACATGAATTAAACTACTCCACAAAAAATGGATATATGATTCAATGTGTGTTGGAGTATACTTGCTCTTTGTCCAGTTTGAACATGTGTGACAGATTAGGGAGAAAAAGCATCAACTTTACTGAAAATCTTTCACTGAGAGTACATATAGAGTTATGTCTGGGAGGATGGTGACATAACTTAAGGCTTGATCTGCTCCTGGTCCTCTGCCTAGAAGAACTATAGGAATAAAGTCTTCAATGGATTGAAATGTACCGGGTAGAGGGAAATTGTCATGTTGTTGGAATAAAGGATATTCCGCAGGCTTGGCACAGAGCTCTGTATTTATTAGCTCATAGGCAAAATTGATGTTGTTGCTATCCTTTGATTCAAAGATGATGACTACTCAGGTTTCTACCATGAGTTTTAATGTGACTGAACAGGCCTCTTCTCAACCTCATAGACATATGGGGCTGGATCTCCCATATGTTAGCAGGATCTAGAGTGCAGGACTTTCTTCTTTTTATTTCCTTTCCTGCCACTGCTGTGCATCATTGCTACGAGAGTGTGATTTAAAGAGTGATGTAGCTTGATGGACAAGTTGAGGCCGTTTTGAATAATTGGTCACTGTGAGAGAACTTACAGTTTCTTTGAAATGTTTTGTTTGCCCTACCTTAGAACATTTGCCATTTAAATGTTGAGAGAAGAGGGCATAGTGGGTGGAGACATTCTACAGCTGTCCAGACATTGTGATCTGTTTATGGAAGTAGGTTTTGTTGGAACTTGGCTTGCATACTTGTCGAGCTGCACTCAAGTAAGACACATAACATTTGTTAGATATTCCTCCTGTTGAATCTAGAGAATGCGGTGGATGCATTGCTTATGCAATTTCTCTAGATCTCTTATATTTCACTGAAACACAGACCAACTCACACTGTAGTACAGGAATGTGGTGATGATAACTGCACTGTGTACAAGGACTTTTTTTTTAAGGTGTGCAACTCTTTATTGGCAGCTTTCACCGCAGTAGTTTGTGTAAAGTTGAACTTTACGTGAACTTTGTTGAAGGTGGTGGCATAGTAGTAATTGTCACTGGATTAGTACACCAGAGGCCTAGGCTAATGATCTGGGAACATGGGTTCAAATCCCCCACAGAAGCTGATGGAATTTAGGCTCAATTATGATATCTGGAATTAATACATCTGGAAGCTAGAGTAATGGTGACAATGAAATCATTCTCAGTTATTGCTAAGAATTCATCTGGTTCATCAATGCCATTTATGGAAGGAAATCTGCCATCCTTACCTGGCCTATGTGTGACTGCAGACCAACATCAATGTGGTGGATTTTTAAGTTAATGGCCTGGCTAGTGACTCAGTCATTTCAAACCAATGCAAAATCCAAGAAAAGATATGGCCACTTGGCATCAACCAAGACAAATAATGACCTGTCTACCTTCCAAAGGTTGATGTCATGTGTGCAGAATTACTAACATTTGGGAGTTTCTGCTAAAAGTAGGAGATCTGTCACATAGACTAGTGAAATATCATCCTGATACTCATTTCCTTTCAGAATATCCCAGGCACCACTATCATGATCTCTGATTACGTCCAGCCCCACTGGCAAGACAGACTCACCAGAAGTGGTGGCACCGTTGCCCTGGGAGATCTCAACATTTACACTGACCGCCATGAGGTCATATGGTATCAGGTTAAAGATGGGTAAGGAAACCTCCTGCTTATTACCACATGTCACCTCTACCACCTGCCTAATCCCTCCTCAGTTGATGAATCAGGCTATCGATCCATGTTGAACACCAACTGGAAGATTACCTGAACTTGTCTTCACCAACTTACCTGTCACAGATGCACCAGTCCATAACAGTATTGGTAAGAGTATCTACCTTGTGGAACCAAAGTCCTGTCCTCACACTGAAGATACTCTCCTTGTGTTGTTTAAAATTACGCTCATGCTAAATGGGATAGATTTCAAATAGGTCTAGCATTTAGGTTCCAGCCTTGGTCACCCTACAAACAATGTCTCTGTAATAGCTGTCAAGTAACATTCATTTATTTCTGTTTATGCTGCCAACTCATTTATCTTGGTACAAATGCTGCATGTAGTCAGACTAAGAGCCTTAAGCTTTGACTTTTGAACAATTATTATTCTCTCTGGTTCTAGTTTCATCTGCACTATTCTGCATATATTTCCTACCCTTTCCTATGACACTTCACTACTTCTTCTCTCTTGTTTCTTTTTGAATATTTACATTTCCCTTCAATTGAAACCTCTCCTCCACGAATTAGTTTAAAGTCCTATCTAAAGTCCTAGTTATGTGATTTGCCAAGACACAAGTGCCAGCATTATTCAAATGAAGTCTATTCCAACAGAACAGCTCACTTTCCTCACTAATAAGAGATGACACAGTGTGGAGCTGGAGGAGCACAGCAGGCCAGGCAGCATCAGAGGAGCAGGAAAGTTGATGTTTCGGGTCGGGACCCTTCTTCAGAAAACCAGCATCGGCAATTCTTACTATCTCTCACTTTCCTCACTGTAGAGCTAATGCTCCATAATGGGAACCCTCTTCTCCCAGTCCAACCTTTGAGCCACGCATTTACCTCTCTAATCTAATTTATCCTATACCAATTTGCATGTGGCTCAGACAGTAATTCAGAAATTATTACCTTTGTGGTTCCGCTTTTTATTTAGCTCCAAGCTGTTCATAATCCCTCAGCAGAACCTCTGTCCAAGTCCTATCTGTGTCATTGGTACCTATGTTGCCCACAAGTGGATCCTTTCCCTCTTAGTCTAAGTTCCTTTCCAGCCCAGAAGAAATATCCTGATCCTTGGAATCAGGTAGACAACACAGCCTTTAGGACTCTATGACTTGGCTAGAATGAGCAGTCTATATTCCCCTAACTGTGCTATCACCTATTAGTGCTACATTTGCCTTTACTTTCACTCCTTGAATGGCTGTCTGGACCACAGTGCTGTAGTCAGTTTGTTCGTCCTCTCTGAACCACAATGTTGTAGTCAGTTTGTTCATCCTCCTGCAGTCTGTGTCCTTATCCATAGTGGGAGTGAGAACCTCATACCTATTGGATAAGGGCACTGACTCCATACCTATACTCTGGATCCTTGTATTACCCTCACTCGCAGTCACATCCTTCTGTCCTGAACATGGACTAATTTGATGTAATTAATCTAAGTGGTATGACTGTCTCCTAAAACACAGTGTCCAGTTACCTCTCTCCTCTGATGTGTAACAGGAACCGCATTTCAGACTCCAATTCATCAAATCTGAGCCAAAGTTTCTCAAGCATTTAATACTTGCTGAAAATATGGTCATTGTAAATTGTACTAGCATCCACCAGCTCCCATATACTACAGCTGCAATAAATCACCTTGCCAACCATCTCTATTCCATTCAACTTATTAATTTGGTTGTTAAATAATTTATAGGTGGATTTCTTAACTGTATTCTTTGAATGTAATACATCTTCTAATTTAAAGCAATTTCCCAATCAAAAGACATTGAAGTAATACCCACAGATCTACCTGTTCTCCTTTGATGTCATCCTTTTGTCTCTTACTTGAATAAACAAGTTGAAGGGGCTGACTCCCACCATACTGCTCATTATGCAGATCTACCCTTCTCTTTATGAAACTGCTGCCCCTGCTCTCTCTTGTGCTACTTAGGAACATAGGCTCCTCCTCTCTCTTGCTTAGTCTGCTTCACGACAATACTGACTCACTGCACACTTCTCCCAGTCATTAATGATGGACAATAAATGTTGGCTTAACTAACAACACCCACATCCCATGAATGAATTAAAAATTTCATGTAGGTGATCCAGTGTTGGCTCTCTTTGTTAATGATGGTCTATTGAGAGAGATGGCTGCCAAGTTATGGCAAATGTTCAAGATATCTGGGAGGGCGAATACTTCTTTGACCACATGTAGGTTGATAGACTCAGGTTCTTATTTACAGAATTGAAGAGGTGCTAATAGTTTCTAAATCTGGTGTAAGTGAGCAATAACATTGCAGTCATCCTCAAACTACAGATCTTGAAGATGAAAGGATTTTCCATTGATAAAGTATTTAATACTGATACCACAGGGCAGTATGTCTTTGATAAGGTTAGTAGCCACTTTAAGTGGATTAGAAGTTGTATACTGATCAGAAAGCTTTGCTTGACCTTAGTGACAATTTTGAAGGTGTCTGTTTCAGATCTCCTTTCCAAGAAAATCGCCATCATCAAACAGCAGTTATAGGGTTGTGATGAAATTTCATGGATATACAAATCATTGAAGCACAATTTGTGATTTACTCAGTCAAATGCTTTATTCAGGTGAATAGGTGCAATGGCAAGTCCCTGGTCTCAATCCCAACAGTTTTTTCTAGGGTTTGCCTTGCAACAAAGGCCATTTGGAAGTTCTTCTGGAAAGTTCTGAAGCCACAGAGTATTTCAGGTCAGATTTCCTCAGCTATTGCAAGTAAGAGGGTAGAGAATGTGTGCCAGGTGCTTACTGTGATGGACAAAAGAGACATACTTCAATAATTTTCACAGCAGAAATGGTCTCCTTTTCCAAACATAGAACTGAAAAGTATTGCTGAAAAAAGGAGACCTGCTGTTGAAGATTTTTTTTCTATTGCACTCTTCAGGACAGAATCCCAAGATTCCCAAATATCAAATGGAACAACAACTTATACTATTTGAGAAGAGAGGGCTGTTGACAGTTTGCTTGGTTGACGCATTGCCGTGGAGAATGCACCAGGGAACAGCCTCCCAGTTGTGACCCACTGCAATAGTATGTCGGAAATTGAGCCTTGCTATTCCCAGAGTCATACCAGATGATAAAGTTTAAATATTAAACTACATATTTAAACACCAATTTACCTGAATTTCAGACCAAGATTGATAGAAAACATGGACCAGGCATTAGTATTTATTTTAAGTCATTAGACTACAACTACAGGCAAACAAATATAAACCATTGGCATATGTCACGACTGACTAAAACTGTAATCCCCTTGAAATAGGGAAAATAGAGGTAGAAAAAACTGGAAAGTCAGTTCAGTGGCCTTTCCTTCCCAGATCCAATTTTGAGATGTTCCTACTTTGACAAGCTAGGCCCTTGGTGTTCAGTCTTTCTGTGGATGCTTCCACTTGTTTGTTAGAAGCACTATGGGGATGGTAAAATAAGTGGTGAGAATGACACACAGACTGCAGAGGGATATACATGTGTTAAGTGAATGAGCACAAAGTTGGCAGATGGAATATAACGTGGGGAAATGTGAGGTTATGCACTTTGGAAGAAAGAGTAGAGGAACTGAATGTTATTTAAATGGAGAAACATCGCAGAAAGTTACAGAACAATGAGATGTGGCGTTCCTCATCATTGAATCACAACAAGCTAGCATCCAAGTTCAGCAATTAATAGGGAAGGCAAATGGAATTTTGGCAATTTTTTCAAAGAGAATGGTGTATAAAACGAAGAGATTTTGTTAAAAACTATAGAAAGCACTCATCAAACTACAGCCAGAATCCTGCAAACAATTTTGGGTCTTTTATCTCAAGGACGACAAACTGGCATTGGAGGCAGTCTCGAGAATGTTCACAAGGCTGATACCAGGTATAGAGGGACTGACTTACGAGGAGAGTTTGAGTAGGTTAGGCCTGTACTCATTGGAATTTAGAAGAATGAGACACAATTTTACTGAACCATACAAGATTCTTAAGGTTGATATTTAGATTGTTTCCCTTGTGGAAGAGTCTGGGGACGGAGGATATTCTTAAGGGATTGCTCATTTAAGATTGAGATAAGAAGGAATTTATTCTCTCAGAGGGTAGTGAATTTGTAGAATTCCTTATCGCAGAGGTCTGTTGAGGTTGGATCATTATGTACATTCATGGCTGAGATAGACAAACTTTTAATCAGTAAGGGAATGACAGGTTATAAAGAAAAGGCAGAAAAATGTGTATTATCCAATCAGCCGTAATCTCATTGAATGGTTGAGCAGACTTGATAGATTGAATTGCCTAATCCCGCTCTTACATCTTACGATTTTATTATCGATTTACTGAGTGACTGATTCACTTGGAAAATGTGTTTGATTTATGAATTCTAAAGTCACAACTCAGCAATTGGCGCAGAAAATGTAACCAGTTTCCTTCAAGTTTAAACTGAATTTTCTTTTACTGCAGAGAACTGGCACCTTCTGCTGTGGAGAACAACAGCACACACTTCTGTGTCTTTCTCACTCTCTCTCTGTCTCTGTAACTTGTTTCCAGTTCTGATCTGCTCACTTGGCTGAGAACCAATCAGCATTACTGGTAAACAACTTCTCAGCTCTTGATTGCACATTGTAGGTCCCATGACCACTAAAATAGAGTTCACAATAGGTACCAAATTTGTTAATGTGAAATTATGTAATGTTGTTAAATCCCTGCTTTTAAAAACAAATCTTTCTCCTAGCAGTTCATAGCTTTTAAAGACACAAAATTTAGAAGACACAGTTCTTACACTCCCTAAAATTTGTTTAACAGAATATTTGCAATGTCTGTAAGTTTGCTTTTATCTGGATTCCTTCCCTAATCTGGATGGAGAGGAGGAGGAAATTAAATCCGATAAAAATGTGAATACATCAAGGAGCCAGATTCAGCCCCTGATTTCTGTACTTTATTGAAATGCATTACATTGTTTAAGTACATTCCCTTCTGCAGAGCCATTTTGTCAATCAACATTTGGTAATTGCTCATTTAGAACAATATTTGAAATTGCTTTTAAATTAAATGTTGCAGGCATAATTTCTCCTGCTTCCCGAAACTTGCCAGGCAAGACAAGAACAAAATGGCAATAGAGGGAACTGAATCAAACTCATGGAAATACTACAATACATATTCAGTTTTCACAACTACTTCCTTATCTGATTGGATGAGGATCAATATGACCAATTCCTGCAGCAGCCTTCTTAAAACACTTGAGAGACCTGCAGCTGGGCAGTAGGATAATTAGCAGCAGAAAGGGGGAGTAGCAAAAGGATTCAGTTTGTATGTGTCACCATCTGCATCACAGTGTAGGGACAGAGGGTGAGTTTTCTTCACATATCTGAACAGCAGTGTTTCAGGAGACTCAGGCTGTCATGGCAGATGGAGACAGATTTATACAGCCTCTTAAAGATAACCTACTCTCTTGTGGACAAAGGGCCATGCGGTTAGCAAGGCTACCAAAGTGACTTCAACATTTTAGCCTCTGGACATTTTCAGCATTCTGTGGGAGACAGATCTAGGATCTCCCAGTCAGCAGCTCACAAGTACATTAGACAGATGATGGGTAGGTTGTTTGCCAGGGTTAACAAAAATGTGTGATTTTCCTGCAATTATAACAGCCAGAATGAGTAGCTCAAACATATGGTGCTTGCATTTCTCAAAGGCGCAGAATGACATTAACTGTATAGGTTGCAATCTGGGGATCTCCAGATCAACCAGAAGCACTTTCCAATGGGGCTTCCATTTCATCATTACACAGATGGCGTGGAACTGATTAGTTTTTAAATTCAGTTGTGGGATGTGGGCATCATTGGCTAGCCCAGCATTTATTGCCCATCCCCTGTTGCCCTAGAGAAAGTGGTGGTGGGCTGCCTGCTTTTTGGTAGATCCATAATGAGGATTCATCAGTGATGGTAACTCCATTGAATGTCAAGGGACGGTGGTTAGATTGTCTCTTATTGGTGATGGTCATAGC
Organism: Rhincodon typus; assembly: GCF_021869965.1. Classification (NCBI taxonomy): domain Eukaryota; kingdom Metazoa; phylum Chordata; class Chondrichthyes; order Orectolobiformes; family Rhincodontidae; genus Rhincodon; species Rhincodon typus. Next base: position 72,217,586 of record NC_063334.1, on the reverse strand, counting down.
TGGCATTTGTGTGGCATAAATGTTATTTGCCATTTGTCAACCCAAGCCTGGATCTTGTCCAGATCTTGCTGCATTTGGATCATTCACTCGGCCACTTCTGGTTGAAGATTACTGTGAATGCTTCAGCCTTATTTTTGCACCAATGTGTTCGGCTCTTCCATTGTTGGTGAAAGGGATACTTGTATGGCGAGTCTAGTTTCTGATTAAGGGTGACACCCAACATGTTGATAAGTGGGGTATTCAGTGATGGTAATGCCATTGAATGCCAGGGGGTGGTGGTTAGATTGTTTCTTATTGAAGATAATGATTATTTGGGATTTGTGCAGAAATGTCACTTGCCACTGTCAGCCCAAGCTGGATGTTGTCCAAATCTTGTTACATTTGAACATAGACTGCTTCAGTATCTAAGGAGTCTTGAACATTGTGCAGTTATTGGCGAACATCCCCACTTCTGAACTTATGACGGAGGAAAGGTCATTGATGAAGCAGCTGCAGATAGTTGGGCCTAGGACACTACTCTGAGGAACTCCTGCAGAGATGTCCTGGAGCACTGCTGAGACCTCCAACAACCACATTTTCCTTTTTGTTACATATGACCCCAACTAGCAGAGAGCGCTTCTCCTTGATTCCCATTGACTCCAGTTTTGCTAGGGCTCCTTGCTGCCACATTCGGTCAAATGGAGCCTTGATGTCAAGGGCAATGATTCTCACCTCACTTCTGGAATTCGGCTCTTCTGTCCATGTTTGAACCATCTGTAATGAGGTCAGGAGCTGAGTGGCCCTGGCAGAACCCAAACTGGGCATCACTGAGCAGGTTATTGTTGAGCCGGTGCTGCTTGATAGCACTGTTGATGTCACCTTCCATCACTTTACTGATGATCGAAAGTAGACTGATGGGGACATAGACTGTAAAGCTGGTGACTGATGGGTAATTGGTCTGACTGAATTTGTCTTGCTTCTTGTGTACAAGGCATACCTGGGCAATTTTCCACATTGTTGGATAGATGCCAGTATTGTAGCTGTACTGGAATAGATTAGCTAGGGATGTGCAAGTTCCCAGGCACAAGTCTGCAGTTCTAATGTCAGAATGCTGTTAGGGCCCAAAGCATTTCTGTATTTCTGTGAATGTATACAAGATTCCCAGGGAGAAGTCATAATGCTTTTGGAGTTGCAAGCTACTGACAGTCAGATTTAAGAGGTGGATGCTGGGACACAAGTGATACCCACTTCAAATGTGGCTGATAGCACCCTCAGAGAAACAACCAATGACATCTAACAGCAATATAATGAATGCCATTTGATAACCAGGTATCAAGCCATCAACAGTTGGAGATGCACTGCAGGTGTCTGTGCAAATACCTTCAGTACTTACCAGCCACAATGATTGAGATGCCCTGCACTCTACAATGTGTTGGACAGCAGTGAGTTTTAGACCTACAGAAGGAACAAGGATCAGAAATCAAGTCTTCTTTGGATAATCCCAAGACTGTTATATACCCTGAGACTGTCCATGCACTTGAAGCACATCTCCAGTTTGCCCATTGCTTGTTGAATGAAACATTCACGTCTTGGCTTTTTTTGGGGTTTCTGATAGATCTCATCATCCATGTTTTAAGTCTGTATCAAGTTCCGAATGTTGTATTCAGTTCAGAGAAGGTTCACTAGGAAGATCCTGGTATGGAGGAATTGTCTTATAAGCAAAGATTAAATAGGTTAGGACTCTATTCATTGGAGGTTAGAAGAATGAGAGTGATCTTGTTGAAACATATAGGATTCTTTAGGGGTGTGGCAGGGTAAATGCACCTATTCCTGTCTTGTCTTCATCGCTGTTGGTTGTGGTCGTATTTTTGCCATTCTTTCAAAGGCAAATTCCAGAAAGTCTTGGAAACTTGTGTATCTAAATTTAAATTGCAATGCCCAAATCAACATGATTTTAACTGAGCAATAAGTTATTTACAATCGATAGTTTTCATCTCCTGAGATAGTTGCTCACTTGCAATGTAATGCTGGAATGAAATATAAAGGTCAGCAAGTTAGACCTGGCATTGAAATGCACTCACCTTGTTCCACGATTTTACCGAAACCTATGTTAATATTTCCCCTAGATTTTGCCTTACATTTCTTCACTCAACTGCTATGCTAGCAACCTCTGTTACTGCCCTCCCCCTTTCAGGAGGGTTTCAGTTTTTTATTCTGCAGCTGAACCAGGACTTTTTGCTCCCTGCTCCAATTTCTACCCCAACCCCATACTTTGCCAGCTTTTTGGAGTCCTTTCTGTGCCTATCTCATGTCTCTACAAGGATTTTCCAACCCTTGACCAAATCTGAGGTGTGTTGTGCTGTACTTATGGATCCTGGATGCCTCTCAATGGTTACTGACTTGCCCCACAATTTCACATCAATCCAGGATAAGTTCATGCCCTGTCCAAACTCTGGTGGTGCTATAGCAGTTGCAGAAATTCTCTTTAACTGATTGTACTTTTCCAAAATTTATTAAGATGCTTATTTTGTTCCTTTGCCTTTGATGATCCTGAATTATTAATGAGGAACAATATGTGAAGTGAGAAAAATCACAACAAACTCTTCGGGGGATTTTAACTGCATAATCTCTAGATTCTTCAGAGTTGAATTGAATGAAGAAATTATATTTCCATCTTTGGTTCATTGTTCAGTAGTAATTAATTTATAACAATGGATGTGCTTTCATGTAATTTCATTAATTGAAGTGAAGAATTGTTACAGCTTTAATGTCCTGTCTAATTATGAAAAGGAGCCTTGGACATTATTTGGAAATCAAATAAAGAGGTAAAATAATTAGAAAGATATGAAAGTTATAGCTGATCATTATCCTCCTATCTGATTGGGGTTAGTCCTTTATAAGCCATACTGTAGACCACAATGAAATTTAGTGTAAATGCATACCAGCTACATATTTGTTTATTAACGCTATTTTTAGACTAAAGATTTAGAGTCCAGTTCTTTGAAGACTTTTCACAGCAAATCTTAACATGAAAATGAATATTATTCAATGCAGATAAGAACCCTACTCAAAAGAATAAAAAAATTATGTGAGTACTATTATGTTTCAAACATATGGAGACAGTAACTCCCACACAAACAGCAACACATTCAAACTATTTATACAACAGGTTGGGTACCAATGGTTTCACTGTTGTAATTTAATGTTATATGGTGCTTCTGAAATCTCTGCATTCATTCTCAGATTTACAAAGTCGTTCAAATTCCCTCTGTTCTCTGATTATATTACTGTCTCATGATGCATTTAGAATACATCATTCCATTATAGTCACTTAAAATGAAATATTTAATATCAATAAAATGTACAAAGGACAAACTAAATTGAGAAGCACAAGGTGCATTGAGACAGTGCAAGTGGGAGCTTTGAAATTGAAGATTTTTGAACATTTGAGTACTGGCTATACTATCAAGAGATAACTTTTGGAACATTTTTACAGTAACATTTATGTTATAAATCAGTCTCTAAGAGTAACTTTGTTTATTCCTTCCTGAGAATCCAAGATATGAGTTCCTTAGGTTACCAAGAAATCTCAATCTGAATATATTGGAAAACTAAACAATTATTAAAACTATTGCTGGAGAAACAATAAAGAAACAATAATATCCTTCATTTTTTAGTTTGTAGTGGAAAAAATAAGAGAACTCCTACAAATCCACTCTTCCATTGACAACAAGATGCAGAGCTGGATGAACACAGCAGGCCAAGCAGCATCGTAGGAGCAGAAGCTGCTTGGCCTGCTGTGTTCATCCAGCTCTGCACCTTGTTGTCTCAGATTCTGCAGCATCTGCAGTTCCTACACACTCTTCCATTGGCCTGGTTAAAAAGTGATCTTGCCATCAATCTTCTCATAAGCATCAAGAAATTCCTGGATTTGCAAAGTAACAATGGGTTAATATTACGAAAGGCATTTGGAGTGGAATTTTAACCCCAGGTCAGTTGGAATTCGAGGTTGGTGAGTCTATAATAGGAGGTTCAAACTTTCAATAAGTTCACTTCTAGTTTTAATGGAGGTGGGGTGAATTTTTGTGCACATAACTCACCCTGAAGAGGTGGATTACTGATTAGAATATTTAAATAAGACAGCTTAGAAAAGACTTTCACTGTATTGAGTCATAGAGATGTACAGCACAGAAACAAACCATTTGGTCCAACTCATCCATGCTGACCAGATATCCTAAATTAATCTAGTCCCATTTGCCAGCATTTGGCCCATATCCCTCTAAACCCTTCCTAATCATATACCCATCCAGATGCCTTTCAAATGATGTAATTGCACCTGCCTCCCGCACTTCCTCTGTCAGTTCATTCTATACACGCATCATCCTCTGTGCGAAAAAGCTGCCCTTCAGGTCCCTTTTGAATCTTTCCCCTCTCACCTTAAACCTATGCCCTCTAGTTTTGGACTCCCCTACCCCGGGGAAAAGACCTTGTCTATTCACCTTATCCATGCCCCTCATGATTTTATAAACCTTAATAAGGTCATACCTTAGCCTCCAATGTTCCAGGGAAAATAGCCCCAACCTATTGAGCCTCTCCCTGTAACTCAAACTGTCCAACCCTGTCAACATCCTTGTAAATCTTTTCTGAACCATTTCAAACTTAACAATTTCTGTCCTATAGCAGGAAGACCAGAATTGAATGCAGTATTGCAAAAGCCGCAACATGACCTCCCAACTCCTGTACTCAATGCACTGACATATAAAGGCAAGTGTGCCAAACACCTTCTTTACTATCCTGTCTACCTGCGACACTAGTTTCAAGTATCTATGAACCTGCAACTCCAAGTCTCTTTGTTCAGCAACACTCCCCAGAACCTCGCCATTAAGTGTATAAGTCCTGACGTGATTTGCTTTTCCAAAATGCAGCACCTCACATTTATCGAGATTAAACTTCATCTGCCATACCTCGGCCCATCGGCCTATCAGCCCATCTGGTCAAGGTCTCATTGTACTCTGAACTGACCTTTTTCACTGTCCACTACATCACCAATTTAGGTGTCATCTGCAAACTTACTAATCAATACCTCCTATGTTTACGTTGAAATAATTTATATAACCGCACTTTGAACTTAACAGTGTCAGCATTGGTTTCTTGTTGTTTAGGCAAGTTTCCATTAAAATGAAGGTGGGATTAATTTAGAAATCACATAAATGTTCATAAAAGTAAGCATATTGTATTTCAGTTGTACAGGGCATAGGCAGGACCACATCTCAAATGTATCCCCATTCTTAAGGAAGGACTTAAATGCAGTGGAAAAAGTTCAGAGCATGTTTAGAAGGTTGATACCTCGAATAAGCAGATTGTCTTATGACGACTTATTTTCACTGGAGTTTGGAAGTTTTAGGGTGACATGATTGAAGTATACAAGATGAAGAATAGTCTTGAGAAGATAAATATGAAAAGGATGTTTCCTCATATGGATGAGTCCAGAACCAGGAGTCACTGTTTAAAAATTAGGGTTGAGACTGAGATAATGTTATAACTCTGATATCAGGAGTGCACTAGAAATTGAGCTCCACTATTCCACAAACTGTACCAAAAGCATAATTGTCTTATTTCATCAATAAAAATGGCTCTTTTGTTTCTGTTTATTTTTACTGATATCTGAAACAAAAGAGACTTTCACCAGATTTAATCAATAAACTAAAAAAAAATGCTTAAAGGCAAAATGCATTCTTATAATTAGTGTTGAAAATGGTTATCAACTAAATACTATGTAGAAATAAACTATATCCCCCTTTATCCCAAGCGTACACCCATTTAGGCAGGACAAGATGACACAGCTCTGCATAGGTATTATTGTTGAGAGAAATGTAAATAAAAAAGGAATAATGGTTCCATCGGACAGAATTTTGAGTGCAGAAGACAGAATGAGCTGAATTCTCACAGTTCCTTTGATTTCTTGTCAATGAGTTCTGATTGATATCAATTGCAGGGCGATGGACAATGATCAGACCAGATTTCAGATTCAGCTGTAAAACAGTTAGGAACCCTCATATTTGAAACATTCAGGATTGACAAATACTTCATTGAGAAACAGAGAGAAAGTCAGACAGAGAGGGACCTTCTTTCCATACAAACCTTTCCAACTGCTAAATCTAGGCATATACTGAAAAACAGTCTCAGCCTAGGGCTGTTATTAGTAATGAATAATACAGATATTTGATGCTTTTCCAAGTCTGTCCAACAATTAAAGTAAAAAAAATCTTATTTAGATATTGTATCAAAAACTCTCTATATTTAATTATTCAGGTGATGGTTTGCCAAACAGACTAAATTATAAGGAAAATTAGCCCTCAAGCAAAACTTTCTCATTATTACTAGTTATGTACAGAGAAGAGGATGCGATAAGACCATTAAAGGATTATGTGGTATACATTTATATAGGTTTACATGACAACGTGAAGGTTTTAAATGGCTAATTTGATCAGTTTTCACTCCTGTAGGTTAGGGTCAGTTTCTGTTACGCACTAGCCAGTGAGAAGCTAAAGTCATGAATGTTAAGCTAGGTGTGGATAATATCCTGACTGAAATAGTAGGGGCCTCAAATCATGTTGTGTTGCTGGCCTAAACAGAAGTTACCAAAGTAAAAGCAAAATAAAAACTGTAGGTGCTGGAGAAGCTCAATTCAGCAGGTCTGGCAGCATCAGTGGAGAGAGAAGCTCAACTAAAGTTTTGAGTCTGATTTGACTTCTCAGAAGAAGGATCTCTTCCAAAGAGCACAGTCGACTCAAAATGTTACCTTTGTTATTCTCTCCATTAATGCTGCCAGACCTGCTGAGCTTCTCCAGCACTTTCAAATTTAATTTCAGAACTTACCAAAGTTGTTTAAAGAGAAAAATGCTTGCTACTTGCGTCCCTTGTTTGCATTTTTAATAGCTTACTCAAATCTGACTGAGATTATTCCTGAAAGCTGGATAGATGTTGTATTAATATTCAAGAAGGACATCTAGTCAACAGTCAGAAATGATATGTTCATTAGTTTGATATCAGTTATAACTAAATTGTTGGAAGGAGAAATAAAGATATTTTTATGTGCTTCAGAAAATCTGAATTCCTGAAAAAAAACAATACGGAAATACCAATCTAAATGGGTCAGTTTGAATGATTCATCCTTATAGAGTAGTTATTGTGCTAGCCTCTGATTTTAAATCTATGGATTTATTCAGCTGCCTCATTTTAATGTGAAGACTTAGAATTTTCCATCCCTAGATATATTTTCTAACTAGGCAGTGCTATTCATATGCATGTTTTTGCTTCTATCCATGATCATCTTAGTGTCGCTTTACCTGAACAAGAGGTAGATTAAGGTTACATCAGCACATACCTATTTTTTATTTCACCAAACTAAATGAGCATTCTGTTCATTAGGAGCCTGTCCAATTCTGAAAATTTCTAATGTTGATATTTGTCTGTCCACATGCTCAATAACTTACCCTTTCATGTATAATAAATTGTCAACATGTATTGACAAAATGAATAAAACATCCACTTGTACTGTTTTCAATCTTCTCAATCCCTTCAGAAACCTAAGTAGATGAAATGAAAATATTCAAATGGTGCTGACCTCTCTTGTTACACAAGATTAGTTGCTATGCTGTAACCTTTTACTTTTATGATTCTCTGCAGCTAGTGGTAGGGCATGGGGGACTGTTGACAAACAAAGAGACTTTGGGGTGAACATCCATAGTTCCTTGAAAGTGGAGTTGCAGGTAGACAGGGTGGTGAAGAAGGCGTTTAGCACACTTCCCTTCATTAGTCAGTGCATTGAGTACAGGAGTTGGGAAGTCATGTTGCAGCTGTAGACGACATTGGTGAGACCACGTGTGGATTACTGTGTTCACTTCTGGTCTCCCTGCTACAGGAAAAATGTTGTTAAACTTGAAAGGGTTCGGAAAAGACTTACAAGGATGTTGCTGGGATTGGAAGGTTTGACCTATAAGGAGAGGCTGGGCTTTTTTCCCTGGAACATCGGAGACTGAGGGGTAACCTTATAGAGGGTTGTAAAATCATCAGGGGCATGGATAGGGTAAATAGCCAAGGTCTTTTCCCCAGGGTGGGGGAGTCTAAAACTAGAGGGCATAGGTTTAAAGTGAGAGAGGAAAATTTTAAAACGGAACTGAGGGGCAACATTGTCATGCAGAGAGTGGTGCATGTATGGAACGAGCTGCCAGAGGAAGTGGTGGAGGTGGGTACAATTACAATATTTAAAAGACATCTGGATGGGTATTTGAATAGAAAGAGTTTAGAGGGATATAGGCCAAATGCTGGCAAATGGGATTGGATCAATTTAAGATATCTGATCGGCATGGATGAGTTGGACTGAAAGGTCAGTTTCTGTGCTTTGTAACTCTATGACTCTATGACCAATGTCACTTCCTTCTTAAAAATTAATTATTTCTTTCATAAAAGAAATAAAGCTTGTGAACCAGAGTACTCTGCCAGATATTTTACTATTAAAATGCTTGTGAAATGTCAGGAACTGTTATGCAGAAAAACATACGTATTAGAAGATAGAACAGGAAGATTAAATGCAAGAAACTTAAGAAACATTAAGTTTGGGTTTTAAAAGTAGATTGTTGAAGGAAGGTGTTTTGAGGGAGCTAGATAGTTCCAAAATTTTGAAGTCTTAGAAAATAATGAATTAGAAGAAGAAGTTATGGTAAATAGAGGATTAAAAACATCCCAAATTTGTTTGGCGTTTGAGGTATTATTGGAACATAAGAGCAATGGAGGAATAAACAATGAGTGGAAACTGGGCCAGGATCTCTTGCCACGTTTCTGCCCCATTATGAGTCCAATCGAGTTCTCGCCTTTAATTGTTGGAGGAGTTGGGAAGCGCACTGTTAGAGTGATGTTGTCATTCAAATAAAACGTTAACAACAGGACAGCACACATCATAATTAATTACAACATTGTCCCCATTTGCTTGTTCTACTCAGGAACAAGCTTAGTGACACGTTGTGATTTGCCAAGATCAGGAAATACTCATGTATAAAGAGCTCAGATCCTGGAGGATGTTTGCTCATACCTGTGTTTTGTGCCTGCATGTGTTCTACTGACTCTGGCCTTAATGCCTATCTCCCCTCGTTTATTTCATCATTCTCAGCTGCCCAGACATCTTACTCAGAAAATCTCGTCCTTCAATTCTCAGAGTCACAGAATTGTTACGGTGCAGATGAAAGCCGTACTGTCTATTATGTCTGCACTGGCACTGTGTCTCCATGTTAAAACCTATCCCTTTGATAAAGCCTTTCCTTATCCCTTCTAATATTCCCTCCTTTAGCTTGGTGTCTATTTTCTGTCTGTTTGAAGGGCCATAGGATTAAAGTATACATTAACATACTAGATAAATGTAAGATCTCAAAACTAATGCAAAGATGGTAAAAGGAAGATATTGCAATTTAACTTCTAAACTTAATCAATCAACATTTAAAAAAGTACAGCAAAAGCATGAAATATAGTTATCAAGTTAGTGTTTTGTAGCTGGATAACTTAGAATTATTCATAATAATTAACTATTACTTCTTATATAATACTGTATAATTTCTTGTAATTGTTAACAGTGGAACTGTTTTGCAAAGGGGAGGCCCAGTGATGTTATTGCTGGCCAATTAATCCAGAGACCCAACTAATGTCCCGGGGAGCTGGGTTCAAATCCCACCATGGCAGATGATGGAATTTGAATTCAATAAAATCCTGGAATTAGAAGTTTAATAATGACGATGAATCCATTGTCAATTGATGGAAAAATAACCATCTGGTTCACTAATGTCCTTTAGGGAAGGAAACTGCCACCCTTACCTGGTCTGGCCTACATGTGACTCCAGACCCACGGCAACATAGTTGACTCTCACCTGCCCTGTGAGCATTTAGAGATGAACAATAAATGCTGGCCCAGCCAGCGATGCCCTCAACCCATGAATAAATAAATAAATGTATTTGAAGACAGCAATAATGTTTCATGTTCAAATAAAATGTGAAATTCCTCATGCAATAACATTTAGCAATAATATATACAATTTTCAAACATAGAGAGCAGCTAAGAATAAACAGATTATTGGGTAAAGAATGGTAACTTGACATTTCTTTCCTGTGCATATGTTAAGTAGCTGCTTTCTATTCAGCAGCAATTTATGGATCAAATTGTGAACTGTTGAGGCACGCATGGAAATGCATGTCGAAAAAATTGATTATTCTGCCATTTCAGGCTCAGGGGTCAAGGTCTGCAATCCACCCATATTTGCCTCATGGTGGAGGTAGATAGCACCTAAATGTTGTCCTGCCACTTCCTAAGGGTCACATCTCTACTGCATTGCTAGCTGCCTCTACACCCAGCTGGAAGCTGTGTAACATTGATAAAGATCATATCATATAGCCAGATTTCTAATATTAAAGGCAATTTGTCAGAAAACTGTGCTTGGAAATTATTACTTAAATTGTAAAACAAGAGAAAGAACAGGGCAGAGAGGGGGCACCATGATCATAAATATTAGTGGTGGAGGTGGACAGGAATAATTCACAATGTTTCCTTAGGGAAGAGGTAAGGTATGTCAGGATCACTGTCAGGAGACATTGGGAGTAGATAGCAATGGAGAATAGTGTCTGGGTTTTCAGGATTAGGAAGCAGTATCATTAGCAGTTTGATGACTTCAGTTGGCTGATCAATGTCAGTGAATACATCTTCACATCTACTATCTACCACACCATCACTCCTCATGCTACTTAATGTCCCACAGCCCCAGCAAATAGCTATCTGCAGCCCCTCCCACTCAGGTCTTATATCTATCATCCAGACACTCCACCTCACCTCTCACACCTACCAATATTTCCAGCCTTTCACATATACCTTTCATTGCCTTCACATATCTCCAGCTGTTCAACCGTGGCAGGCAAAACACAGACAGTGCTACACAACCTGTATGGTGTTCAGCAGCATTTAATACTCCTCAGATGCTGAAGCAGTCTCTGCCCACACTGAAAAACCTGAGCAACATTGAGGTTTGGGCTGATACATGGCAAGTAAATTCATGCATCATGCCTCAGATTATAGGCATGGTCCTGTCGTGAGAAAATGTAATCTTGCAGATAAAATGAATTAACCCTTTCTTCACTGCCTAAGATGACTTTCTTTTCAAAACAGAGTTCTTTCCTATAAAAGCAAAACACTGCAAATGCTGGAATTGAAACATTGCCAGGATTCTTTCTTTTACTTGTTGAAGATATCTCTCCTGTGGTGTTGGCTGTACACTGCCTTGCTGGGGTCCCTTTGTGGATTAATAAGGAATTGGCTCCCTCTCCAACCAGTCTCAGTCACGTGAAAATCGTATCGGTATATTCCATTGTTCAAACAATGAGCTGTTGACACACAATGTGATGTAAATCCCATCAATATGGCAGTTGTAATCACCTTCACTGAATGACTTAATTTGAAACCCATTTTTTCATGGGACTAGAGGGTCTAGTAGTCCTTGTCATTTTGAATTCCACCCCCTGATTTGAAATGGTAAGGGTTAGTTCATTAGTGTCTGGGTAAGTCAATTTACATTTTAAATAACTTCTCCATTAGCTATTGTGTATGTTTCTGTGTGTCCCGAAACCATGAAAGAAATCACCTGACTTTCCTGAGACCATTTTGTGAAGGTATGGTATAAATATTCCATGTTGCTCTTTTTAAGAAAATGTATCCTTTTTCCATTCAGCTTCACAGGCAATAGATGTGACCCAAATACCCTCTACCTGTTGCTGCCTTCCTGTGGGCAGCTCACTTAATCTTTGCAGTGACGATAGAGCAACGTTCCCTGCCGAATCCAGGAACTCACCACAATACCTCCAAAACTATCCAGAGTACTTGCAGAGACTTTGCAAGAAGAGATGTTTTTCAAACTTCCCTGAGCTGTTGGGTGTTGCGTCCTTTAAGTGACAATAGCACAATAACAGCAGTCATCCTGCAGTTGATCACTTGATTGTTTGTGAATGATGTGCAAGTTCATTGAATGAATTTAGAAACTAGCTGGTCACAACAGGTTGAAGCAGCTTGGCAAGTGGCTGCAATTCATCTTGTAAGTGGTACCCACAGATCAACAAGCTGATGGCTGGAATGCGGATCAAGCAGGCAGCTTTGTCCAGGATAGTGTTAAATTTTTATGAGTGTTTTTCGAGTTGTAATGATCCACACCAGTGGACCATACCCTTGGCCTGTGTGCGAAAGATGACAGCCAGCCTTGGGGATGTCAGGAGGTGAAGTCACTTGCTACAGAGTTCCAGCCGTCAATGTGCTTTTACACTCACAGTATTTACATGACTAGTTCAATTTATTTTTTGCTTAATGATAATCCCCAGATGCCTGATGATAGTGTTTCAGTGATGATAATATTGTTGAACGTGAAAAGCTGTGGGTTAGATTCTCCTTTGTTGGAGATGGCCATTCCCTGGCACTTGTGTGGTATGAACATTACATCTCACTAATCTGTCCTAGAATTAATGCTGTCCAGGTCTTAATGCATGTAGACGTGGACTGTCCAGTTTTTGAGGAGTTGTATCAGGAAAATAGTTCAACTATCAGTGAATGCCCCATTTCTGATCTTATGATAGAGAAAAATTCATTAATGAATCGGCTGAAGATGATTGGGCCTAGAACACAACTGTAAAGAACTCCCTTCAGTATGCTTTGGGACTGAAATTATCGGCTTCCAACAAGCACAAGCATCTTCTTTTCTGTTAGGTATAACTTGGCCGGTAAAGTTTTCTCTAATTCCCATTGACTTAAGTTTTGCCAGGGTTCCTTGATGCACAATCAGTCAAATACTCCCTTAATGTTGAGGGAAGTCATTAGCTCCTTACCCCTTGAGTTCAGCTCTTTTGCACATGTTTGAACCAAACCTGTGTGGCCCACATAAAGAAACTTAAACAGAATATTGTTTGTTGCTGTGTAAATGCTGGTTGATAACATTCTCAATGATCCTTTCCATTACTTCGCTGAAGATCAAAAGCATTGGTTCACTGCTTTTGTCTCTTTATCTCAGAAAATATGTACTTGCCACAGAGGGATTACAACAAAAGTGTTCCAGACTAATCACTGGGATGCCAGAATTGTCTTATGAGAAGAGACTGAAGAAACTGCATCTATATTCTTTAGAATTTCAAAGAATGAGAGTTGAGCTCATTGAAATTTACAAAATTCACACAGGGATACGGATAGGATGTTTTCCCTGGCTTGTGAGTTTAGAATCAGGGAACATAGTTTTAGAATGAGGGACAAACCATTTAAGGCTGTGATGAGGAGGAATTGTTGGAACTTTCTACCTGAGGGATAGGGACCTCAATCATTGAACACGTTCATGACAGAAAGTGATGGATTTCTGGATAATAAAATGGGGATGCGGGAATAGTGGAGAAAAGTGGTGGAGAGCAGCGTTCCTTCAAAGTGGCTGCACAGCTGCTCTGAAGTCATGCCAAATAGCATGACTGGCATGCGGACAGATTGACTTTCAATGTCAGAGGCTACTGCCATACACTGACCTCAAAGTCTAAGCACTGGAGAAAAATTGAGGGAGTATTGGTGAAGGGGCAGATGATCAACCATAATCTGTTTAAAATGCAGAGCAGGTTTGATGGGCCAAATGGCCTGTTCATGCTTTTGTTTCCAATATTTTGATGTAGATTAAGTGGATGATTAATGACCAGATTCAATTTGTCTTCTTTTTCATGGACAGGACATACCTGGACAATTCTCCATATTGTCATGTAGCTATACAAAAAGAGCTTAGCTAGGGATGCAGCTAGTTCTTGAATGAAAGTCTTCAGTATGCTGTGGTATGGTGTCAAAGCCCATATGCTTTGCTCTAATCAGCATCTTCACTTCATTTTGATATCAAGAAATGGCAGAAGACTGGCATCTGTGATATTTAAGACTTGGGAGGAGGCTGAGATGGATCATTGACTCAGCATTTCTGGCTGATGATTGTTGCAAACACTTCAGCCTTGGCTTTTTCTACTAGAGTTTCCTCAGGATTGAAGATGGTGATATTTGTGGAATGCCCTTGTCTTGTTCATGTAGAAAATATAAACATGTAGACATGCAACTTATAATTGACAGAAGATTAAACCCTAAGTTTAACTGCCAGCAGGGTTTGGCACAGGAGGGCACTGAGAGTCCCATAACTAGGGCTCATAGCCCATTGTACTCGGCTTGGGGACTGGGCATGGATTAGTTTTTCAGTCCCTCCTCCTGACTGTCAGCACATGTGTTTCCTGATCTGTTTGAAACATACCAGAGTCAATAAGCTAAAAGCACAGCAAGGAGTGGTGGAACTACAATATTGAACTGACTGGAAGGCTTTTAAAGGCTGAACCATGAACCTATCTCCATAAAACTGCTATCCATTCAATTTCCCTTGCAGATTCTCATTCTAGCTGATATTGTAAATAACTCTGTTTCTTCAGGCGTCATCTCTCCTTCAAATCTGCCATTATGACTCAAGAAACAATGTTGTGACTCCATCATTCTTGCAAACTACTGCTCCATCTCTCACTTCCCTTACTTTTCTCCAAAGTCCTTGAAAATGTTATTGCCTTTCATGGTTGGTATCAAATGTAGCTCCTGTAAACACTTTGTGACATTCATTACATTAAAAGTGCTATGTACGTTGGTTATTGTTTGGTATTCTAAGCCCCTTTCATATTTATTTACTGAAGAGACATTGAACTGATCTAAAGTTTTTGCTTCCTCAGTAACAGCACACAAATCAAAATAAGCATGACAGCTGCTATTTAAGTGTAAGCTGATGCTGCCACTCAATCCTAGAAATTGTAGTACAGCTTTTGTATACAGTTCTCATAAATTGATTTGGCTCGTTTGTGAAAACAAAACAAGAGTTTTAGCTGCTGTTACCCTTTATGTTTATAAAATTGCAATGTACTTCTCCTGACATTGCAAAGCCATTTCAATTTGATTCCTTAGAATATAAACAATACAAAATATTGATGTTCCAATTATAAAATGACTATAACGATCTAATTAGAATGTGCCATGGTCAGCTGCTGGATGTAATAAATGTCTGTATAAAGGAGTGTTTAAAATTCAGTCAATGCTGGATCCAAGCCTGGGAGATGTTTATATGAAGCACACCCTGTGACAAAGTCTCCATGTTATTATATCTAGCAAAGTGATTTTTTTGTGTGCAGCTCACCAATTAAAATAACTGTGTGGTGTTATGTTGCTTAGCAATTGCAGAGCTTCCAATTAAGATCAAGATTCTTTAGTTTCTATAAATTGCTTCTCCAAGCAACTCAGCAAGGTCATCTTGAACTCATTGAAGAAAGAAAAACATTTATTGAATTTGTGTTGCTTTTATTCTGGTGATTTTCAATTTGATGTCAGGGAAACATTTGAAGATCTATTTTGAGGCCTTTAATGTGTCCTCTGAATTCTAATCCATTCATTTTCTAAGGTGTGTATGAAAGGGTTGTATTCTCCAGATCAGGCCCCATTGTGCTGTCTCTTTCTTCTCCCCATGAATTGGTAATCATATATACAGTAGCAACAATGAAACCCTGGAGAAAGCTTTTCAAGGCATCTAACTCTGAAATGAGAATAATAGAAAAAGTTGGCTTGTACGTACGGCAAAGCAATCACTTATAGTAGCAACATCATCAAAAAGAATATCAACTAACTTTCAGGTTGTTGACCCTTTTATCAGGAGAGGAATCCTGTGTCCAAAATGAGCAATGCTAAATATTTCATCAAGACTATAGAAGACACTGGTATACACTTAGAGGAAGGTCACACAAGTTGCTCGAAGTAAAAGACGTTTTAAGCCATTTTTCAAGGACGTAATTCCACTATGTTCACACTTATTTTCACAAGATCTAAATAAATCTGTTCCTACAAAGCAAGCAAGTATTATTAACAGTTTCCTGTTCGCATTTTGCACAGATTGTTGCCAATGTTTCATTTATTGAGTATACACTGTGCAGAAAAGTATTGAATCACCTTGAGGAGAGAGGCATTCAAATTCTGGACATAGCCTAACTTGTCAATATATTTATATTTCAAAAGATTGAAGTCTGAAAGTGCAAGAATTTAGAAATTATGTTTTATAATGCTATTTGTCATGAACTGGAAAGCAAATATAATTGAAACATGTTCACATCCTAAATATTTTGTATTCTGCCCACTCATTTTGTGCACCATAAAAGATTCAAAAATCACTCTTAGTGATTTAGTGAATTTTAGCAAAGAACATTTCAGTGTAAGTTTATAATTTATGAATAATGCATTATTTTTAACTCTTAAATATTTCATTCTAGACTTCATATTTTGTCAATTTAAACACTAACCACTTTTGTTCCTTTTTCTCCATCTTCAGCTTGCAAGCTTAGCTGTAACTGTTTTCAGAATTTTATATAAAATCCATCAGAAAATAAATAATCATGCCAAGTTGGATCCCTGCTATGTACTTGCTTGGTATGTTGCTGCAATTTGATATTATACAAAGTAGCCCAGGGTTCTTGCTCCTGGCTCTATGATTGATTTAAAGTAATGTCGCTCAAAACATCAACAATAACCTCATCTCAATTTATATTGTTTTACATCTCCACTGTATTACTGTGGGCGATGGTGTTTAGCCAATAGTCTGTGTTTTTCTTAGAATCTGGTATGTTTGATGAGATGATACTCAATGGTCATCATTGGATGAGATTGCTTGATACTTGGGCAGCCTGGGCTGAGGGCAGTGCATCAAATAGTCATCTACGAAGAAGGACCCAGTGCAGGAGGAAGATAAATAAACACACATACTCTCAGCGAGGTTCCCATTGACCAGAAACTGAACTGGATTAGCCATATAAATAATTGTGACTATAAGGACAGGTCAGAAATTTGAAATTTGATGGTAAGTAATGCACCTCCTGGCTTACAAAAGCCTAACCTCCATCTACAAGGCACAAGTCAGGAGTGTGATGGAATACTCACCTCTTACCTGAATGAGTGCAGCTCCATCGACGCTCAAGAAGTCCCCACCTGTACACGTCATTCAAATGGACTGCAATCTCATCTACGACCTGAAACATCGCTGCCTTCATGACTGGCACTCAGTGACATCAGCACCATGATGCACTGCAGCAACTTGTCAATGGTCCTTTCAAACTAGCAAACACTTCCACCCAGAAGATCAAAGCCAGTGGACATGTAGGGGCACTGGCTTCTGCAAGCTCCCCTCCAAGCCACACACCATCCTTTATTGTTGTGTCAAAATCCTGGGACTCACTTTCTAATATCTACACTGTATAGACTATATTGGTTCAAGAAATTGACTCACTATCACCTTCTCAAGGCAATTAGTGATGGACAATAGATTCAGGCCTTACCAATGATGCTCACATTCATGAACGCATAAAAATAAACTTTTTCAATTATCATTCTGGTGAATCTGCTCTGCATAGGTCCCCCATTGGGTTCATGTATCCTTCCTGAGTTTTGACACCCAAAACTGAATCCAACACCCTGAAAGAAGTCTAACCAGAGCTTTACATAACTGTAATGTATTTCACTCCATTCTACCACCAACTTGAGACTTGGTTTTTTTGTCATCCAATATGCCCAATATATATGCTGCATTATTTGATAGATTTATATCTCAAATAATTTGAGTGCTCCATATAACATTGCATGCAGAAACCACAATTTTAATAAAAAGTTATTGATCACGTTTGGACTTCCTCATAGAGGTGTAGAGATCTACAGCACAGAAACAGACTCTTTGGTCCAACTCGTGAATTCTACATTAATCTAGTCCCATTTGCCAGCCTTTGGCCCATAACCCTCTAAACTCTTCCTAGTCATATACCCATCGAGACACCTTGTAACTGTTGTAATTGTACCAGCCTCCACCACTTCCTTTGGCAGCTCATTCCATAAACAAACCATCCTCTGCATGAAAAGGTTACTCCATAGGCCCTTTTTATATCTTTTATCTCTCACCATCATGCTATGCCTTCTAGTTTTGGACTCCCCTACCCTGGGGAAAAGACATTCTCTATTCACCCTATCCATGCCCCACCATGATTTTATAAACTTCTATAAGGTCACCCCTCATTCTCTGAGACTCTATAGAAATAGTCCCAGATATTCAGCCTCTCCCTTTGGCACAAACTCTCTAGCCTTACAGCATCCTTGTAAATCTTTTCTGAACTCTTGCAAGTTGAACAACATTTTTCACAATGGAGAGAATCCAGAACTGAAAGCATGTTGAACTAATGTCCTGTACAGTGGCAGCATGACCTCCCAACTCCTATACTCAATGCAATGACCAAAAAAGGCAAACGTACCAAGTGCCTTCTTCACTATCCTGTCTACCTGTGACTCCACTTTCAAGGAACTATGAACATGCATCCCAAGGTTCCTTAGTTCAGCGACACTCCCCAGGACGTTACTTTAAGTGTATAACCCCAGCCCTGGTTTGCTATACCAAAATGCATTGCCTCACATTTATCTAAATTAAACTCCATCTGCCACTCCTCAGCCCATTGGCCCATCTGATCAAGATCCCATTGTACTCCAAGGTAACCTCTTCACTGTCCACAATGCCTCCAATTTTGGTGTCATCTGCAAACTTACTAACCATACCTCCTATGTTGACATCCAAGTCATTTATATAAATGACAAAAAGCAGTGGACCCAGCACTGATCCTTGTGACACACTGCTGGTCACAGCTTCCAGCCTGAAAAGCAACCCTCCACCACTACCCTCTGTTTTCTACCTTTGCGTCAATTTTGTATCCAAACGGCTAGATCTCCCTGTATTCCATGCGATCTAACCTTACCAACTAGCCTACCAAACTCCTTACTGAAGTCCACATAGATCATATCCACCACTCTGCTGGCATCAATCCTCTTCATTACTTCTTCACAAAACTCAATCAAGTTAGTAAGACACGATTTCCCACGCACAAAGCCATGTTGACTATCCCTAATCAGTCCTTGCCTTTCCAAATACATGTAAATCCTGTTCCTCAGAATCCAGTCCAAAAACTTATCCACCACTAACGTCAGGTGCACTGGTCTACATTTCCCTGGCTTTTCCTTATCACCTTTTTAAAATAATGGCACCACATTAGCCAACCTCCAGTCTTCCACACCTTACCTGTGGCTATCAATGATACAAATATCTCAGCAAGGGGCCCAACAATCACTTCCTTAGCTTCCCACAAAGTTCTAGAGTACACCTGATCAGGTCCCGGAGATTTATCCACCTTTATGTGTTTTGTGATGTCCAGCACGTCTTCCTTCTGTAATATGGGCTCTTTTCATGATATCACTATTTCTTTCCCCAAGTTCTCTAGCTTTCATATCCGTCTCGGCAATAAACACTGGTGCGAAATACTCGTTTAGTATCTCAGCCATCTCCTGCAGTTCCACGCATAGGTGGCCTTGCTGTTCTTAAAGGGCCCCTATTCTTTCCCTAGTTGCTCTTTTGTCATCTCGGTTTGTGTTTTTCTCTTGTGTTCTTACATGGGATTTGGGCATTGCTGATTGGGTCAACATTGACTGACCATCCCTAATGTTCTTAGAAAGTTGTGGTGTGCTGCCTTTTTGGCCTACTGCAATCCTGATATAGATTTACCCCAATATGAGGGAGGTCGTTCCAGGATTTGACCTAAGTACAGTGAAGGAACAACAGTTTAATTCCAAGTCAGGGTGATGTGTGGCTTGAAAGGGAACTTACCGTTGGGCTGAATTGTAATTAGATCATTCTGTTTATCATATTGTTAAATGCTGGATTCACTGTTGGCCATTAATTTTTCATCTACTATCTTCCTGATTAATTCTCATACCTCAGCAGTTATCACATTGGTTATCAAGCTATTTTGTGTTAGTTTTCTGCTTTCCACAGTTATTTGCTTCCTGATAATGGCTGTTATTTTGGCATTTAATTATTAGCCTATGCCTCTTGTCATTTATTGATTTATCTTGTCTGTCTTCAGCAGATTCCACAACATTTCTTAGCATCAGAATATCGATCCCTAACTCTATAAGCACTATTTATTAAAAATGGTGTGTGTCGTCTCAAAATTTGAACAGGATGTGGTGCACTGCATTTGACATTATGATAGTTAATATTATATGGCTGTCAACAAACTGAATTCAAGCACACAAATTTCATTTATACCCACAGTGTTTAACATTCACCAGAATGGGGCACTACACCAATGCACTGCAAAGATTTGGTGGGCATACTTTATAGGAAAGTTAAGGCTTCGAAGTTCACATAAATCAGAGTTCATAAGTTGGTCTGCTTTTTTTTCAATCTTGTTACATAAGTTCTATACTTGGGTCTGCTCTGCTTGCCAGCATCTTATGTGTGATAACATTATTGTTGGTGTGACTTGTTTTATAAAGCTTTAAAAGTCTGAAAAGGTTAATGCTGAGGAGTGCATTAAGCCCTGTTCAATGCGATGATGGCACATGAATTCAGATGAGAGGATAAATTTAGATTTCAAAGGAGTGAAGCCCATAATCGAGGTCTTCTTCCTAGTCACAGTAACAATATCCGTTATACGAATGTAACCCGTTTCTCGCTGATGCCATGCAATAAGCTACGTCTTATTTGAGAGAGGAGCCTCTTCTTAATAGATTACCAGATGCCTTTCTCCGCTACTTTAGATCATCAGGTCCTGGAGATCCCTACCAAGAAAGAGAGTGAAGAGGATGGTGGCAACGGATCTACCGGATGGACCTTACACTATGATGAGATGCGGTGAGGAAGAAAGCACACTTAAATTTAAATTTAGAGAATAAGGTGAATCTGATAGAGGTCTCAGCGACAGGGGTTATGGGGAATAAGGTGAATCTGATAGGGGTCTTGGCGACATGGGTTATGCGAGATATGTGGCAGAATCAGGTAACAAGTGAGGCCCATCATAGTATTGGAAACAACTTATGCCCTCTTTTATCACAAGCAGCATGTTGTTAGCAGCGAGATGCCTATTGTTGGTCATTATTGCTTGCTGTGGGTCTTGTTGATGACACAACTCTCATCATTAATATTTGGCGTCACTAAATACCAAACTTGCCAAACAAGCCTGACATCGGGTAAACTCAACAAAGAAACCAGAACGAGCACTCGGCAGATTAAACTTGCTGCTTGGTCTGAACAATCTCAATGTTGGAAATTGGGCACCAACATCTCAGGTCATGCTCCATGGACACCAGTCACATGCACACCTCATCCAATGGCATCTGACATGTGCCAACCTCTGAAAACTCTTGGCATACCTATGATCCACATACAGGAAGCTTCTGCATTTCAATGCTGCATGTTGGGCTGTATTAGCAGCTATCATTGCAATGCTGCAGCAAGGGACAGTTTGCTCTCAATGGGCATGCTCATGGACTGGACCAGGCTGCATCTCTGGGCTCTTCACTTGCTTTTGTGGCAGTCACTCACACTGAGCCTAACCTGAGTGCTACTGCATCCCTGTCTTGCATTGCCTTTTTTCACTCTGCCCTCTCAGCCGCAGATCCCAGGCTTATTTACTACTGTCATGCACTGCCAATGAGCACAGACACAAAGCCAAGAAACTTGTCATATTTGTCAGCAGGCCTCTGTCAAGGGAAGGGAGTTAGCACTTATTCAGAGTTTCCCAGCACAGTAAGTCAAGTACAGCCTTAGATACCAGTCCAAGAGCTCCCTCCCAGGTGAAAATAATCCCTGCATCCAGTCTGTCGAGCCCTCTCAGAATGTAATACCTTTCAATGAGATGTCCTGTCATTATTCTAAACATAAATCAACACTGGCCCAGTTGACCCAAAGTATCCTTATATGACAAAACTGCCATCCCATAAGTCAATTTGCTGAACCTTTACTGCACTCCCTTAAAACGATTGGTCAGTCAAACAAGATTTGGTAATTATGCAATTAATGCTGACTCAGGACGAATGTGGATTTTTTTTTCCGGCTTCTCTGTTAAAGATGTAAACTTGCTGGCTTGTAGTGGCTTCCCTTCAATTTTTCTTTGCCTTTCCTGCGGACTTCCGTATGGCTAGTTCGGTGGTCAGACAAAAATTGAAGGTTGTATTCCAATGATGTCTAAGAATAATTTTAGGAACATTCTCACAGGTCCTCCTTCTGGACCATGACTTCAATGCACCAACTGTTTAATAATCATTATTGCCACTTCGGAATTTAAGCACCAAAATATGTAAAATATTTTATTGAACTTTTAATGTGCAGAAGCATCCTTCACCTTGACCATTCAGTGAGGTCATTAAGCTTTTATTGACACTGCTGCTAGTTTCTGGCCATTGACCACCTTTGCCACTTGCTCACATTCCCTTTGGAGGCTTAACCTTGAAAGGTTCTTGGCCCCAAATCAAATATGGGGCTCAATTTTCTCAGCCTCTGAATAACAGGGGCAATCGCAAGACTGTTAGAGAAATATGGTGAGAATGAGAAAGAGATTATCAATGGTAAGAAAAGTCCAATTTTCCACTTAAGTTTTTAAATGGCTAGATTGAGAACCTTGCTAGTGAGCAGTGAGGAGCCTATTTGCATGAATTAAGATTTCATTACTATCAACCTCATTTATATGAAGGTGGCTGCTTTCCCAGGTAGCAGAAAGAAACTAGATAGCAGCTATTTCTTACTTGGAAGTCAGAATGGGTTCCTGGCAGCTGTAACTCATTGGTGTTTTCTCCAGGTTGGTGAGCATTCTCCAATGTCTCAGGACATGCTGCATGAGCAGCAACTGCTTGCACCCTCTGTCCATAGAGGTTGGCATTGGTAAAGCATCAGCTTCACCCCACTATCACGGCACAACCCAGGCTAATGTATGTACGAAATGACATGTCCCAATGGTTGTTCATTATAGACAGAACACTGAGAGTACTCAAACAGCCCATGCTTGTACAACTAAAAAATAATGGCCAATGTTAGATGTGATTTTGCCATTGGATAGCACTTACTAGACAATCTTGGATGTGCTAAGACTTATACTAACAACTAATTTAAGTTTATATTTGGTGGAAGCTACACATAACCATTTTTAGATACATGTCCTCTTCAGGCAAAAAGTAAATGTCCAAGTATTGCACCTTTTTTGAATTAAACAAAACCACAGGGAAGAATGCAATAGTTCTTCATGGCAATGCTGTAACCAGAGTTGACTTGCTAATCTTTAAAATGTGATATTTTGCATTTGTCCTGGTAGCATAACAGAAAATACTTTGACAACTTGTCACTTTTTTTAACAATAAAAGAAACGAAAATAATTGAAATGACAGAATCCAGTACAAGCACAAAAATTTTATTGTAATTTATTTTGTTGGAAGGAAGAAAACTAGAACTAAATATGTTGTGTGCTAATAAGACATGATCATTTAAAAGTCTGACCTTAATTTGCAATTTTGGGACTAGTTCATTTTTACCATGGTTTAAACTTGCCAGAGACCTGAAGATGTCCTCAAAGGCTGATCTTCATGTAACAGTATATGAATACTCCTTGCACCCAGACCACTGAAGGTGTGGATTGCAATGCCTGATGCACTATAGGAGATTTCAGGATATTCAGGTTCTCAGATGTGGCACTAGTGAATATGTGGTAGTCCCTCTGAACAATTATGACACTTGTTCATGGTAAGAAGATATGTGTGGAGTCCTTTAACTTGATAGGAGGTGCTGCTCCCACACTTACCATTTGTCATTGATATACTGGTAGGATTTACAGATTGATAAGCAACTTGTTCAGTTGTGTTATGGCACACCTAACCAAGCCGTTAAGTCCTGAGAAGGGATTTGAACACAGAGCTTGTGGTCTAGAGCTAAATATGCTACCAGTATGCCTCAAGACCTCCTATGAGGAGGTCCAGAGAAAAGGGATGTCCTGTATCCTCCAGAGGGGATAGGATTGATGGTGAATGGAATCACCTCTGCGAATTTCTAGAAGAAATGGTGAATAAAATAACTGTTGATAAAGTCTTGACAAAATGCCCCAGAAGGTCTCCTGATGTGGCTTAGAAAGCATCTTCGAAACTCCAGCAGAAAATGACACTACAAATTGACCATAGATTTAATTGCAGCATAAAACACCAAATTGCTGGGCAGATTCCTTAATGAGTGCTAGCAGACAATTTTGTTGTCAATCAGACCCCTAGCAATTCATTTCTAGCACATGATCAACTCCCTTACCAAGATATCTTGTGCTCAACATGAACTAAAATGGTGTTGTAACTAATTGGTCACCTTAGAGCTATTTAGCATAAAACATTTTCAAACATAATTGCCACTATCCCACATCTCAGTCCCATCCCCAACAACCAAGTGTCATTCAACACAACTATTAATACCAGTGATAGTTTGGTTTAAAAATGTTTATGGTATGAAAGAACTATAACAGTGGTTTTAGATTGATATGAGAGATACAGGAAGGTAAATTATGTAATCATTAACACGCTGAAGTTTATGGAGGGACCTAACAGAAATGACTGGGAAAGTGAATTATTGCCGCAGTAGTTGCAAAGATTTTAATGTCTTTTAAAAGGTTGTTATCTGTGAAAATAGAATTAAATCAATGAAGGATCCCTATGAAAAATTGTTCCCTTGTCAACATGAATTTACTTAAGAAGCAAATATCATGCATTCATTATTTTTATTACAATTTGTTAAGAAAAAATGCAGTTATGATTTTAAAGTAGTTCTCATGATCAAATTTACTGCAGAATCACATTATACCCAAAATATGTTGCTGCAAGTGTTTGGATTTATCACATTTATATGTAATAATTTTGTAATCTACATCATTTGCATAAATACATAAACTGCAAAAATTGATTCAAATCAGTAGAAGCAGAGAGAGTTCAGAAAACAATGTAAAGGATCTAATGTTAAAAACATGCAGCCATTGGGTACTTCATTTAAATATGGTATTTCTCTAATGAACATATGTGCATGTATATCCCATACAGATATACACAATATCTATCATCCTTGGGAAAATTAGTTGTGCTAATTTCTCCGGAAACCTGCATGAAGACATTTGAGACATATTGGCTGGTATTGATGTAACTATGTCACTACCCAAAACAAATGTAAACACTCCAATAAATATAAACCTCATCTGTTAAATTTGCACACTAAAAAGAATTGCTGTATTTGCAATGGTTATATTTACTCTGAGAAATTAGTAAACTCATTCGTAAACTGTTCAAGTGATTTCTTAGAATTATTACATATTCATGACATAGATATTAGTAAATCTTAAGTGGTTATGCAGCTATTTGTAGAAGCACGTATGTATCATTCCTATTGCCTTAAAAAGTCTGCTTTTGCAATAAAAATAAAATCAGAGCAAATCTGACTTGCCGTTATGAAAGATGACCATGAAAAATGACTGTTCTGATCAATAAAATAATGTAACAAAAACTGGTTAGGACTGAAAATATTTTGAAATTGGACAGAAAAGCAACTCAGAGATAGATATTCATTTAATTGCAGTATTACAGTATGAAAATGTGCAATGATGGTGAGCTAAAGAAAATCTATGAGGTCATTATTTCCTTGGCTCTCAGCTAAATTGGCTTGAAACTGAGGATGAACCCTCACACTTTTTTTGTATCGTTTATTTCAACTAAGCATTGGGTAAATATTTGTCTCACTGGTGAGTTAATCCTTAAATGTTGAGTAAGGGTATATATGTATAGCTATTCTAATAGCATGGTTCATTTATCTAGTGAGTAGATTAGATATAGAGATCAAAAAGGTTCGAGTTTTAATCTTTGAACTGTGAGCTGGCCAAAATCAGCTGGCATGTCAGCATCAGCTCTATTATATGCATTCTTTGTTTTTTTCTTCATGAGGGAGGGAAAGTTACAATTCAGTGACTTCTGCTGAAAGTGTGTGGAAATTGGATGAGAGCCCACCTTGGCTGTTATGTTGTCACTGATCTGTTGCCATTGATATTGTATATGGCTCACACAAGAAAACGGTTATTTAGACAAATTACCAAAAGGTGCTCAATAATAGTAGAACTGTACCTCAGCAAGGAAGTATACAACTTCATGAGAATAGAAGAGACAATTGTCAAGCGAAATTAATGCAATTTGTGGAAATTGAATAGTGTAATATTCAGAAGAAGCACAGTATGTCAGCTATTTATTCAATCAGAGCTTTTACACTTGGTGTATTTTCCTTTAATCAAATATAACTGTACTTCTGCAAGTAATTGTCTGCTCTAATTAATCTTTATTTAATGCACCTTAATTTGTTTATAACAATTTTATTGATCATTACTTAAACTAATTAGTGGAAAGTGATACTGTGATTTCATGCTATTTCAATTTACCGGCTTTAGCATGACATTACTTCATGAGTGGGATATTACTTTATTTAAAACGAGTTAATGCTTCCGATAAAAGTATTTGTCAATTTCAAACTTTAAATCCCAGCTGGGTTTTTTTTGTTCCCTTCTCAGATGCTGCTGGCTGGTTTAGCATTTATTGTTTGTCACTAGTTACTCTTGAGAAGATGTGATGAGCTGCCTTCTTGAACCACTGGAGTCCATGTGATTTAGGATAAACCATAATGTCGTTGGAATGAGAATTCCAGGATCTTGATGCAATGACACAGAAGGAACAGTAATATATTTACATGTCGCAATGATGAGAAGTTTGAAAGGGCACTTTTAGCTGGCAATGGTACAATGTGACTGCCACCCTTGTCCTTTTAGATGGAAATGGCCATGCATTTGGCGCTGTTTAAGAACATGGATTTTGGTGAGTTTTTGGTGAATTTGTGCAGTGCATCTTGTAGATGGCACACAAAGGAGTCAATGCTTTTGGGTACGGTGCCAATCAAGTGGGCAGATTTGTTCTAAGTGATTTCAAGCTTCTTGAGTGTTGTTGGAGCTGCATCCATCCATGCAACTGGGGAGCATTCCATCACACTCCTGACTTGCACCTTGTCGATGGTCGACAGGCTTTGGGAGTCAGAAGGGAAGTTACTTGCTGCAATATTCTTAGATGGTGACCAGCTCTTTTAGCCACTGTATTTGTATAGTTAGACAGTTCACATTCTGGTCAATTGTGACTCTCAGGATGTTTAGAGTGGGGAATTCAGTGATTGTAACTCTAATGAATGTCAAGGAGTAGTGATTAAATTGTCTCTTATTGGAGATAGCCATTGCTGCTCCTGGCGCTGCCTCCTGCACTCTTCATTGATCTTGGTTACAATGATAGAGTGGAGGATATGCCAGGCCCAGAAGTTGCAGATTGTGTTGGTATACAGTTGCGAAGTTTGGTAGAGTACGTGTGGTTTGGAAGGCAGGAAGTTAGAATTTAGTGTTTGTAAAATATTAAGGTAGAAAAGCAGTGCATGGTCCCTTTAGAAGATGATGTGCTTTTTCTATGCTTAGATATTTAAACAAAATGTTTGTGAGCAGCTTGTGGGTTTGCAGGTGCACAAAAATGACTCAAATTGAAACATTTGTATTAAAAAGCCATACAGCTAGTAGGCTAAGTAAGTTTTGTTTTGTTCTGAATTTAGGCAATCAATTTGAATCAGGCACTTAGAAATTTAAAAAAAAAACTAAATTTAAATCTGATGGTTTAGACAACATAGAACCAATCCTATTGTAAGAAATTAATATGTCATCAAGCGTATAAAAGGAGAGGGCAGTTGGAAAATCAGGAGAGTCAACAGCTAGAGTTAACAGCTCTCAGCTCATAAGAGAGAATCGCTGTCTCAAACAGTTTTCTCTAAGTTTTAGAGGAAGCACTATCTAAATCATAGATACCTATGACACAACTAGTTAATATTCCTGACAGAAGAATTCATTGGAGAAGGAATTCCTGACAGCTATTTGGTGGAGAAGGCACAGAACATTCCAGAAGACATGTAACCTGGCTGTAATTCTGACAGACTAAATTCTTGTTTTTATTTTATTTTATGTAAGTGGGACTTGTATTTATTGGAACAGCATACCATTAGAATCTTGTTTTATTCAGGAATAGTTAGTAGTTAGAAGGGGTTTATTTGGTTTGCTAATAATTTAGTTAGTTTGTTCACTGTTAGAGTTAGATAAATAAATTGTTACTTGTTGATTGTAAAGTGAGTGACAGGGGTTTATTTTATTTAACCACTAAAAGTTGTGGAAAAGCAGGTTACACCACTTTTCATACTCCTTTTAACAGATTATAAGGTGAGGCCCTCCTTTCTGGGTGTTTTGGTTTTAGTTGTCAGAGGGGGTTCAACCTCTGCTTTTATAACAATACAATTTGGCTGATGGCATACTGATGGCCCAGAGACTCTCATGGAAAACCAGTCTTAAGTAGCCAAATCTATTCATTGTCTGCCCCATTTAGCACAGTGGTAGTGTCACAAACATGATGCAAGATATTATCAATGTGAAGATAGGACTTTGTCTCTGTGAGGATTGTGATGCATTCACTCTTACTGATACTGTCATGGGCAGATGCATTTGCAATGGCAGATTGGTGAGGATGAGGTCAAGTATGTTTTTCCATCTTGTTGGTTTCCTCACCATCTACTACAGATCCAGTCAAACAGTTATGTCCTTTAGAACCTGACCACCTCAATCAATAGTGCTGCTGCCGAACCACTCTTGGTATAGACATTGAAATATCCCACCTAGAGTACATTCTGTGCCTTTGCCATCCACAATGCTTCCTGTAAGTGTTGTTCAACATTGAGGAACATGGATTCATTGGTTGAGGGAAATGCTATGTTTTAATTAGCAGGAGATTTCCTTGCCCCGTTTGACCTGATGCCTTGATATCTCATGGGGTCTGGAGTCAATATTGAGAGTTCTGAGGGCAATTCCTTCCTGACTATATATCACTATGCTGGCACCTCTGCTAGATCTGTCCTGCTGGTGGAATAGAACATACCCAGGGAAGGTTATGATGGTGGTGCCTGGGACATTGTAATAAATGATTCGGTAATAATAATTATATTTTGCTGCAAAAATAGACTTGTTATTAGGAGTCAATTGTATTTAGTGGATTGCTGTGTGGAGCTCAGTGTATGTCTGTGTTTTATTGAAAAACTACAGCAGATGTGTCTGACCTTGTGTAACTGTTTCTTGGTAGCCTGGAAATTGATGAGATTAGCCTTATTGCATTTCAGCAAATGTTAGCCACAGATTGAATAATCTCCTTCCAACCATCAGTGAGCCTGTACAGTGATTGATTTCACTGACATCAGTGTTGCCATTTAGACAAGATGTAAGGGGATTTCTTTGGCTGGCTTCATTGAACATTAACTCATTTTTTTTTCAGAACACAATAGACTGGGCTCCACTGAGTCATCCCATAAGCACAAATTTAAAAATTTTACCAGGGCACATGACTGAATTCTGCTCATTACTCATGAAGAGATCATTCCCAATATGTAAAATTTTCCATAACAGCTATATTTTAATAAGAGCATTTCACTTTGCCAGCGTGAAAATTTGTCAATTATTCAATAAAGGAGGTGCCACTTCTACTTTATCTAAAGTACATAAATTCCAAGTTTGCAAGCCTTCAGATCTCCAGCTGAGCCTTTCTAGAACTAAATGAACTTTGTGAAATCAGCCTTGCAGACAAATTCATAGTGGGCCACATTTCAAATGAAGTAAAACGGCTTTGGAGAAGTTACAATTCTATCTATCTATCCTCCTAGAAAGTGCAGTATTCATATTCAAGGGAAGGCAAGAGTGAGTTGGACAATATGATAATGATATTATCCACAGAGTATGTTTGCACACAGAAATGCTAAAGAAAGATGGCATAATCAGGGTGCGTTTGGACTGAAGATATCTGAATCATACAATAAAAACGATATCCACACAAATTCCGACATTAGAAGAACTGTTTCCCAATTTCACAGGAGCTAAATTCTTTTCTAAGCTATATTCTAAGCATGGGCATTGGTCATTTCACTTAGCAAAGGAAACTCAAAAAGTTACCATTTTCTTTTGGAGACTACCTTTTGTCTATTTCTCAGTCAAGATCTGTTCCAGCACATATGGACACTGGGGAGGCCATGGCTTAGTAGTATTATTGTTGGACTGTTAATCCAGAGACCCATATAATGTTATGGGGACCCAGGTTTGAATCCTACCATGGCAGATGGTGGAATTTATTATCCAGAGATAAATATCTGGAATTCAGAGTCTAATGATGACCATGAATCCATTGTTGATTGTTGGAAAAATCCATCTGGTTGACTAATGTCCTCTAGGGAAGGAAACTGCCATCCTTACCTCGTCTGGCCTACAAGTGACTCCAGACCCACAGCAATGAGGTTGACTCTTAACTGCCCTCTAGGCAATTAGGGATAGGCAATAAATGCTGCCTAGCCAGTGATACCCTCATCCAGTGAATAAATTTAAAAAATAACAGGAAGTATTCCTGGATGTGGATGCACTGCCAATGATATTGCAATGACCAGCAAATCCAACATAGGGCACAACTGAAATTTATGCCTGCTGATCGAAGGCAGCTCATTGTGAAGGATTTGCCTTTAACAGGAAGAAATACCAGATGAATGTGGGTCAGATCAACCTTTTTTGACTCTAACTATCCAGGTTATATGATTCAGATGGATGCAGTACTGACAACAGTCATGCTTCCCTTTGGTGCTGCCATCCAATAGACCTGGAAGCCTCTAATTGGCTAGAACTTCTTGCTTGGCTAGTTTGGCTCAGTGCTGATCTATTAAGTGCTTCCACTATTAAGTAATAGAAGTCTTCCTAAAGAGAGACTTTGCAGTGTTCTTGCTAGCTCTTCAGTCTCCACACAATCCATTGTCTCCACAAAATTCCACTCAGTGCCTGATTCTGTGTGGGTGTATCTTGACCTCTGATACCTTTCTCAGAGTTAGACAATACTTGGGAGCTTTATTCAGAATAGATTACACACAACTGCAACCCACTCTACTTAACAACATTCAAACATGCAGCTTTTTCAACAATTGGTAAGGCCATACTGCTTGTTTTTTTTTAATCTAAAAGTAACAAATTATGGACCGGCTTTTCCAATGAGCAGCAATCTCACACAGATTGCCATTCCGTCCCTTCCTTTTCCAAAAGGATAACACTCCACTTTTCTAACAGGAGTTTGTGACCATTGCTCCTTCAGTAATGTGAACCCTAATTCCATTTTGACAGTTTCTCTTGTAGTGCAGAACCATCGGGGTAAGGCACACCATGCTCATTTTTCACAGCAGCAAGCTGCTGTATACTGAAATTTAAAAGTCTAGACAACTCCTTTGATAGCTGCTGTCAAATGTTAAGCACATATGGTTATCACAAGGTTAAGGTGTTGGGACGATAGGGTGCCAGATGAGTGGGGTGCCAGGTAGGGGATGGAGACAGATTGGAACTGCAGTGAGAGAAAGAGGTGTTAGTCCTCAGGGGAGGTGAAGGCAGATTGAGTCCAGAGTAGGGTCAGTGAGGAGCTAGAAAGGGTCTGGGCAGGTGTGATTGTGGGTGTGTGAGGTAAGTTTAGGTCAGTTTGATTGTCTAACTCCTAAGTAACTATGTATTTAATTTTTTAAATTCATTCACAGGATGTGGACGTAGCTGGCTAGGCAGCATTTATTACCCATCCCTAACTGCCAAGAGGGCAGTTAACAGTCAACCACATTTGTATGGGTCTGGAGTCACATGTAGGCCAGACCAGGTAAGGATGGCAGATTTCCTCCATAAAAGGACATTAGTGAACCAGATGCATTTTTACAACAATCAACAATGGATTCATGGTCATTATTAGACTCTTAATTCCAGATATTGTTTTTTATTGAATTCAAATTCTACCATCTGACATAGTGAGATTTGAATCTAGGTCCCCAGAACATTACTGGGATCTCTGGATTAATAGTCTAGTGACAATACCACTAGGCCATTGCCTCCCCAGTAATCTAACTTTTCCTGAGTATCTACTAAGAATTAATGCAATTTCATCGGGATCCTCCAAATTCTCCAATTTAAATGGAGATTTTTGGATGGTTTCAGGCATAGAGGAATTGCCCAGCAGAATCTTCAATTTCCCAGGCAATTCCTTTAGAGTCAACTGTAATGAGGATTTGCAGGACTCCTATGCACAACTCCCATCACTACTAGGTTAATGACTACCTGGTCATTAGAAAATCTGGATTTATATGCTTTTCTTGGTATATTGCTGTTGGGAGCATTGCAGACCCAAAATTTCTGCCAGTTGCAATGGCAAAAAGTGCATCAGAATCTTTTTAAATTAAAGATAATGTAGCCAGAAAGTTCATTTTGCAGTAGCCTTAGTGCATTTATTCAGACTGTATTCATTGCTTCCTAATCAACAAATCTAGCATGATGCCACAATCATCCCTACTGCATTTCAGTAAAGATATTACTGATGATTTTGACTGTTATGTTGCTGTTCGATTCAGTCATAGATAGGCTATAATTGCAGCATTGAATATTTTGCTATCTTTGACATTAAATACTCACTTTTCTGTCTATTTTCTCATCCTCACTTCTGTGGATTGAGCAATGACAGTTCATTAGATGGGTCCAGCTTCTGGGTAAAGTATTGTAATGGTTCACCATGTCTTCTGTAGAATGGCTGACCAGGAAACTCATTCTTGACATCTGCCATGGTGTGTAAGATAAAGAAAATTAACCAAATGAGAACAAAATGAAAACAAAATGAGAGAGGCCCTTAGCGGCACTGCAATTCTGAACAAAGTTTTAACGGAAACTCAGAAAATCTTAAAACAAAATGTTATTTGTGGGGGAGGTAAGGCAGCTTTACACTATGCTTTTGCAAGAAAGAAAAGCTATAATTTATCAAGCAAAAAATAAACCAGCACTTTGGAGACTGGAAAGAAAACCATAGATTCAATAGAATTGTTATTGATGGGGGAAAAAATGCATCCTCGCCCCCATCTGGTGCCATTCTGCCATGAACACCAATAGACACTGTGTGCTCGATCTCTAATGATACCTGGGTACAGACATCGCCAAAATAGAGGGGCAGGTAATTGGGGCTTATAACCCCATCACATCAGGTATTTCAGAATGATTTACAAGATTTGACAATCAATCAATCTGTTTGGCCAACCTTGATCAGCAACAAGTGCTAGCATGGAACTCAAACTCACGGCGTCTGTTCCAGAGATAGAGATACCAGTGCCCTTGCTCTTTCACTAAAGTTCTCCAAAGTAAATGCAAATTGAATCCAACGTCATGGCCTGGCTTAGAGAAACGAGTCTAGCTGTCCTTTGCTTCAGTCAGTTTTTGCCATCATACTGGATTTACATTTCACATTCAGCATTGATGCAATGTAGTTTAATGTTATATCGATAAATGTGTGCCATGTGACAACACTGTTATTTACATTATGTTGTTTCAATATTGCTGTAGTCAGAATGTTTCTAATTAGCTTTTCCTAAAGGCTGAAAGCAGACTAGCTTTGGTTGTAAAGTGTACAGCCATATTGATTTTCTGACACAATCATATCAAATAACCACTGAACATTTAGCAAGAATGATTTCACAACAGGTACCTTTATTAACAAATATGTGAAATAGCATGTTGTGTGAGTGAATATTGATTTGACTGTGAACTTTCCATTGCAAAATACATTGAAAAATATGACGTGCATGGCACATGCTGCAGGTAATGTACCTGCCATTAACTGGTTTTAGGATTAAAATAGTGGATATTGTTGATGCACTGCCTTGCCACTGAGGACCAACCAATTGAAATGTTTAGACCAACTCTAGTCTTGGATCTGGAGCTTTGGGCAGAAATAAGTGGGAACCTCATAGGTATGTGTTATTCAGGGCAAGTGAAGGATTATTTTGTTCTTGCTTTTTGAATTGCCTTCCTCTTCTGCTCCTACCCATTAAACATGGATAGCTAAAGCAAGCAAGAAGTATTTTTGGTGTATGTTGAAAGGAAAACTGAAAACAAGTATGACATGTATTTCAGTGCAGCCTCTTGGAGTTTTAAAGGCTTCCAGATTGAATCTTCCAGCTGTTGCTGGCACTGCAAAAATCCCACATGAAGCTGAAACAGCTTATTTCTTTCACTCTCAACACTGCTGGCATCTTCCTCCAAGGTGTTGCCACAGACCCTTTAAAATCTGCTTCCTCAACAGCAGCAGGGAGCTTGATTGGCACTGCTGCTTAATATAGCTTAACTACAGAAATAGGCAAGGTCAAAATCATCTCTATGCTAAAGAAAAGTAAACTTGACTGCCGCAAGTTAATATTCCAGAAAGTGTTATAACTGACATTTATAAATGTACATGTTTTGGGGGCAAAATTGCTTAGTCCCTGAAAATGGGAATGATATAAAAAGATCTGTGTAAATCATGATAAGCCACAAGACGTCTAAAATAATCCATTTGGCTCATCAATTCTGCTCCACCATTCAATAAGATCATGACTGATCTGATAATCCTCACCTGCACTTTTCTGCCTTATCCCCCTAACCATTGATGCGCCTATTGATTAAAAAATTTATCTCAGCCTTCAATGTATTTAACCACCCAGCCTCAACAGTTCTCTGCTATAAAGAATTCCACAGATTCACTAGGCTCTGAGAAGAAAATTCCTCATCTCTTCCTTAAATGGCCTTTGCTTCTACACTTTCTCACAAGGCAAAACAATATCTTAGCATCTACCCTGTCAAGCTGCTTAAGAATCTTGAATGTTTCTATAAAATTGCCTCTCATTCTCCCAAACTCCAATCAGTACAAGCCCAACCTATTCAACCTCACCTCCGAAGAAAATCTCTCCATACCCAAAATTTTTCTAGTCAACCTGCTCTGCACTGCCTTCAATATCAGTTTATATTTCCTTAGATAAGGGGACTGAAACTGTCCACAGTATTCTAGTGGTGTGATTAGTGCCTTGTATAATTTTAGCAAGAGCTCCCTAATTTTATCGCCCACTCCCTTTGAAATAAAGGCCAACATGCCATTTGCCTTCCCTATTACCCACTGAACTTGGCTGCTAACTTTTTGTGATTCACATACGAGGACGTTCAAATCCCTCAGTGCTGTAGATTTCTGCAGTCATTATCCATTTAAAAAATATTCACCTCTTCTATTCTTCTTGCCAAAGTGCATAACTTAATATTTTCCCATAGTATATTCCATGTGTCAGGTTTTTGCCACTAAATTAATCTGTCTCTATCCCTCTGTACATCTTTCTGTCAACCTCACCACTTCTCTTCCCACCTATTTTTATGTCATCTGCAAACTTGGCTATTGTACATTCATTTCCATCATCCAAATCATGAATCTAAATAGTAAACAATTGTGGCCTAAGAACCAACCCCTGTGGCACTTCAGTAGTTACAGTTTTCCATCCTGAAATGCCCCCATCCCAACTCTTTTTTATTAGTTAGCCAATCCTCTATTCATGCTAATACACGACCTCCATCATTGAGTTCCCAACTTATTAAGTAGTGCAATACCTCATCAAAAGCCTTTTGTAAATCCAAATACATCATATCTACTGGTCCTTCTTTATCTATTCTGCTTGTTACTTCTGAAGGAAACTTTAATAAATTTGTCCGGCATGATTTCCCCTTCATGAAGCCTTGCTGATTCTGCTTGTTTATATTGGGTATTTTTCAATGTTCTACTATTACATCAGTTATAATTGACTCTAAACCTTTCCCAATGATAGCTGTTAACTAACTGACCTACAGATACCTGCCTTTCTTTGTGAATAAAGATTTATATTGGCAGTTATCCAATCTCATGGGGCTTTTCCAGTATCTAAAGAATCTTGGGAGATTACTACCAGTGCATCACCAACTTAGTAGCTACTTCCTTCACTGGATGCCCTTTAAAAGATTTTACTTCATTGAGCAGGATGTTATGGATAAGGAGCTTTGATGAATGAATTAGTTAGTGACAGTATTATAATGGTTTAATCAATGGCAAGCTATCAGACTTCCTTCAATCTAAGGAGAATTTAATAGAATAGGCAATCAAATTTGCTACATGGACTGCAATCAGGGCCAAAATGTACTGGGGATTCTTCTGAAGTAGTCAGATTGGTAGGCCCCAAAAAGGCATTGTCACCCTTCCAAAAGCCCAGCAAATTCCAAAACTGAGGGAATTGATGACTTCGGCCATATTTAGGTTGTGGAAGATGTGGCTGCAACAAAATCACACATGCAGTGATGTCCAGCAGTAGAAGATGAATTCTATAAATGTGGCCAGTTGGGCACTTCAAAAAACATAAATAAGTTAACAGTACTTTCATCACCTCAGAAACAAAGAAAAGATCTGTCAGGAAGTAAAACAATAAGGAAACATTCAAGATGTTAAAGATGCGTAACAAGAGGTAAAGACAACATTTCTCTGGACCATCAGAGAGTGGCAAAACACATTCTGGACCATCAAGTTTAAAGTATAATAATTTGAAACAGAATTTAAACTCAGCACAGGAATGGTTGTATTAATACTGACAGGTAGCTTGTTATAGTTTAAGTATGAGAGTCAGACCAGCAAAAGAAAGCTTCACTTTCCAAGATGCATGCCTCTTCAGGTGCATGGGAAAATCACCATGAAGCTTAGTCACTGAAGAAGAAGTATCAGTGAAACAATATACAGATAGAGGAATCAAAATGCCTTATGGTTGGGTAGAAATGCCATATTACTTTCTAGTTTGGTTACAATACTTTAGGAGATAGGAGGAAATGTTTGAAAAAATGTCCAAAGTTTCAAAGGTTTAAGCAACTTGAAGTAGGACTACCATATATTACTCTTCAAAAGAATGCAAAACCAATCATTTGTACACTGCTAAGAAAATTCCTCATCCTTTTATGAGAACAGTAAAATCTCAGTAAGATAGCACGATTAAATGCAAGGTCATATCACAGCAGCAGAATCAACACACTGGTTTTCAGGGCTGGTAACAATTCTCAAATATCATCACTCAGTTTGGCCACAAACAAAGCACATTTTTCAGAAAACTGGCTGTCAACAGTGGGTTCTGGCAAATCTTCATAGACCAAGAGTCAAAATTGATAGCTACACTTATAATACCATTTGATGATATTGCTTCAATTATGTACCGTTTGGAATTTAGAATCCAGAGATTTCCCAAAACTAAATATCTGGAATCCTTGAAGGGAAACATGAAAAAGAACCTTGGAAGAGTTTGAAGCCTGGACAGGAACCATTAATATTCCAGAGAAGAGAAACCATCTATTCTATGAAAACACAGTGCATGATAAAACAAAGAAAGAACATGACCAGATAATCAGGGACATAAAACCATTGATTCAAAGAGTCATACAGCATAAAAACAGATCCTTCCGTCCAACCAGTCCATGCCGATCATAATCTGCAACTAAACTAGTCCCATCTGCCTGCACTTGGCCCATATCCATCGTAACATTTCTTGTTCATGTATGTATCCAAAGGTTTTTAAAACGTTGTAACGGTACCCACATCTACCACTTCCTCTGGAAGTTCATTCCATACATGAACCACACTCTGTGTAAAAAATTGCCCCTCATGTCTTTTTTAAATCTTTCTTCTCTCACCTTAAAAATATGCCTCCTAGTCTTGAAATCCCCTACTCTAGGGAAAAGACATCTGCCATTCATCTTATCTATAACCCTCATGATTTCATAAACCTCTGTAAGGTCACCTCTCAACCTGTTATGCTCCTGTTATGCTGAAAAAAGTCCCAGCCTATCCAACCTATAGTCTTACATTAAATGAGAAATGCTAATTCTGCAGAGTGATGATTACATTTCTTGGACACGTTATCCAAACAAGGCATCACAGTGGATCCAAGGATGACGAGAGTCAGTGAATTTCCAACACCAAAGTGTGTAAATGGCGTGCGGAACTTCTTAGGCATGTTGAAGCAAATTGGAAAGTTTATCCCAACTTAACCAATTTTTCTTAACCCATAAGTGAGCTTTTGAAAAAAGGCAAGCAATGATATTGGAGTCAGGAACAGAGTACAGCATTTGAAAGAATCAACCAAGTGTTGTTTTCTATTGATGTTTTGATACAATTCAACCCATGCTTATTCATTATAATAGTTACAGGTTCATTGTCTACCTGACAAGGAGTAGACTTTTTTCAAATTCAAACTGACAAAATGCAAAAAGATCTTATTTTTAACATTTTGTGCTTTTGCAGACCCTGAAAAAAGGTTCACATCATAGAGAGTTAAGCATTAACAATTATATAGGAAATGAAAGGTGCAGAGACTGTCTCATGGGACTGAAATTTCACCTTAAAATGGATGACAAACCTTGGAAATGTTATTAAGTTCAAAAGAAATCTTAAAAATGCATTAGTATATGAAAAGATTCAGGCTTAGGCTGATGTGGTATGACCTATGGTAGAATCTAAGTTCCAGATATGGTGCATGTGGTGTCAAATCCACTCTTGAAAGCAGTAGTGGATCAAGGTGCCAATAGATATTATTCTTGAAGTAGATATAAAGTCATAACATCTGGTGTTAGAATATTAATGGTTTATTAATGAACCATTACTGGTTATTTTTGCTGGATGGGCCAATACTTATTGCCCACCCCTAAGTGTCCTTGAGATTCAAAGATTATTTTTGATACTGTGATTTCTGAGTCTGCTGTGATTGAATGAAATCTTGCAATTTTAATTCATAATAGTCAACTAGAAATAATTGCATCTTCCCTTTGAAATCAAACAAATCTGTAGACTTTTCTATGCCCTTTCTTGAAATCTAGGCTCGTGTAAGACAAATGCCTTCCTTTCCTCCTAAATGTCCCTCAGACCTCCCGGCAACATAACATCTTAGTTAAGAAGTGAGACTAATTATGATCATCACAGGTTATTGGACAGCCATACCTATATCAGTCAGCGTACACTGTGGTACAACATTTTCAGACAGGGGACAATCCCAATACCTTAGCACTGAACTCAATTAAACCAGATTGGGACATCCAGTCAGAGTTCCAGATCAAGTTGACCATAGAGATTTTGAAATTTGGGCAAGGGAGAGATGGTGATAATTGAGCTCACAATAATGCAAAACATCACAAGATTCACCACTATCAAGGGTGTAAAGTGCAGACCAAAATCTCCATTTACTGCTTTAGCATCCTTCGTTTTTCTGATTACACTTCTACGACTTGCTTTGGAACTTCTTTTCCTAATTGAAAGGCACTATTACAAATACCTTGTTAATACTGTTGTTGTTATGGGTAGGAATTGATATGTTGAGGTGTTACTCAGCATTACCACTGAAGAGGAGGGAAAATGATGTTGTGCTAATTTCTCTGGATGAGTAATCCAGAGACCAGACTCATGCTCTGGAAAGATGGGTTCAATATCCATTATGGCAACTGATGGAATGTAAATACAATTAATGTAATCTGGAATTATAAAGATAGTCTCAGTGATGGCCATAATAACTCTGATCAATTTTTGCAAATAATTCTGTTTAGTAAGTTTTTAGTTAAGAACCAGAAAGTTTAGCAGGGACTTGAGGCAAAAGCTCATCCAGAGAGTTATGAGTATCTGGAACTTTCTACCAAAAAGGGTGGTAGAGGTAAGAACAATCACAACATTTTTATTATATGTTATGTGAATATTTAAAATGCCATAGCACACAAGGCTACAGGCCAAATGCTGGGAAATGAATTTATAATAGATGGATGTTTGATGACTAGCATTGATACAATGTGCTGAAGAGCTTCTTTCTGTGCTGTAAAAACTCTATGACTCTGGGAACTATTGTCAATGATATACACCAAGGTTGTTAGAATAATAATTTCAGGACATAGACATTTTACTTCACAAATCATTGAAAAGTTTTACAAAATTACCAAGGTTGGAAGAGCAATAGAGACAAGTAATTAATTTAGTGATATGGCAGAAGGATATTTTTAACTGTTGATGATAGGAATCAGGTGAATTAAATAAGTCAAGGTGAGAGACCAGGATGACTGAACAAATATACACCTATTTTGGATTGAAAGCAAAAAGTGTGATAATAAAATTGAGAGAAGAAAGTGTTAGAAAATGAGTGAAAGTTAGGTTTCTGTGAAAAACAAGAAAGGAATCCGAAATACCTATAAATGGAAACGAGATTTGAAGATGTTGCTGAAGACCAGTTTAAAATGAAAGGAATATACGTGACAGGTATTTTGGATATATCTGAGAGTAAAAGCTGATTCTGTTTCCAGTTGGTCTGGCATTATTCATGATAGTTGAAGCAGAACACAGGTTAAAGGACTCTTATAATTGTAAAACCTCTTATACCCATGTCCATAACATTTCTTGCTTCTGCCTTTTCTTAGCCTGTATGCCTGCCAAAACTCTTATTGATATCTTTGTCTCACCTGAAGTCAATTATTCTAATCCTATCTTCCCAGCCTTATATCTTCAACAAACTTCAATGTGCAGAAAAAAAGCCATTGGTTACATCTTTTTCTGAAACAAGACCCTTTTGCCTATTCTCATTGAAGCACCTTCACAATGGATCAAATTTAAAATCTTCATCATGATCTACAAATCTCTTCATGATCTTATCCGATGCCATTGCTGCTATCTGTTCCAGCCATGTGTTCACCTTCAAATACTGGGATGTGCTAATCCTGTTCACCTTTTTGCACTCAATTCCTCTTTGATAGTGGAGCATTCAACTATCTCAATGATACTCTTTGGAACTCTCTTCGTGAATTGTAGTGTTTCTATGCTTTCCATCCCAACCCCAAATTCTCATATTGAAATTTCTTCTTCAAAAACATCTAATAATGCCTCCCATCTTTTACTTTTGTAGAGTGACCTGAAACATTTTTTCCTCTTAAAGACATTGATTTTCTCCTCATCTGTTGCCATAACATTAGCTGAATACAATTGTTTGTCGCTTGTGCTGCCAATCTCCTGTCAAAAGTCAAGGCCTCTCATGAAAGAC
Source organism: Rhincodon typus (assembly GCF_021869965.1). Classification (NCBI taxonomy): domain Eukaryota; kingdom Metazoa; phylum Chordata; class Chondrichthyes; order Orectolobiformes; family Rhincodontidae; genus Rhincodon; species Rhincodon typus. The sequence goes on along the minus strand of NC_063334.1, from coordinate 72,176,622 downwards.
ACCATTGTTGCTGTGGTAATAGCTGATTCTATGTGGCTTGCTCAAAGGCCTGTTCCATAAGTTTATAAAAAGGAAGAGAGTTGTGAAAGTAAACATCAGTCACCTTGAGGCTGAACTGGAAAAATCAAAATTGGAATAAAGGAATGACAGAGATGTCAGAAAAATATTATGTATTTTTAAAATATCTGACCTCACATCAGACACAAAAGACACATCAAAGTAGTGGAGAACCAAATAAAAATGAGGAACTTAAATGAATTATTATCAGTGATAAAAATGTACTAGAGAAATTAATGGTGTTTAAAAGTTAAAAATTCTTTGGATCTGATAGCTACATTCTAGAGCTCTGGCTGCAGACATAATAGAGGTGCTGAATTTAATCTTCCAGAATTCCGTTAAGTTTGGAAAGATCCCAGTGGATTGGAAGACAAAAAATGTGACAGTGCTATTCAAGAAAGGAGAAAAGAGAAATCCGCGACTGATGGCTGGTTGGTGTGAAATCAATCATTCAAAAATGATGAACTCTATCATTGAAGAAGTGGTAACACAGTGCTTAGAAAATTACAATATGCTTAGGCAGAGTCAAAATGGCTCTATGAAAAGGAAAATCCATTTGATATATCTATTAGATTTATTTTTCAGATGCGACTGATAGGATAGATAAAATGAAATCAGTGCGTGCAGTTTTTGAAAATTTTCAGTATGTGATCTAAAAGGTGCAACTCAAAGGATTATTCCACAAAAAAAGATTAATTGTAATATATTAGCACAAATAAAGGATTGTTTAAAGGACAGAAAACAGAGTAAGCAAGTCATTTTCAGGTTGGCTGGATGTTAAAGTGCTGCAAGGCTCACTGTTATACCTTCAGTCTGTATACCAGATCTGTATTAATCACTTAGATGAAGGAGCTGTGTAGGTATCCACTTAGTTGATGATACAAAGTTAACTGATAATAATCTGAGTGAAAAGATTTCTTATCTCCCTTCGAGAATGATTTTTGAATCTATGACATAAAGTTATTGATCTATATGCCAAAGGAAACAAGACTTTTTTCTGTATGTACTTTCAGGATCACAAAAAACTCAATGAGTTCACCTTCTAATTTTCCATGTTCTGAGAAGAACTGTCCTACATTTTCCAATCTCTGTTTATAATTGAAGATTTTCAACCTGGTGACATCCTAGTAAAACTCTTTTGTACCCATTCTAATGCCTTTATATTTTCATGAAATGTAGTGCCAAAACTGTTTGTAATATCAGTCATTTGTAAATGCTTAATATGACTTTTTGTTTCTATGTTCTATTCCTCTACATATAACAACCGTAACAACTTGCCATGCTGGCTTTAATTATTTGTGTATATGGACACAAGGTGCTCTCTCTTTGTCAACACTTTACAAAACCATGTCATTTATAGTGTACTGTCTTTCGATCTCAGTCTTCTAAAGTGCCATATTTCACATTTTTCTGCACTGAACTCCATTTGCCATTTTTCTGGTCATTTGGTCATTTGTCTATCACCTTGAAGCCTTTTAAATCTTTTTTTTGATCTATTCCTTTACTTTTTGATTATTTATAAACTTTACAATGCTGCTTCCAACACACAAATCTATAAAATCTGCAGTGTTATGGAACCAAAATGACTCTTGGGGAACAACGGACCATTTATCCCCAACCTGTGCTATTTCTATCTGTGTTTCTTTGAGCAACATTAGAAATATTCCAACTGGATCAGGTAACTTACCAATTTTCAGGACTCTTAATTTATTTCAGTACATCTTAATTATCTGTTATTACCCTGTCCATAGCTTATCTCTTTTGTTTTAATATAACCTCACATTATCTGCTCCACTTGTGAAGATAGACACAAAGTAGTCATTGAATACAGTTATAAAGTCCTCTGCCTCCAAATGAAAATTTATCTTTAATTCCTTCATTAGCCCAACGTTTTCCTTGGTAAATTTTGACACATGTTCATAAAACGTTTTAGGGCTAGAGCCAACATTGCCTGTTAATCTTTTCTCATAAGCTCTTCCAGGTTCCTGTATTCATTTTTTCCCCAATTCTCTTATGCATTCCATTAACCTCCTTGTTATTAATTGAATTAATTGAATAAGATCACAAACGGCATCCTTTGTGACTGGCATATGTAAGCTGTCCCTTCTCCATTTCTCAACCTGTCAGCAGCCTTAATGTGTGTGTTTGTGTGCACAGCATCTTTTATTTCCAATGGCATTGATGATCATCTGGTTGGTAGGCACTGCATTCATTTGGTTCCATTCTTATAAACTTAATTGGAGAGCATTACCAGCAATTGCCTCTCTTGTCTCTGGTGTCTCCCAATGTTTTAAACTTGATACCACCCATTTTTCATTATATGTTGTCTTTTGATAAAATTATTGGAAAAGTCAGTTTACATATACAAGCTGTTACATATTGCTTATAACTTTCCGTCCTTTGATCTCGTTTTTGTTCATTTCTACTATTTTCTGTATTCACCTATGAAGTTAATTGAAACTTGCGCAAACTTTGCAAAGTTGTAAATGACTCCTCTTGCAGAGCACATACTGGTGTAACAAACAAATCCTCAATACCATCCTTCGGTACATTGTAGGATCTGGTAAACCCTAATAGTTAAGCTAACGTTTTTTTTGTCTACCAATTGACAGAACATGTCTTAATAATGAAACCATTAATCACTCCAACATGTCATAGTGGTCACATTAAAAGATTATTCAAGAAAGTGGCTAAATTTCCTAAATTTTACCCTATGTCCCTACATGCTCTTTTACACCAATATATTTTAAAATGATCAAATGTCATATGTTAGTATCTCTAGGTAGACATACAGCAGCATTAGCGGCCCTATTGAGGCCCAGCCTGCTAAAGGAAACAATAGGTGACTATGCCATTCCTGCCTTCAGTTCCTTCCAGGCTTAGTAAAGGTGCCACTATAGTCCCACTGTCTCATTAGAGAGAAACAGTTGATAGTGGTTTAACCTGAGGGTCATGATGCCTCAGGTGTAGGTAAGGTTGTGAAGGCAGGACCTTCATGGTGACTTCAGCCAGTGTGGAAATTGAACCCATGCTGTTGGGGTGACTCTGAAATGAAAACAAGCCATCCAGCCATCTGAGGTAGCCAAACCCCTCCAGGTGTACTGCAATACTGTCCGACAGGAATGCCTTCCAGGTGTGGCATACGGTACCAGCTTCCTCCTTGTTATGAGCTCATTCTTCCAGTCTCCCATCATCACATAGCAATTCAATGGGTTGGGCTTCTTCATTATTCGGCTTTAGCATGCAGCCTCCATACAATCACAGAAGGGTTATGGCACACAGGGAAGCCATTTGGCCCATTACATCAGCACTGGATCACCAAATGAACATCATGAGTTAGTACCATTCTCCAGGCTTTTCTCCCACAACCTTGTGCATCATTTTTAATTTAAATTATCATCCAATGCCTTCTTGAATGTTTCATGGAATTTGCCTTGACCACACGTCCAAACTGTGCATTCCAGAACCAGATCACTTGTTGTGTGAAAAGGTTTTCTTTTCCTCACATCACTTTCGCGTGATTTGCAAATCACTTTTAATTTGTACGCTCTCAATCTTGATTGTCCCTAACTACTCTGTCACAATTTTGAAAACCTCTTTCATCCTTTCTGCCTTCTTCTCTCTAAGGCGAACAGTCCTGACATCTCCAATGTACCTTCATAACTCAATTTGATTTTATTTTATTTGATTTGATTTATTGTAGTCATATGTACCTAAGTACAGTGAAAAGCTTTGTTTTGTGAGCAGTACAGGCAGATCATAGCAAACAAGGATGTGCAAATCATAGGGGGCTTAGGCAGAGTGAGGCATTCAAGGTTACAGCTGCAAAGGCAGGTGTGCAAAGCAAGATCAACATTATTTGAAGTTAAAGAGGTCCATTCATCAGTCCAATAACAGCAGGGAAGAAGCTGTTCTTGAACCTGTTGGTGCATGTGTTCAAACTTCTGTATCTTCTGCCTGATGGAAGAGGTTGGAAAAGAACATTGCCGGGGTGGGAGGACCCTTCGATGATGTTGGCAGCCTTCCTGCGGCAACAAGAAGTGTAAATGGTGTCCACGAATGGGTGGTTGGTTTCTGTGATGGTCTGAGCTGTGCACACAACTTTCTGTAGTTTCTTATGGCCCTGGGCAGAGCAGTTGCCATACGAGTCCATTATGCACCTGGAGAGAATGCCTTCTACGGTGCATCTATAAAAATTGCTGAGGGTCCTTATGGACATGCCAAATTTCCTAAGACTCCTGAGAAAGAAGAGGCATTGTTGTGCCTTCTTGACCGTCACATCTCTGTGGGAAGTCCAGGACAGGTTGTCGGTTATTGTCATTCCTAGGAACTTGACACTGTCCACCCTCTCAACCTCAGCCCTGTTGATGTAGATAGGGGCATGTCCTCCTACTTTCCTCCTGAAGTCAATGATCAGTTCTTTTGTTTTGCCAACACTGAGAGAGAGGTTGTTCTCATTGCACCATGACACCAAGCCCTCTATCTCCTTCCTGCGTTCTGACAGATCATTGTTTAATATCTGGCCTATCACAGTGGAGTCATCAGCAAACTTGTAGATGGAGTTCATTTGGAGTTTGGTAATACAGTCCTGGGTGTACAGGGAGGATAGTAGGAGGCTGAGAACGCATCCTTGTGGGGTGCCACTGTTGAGGGTTATCATGGAGGAGGCACTGATGTCTATCTTCACTGATTGCGGTCTGTGGGTCAGGAAGCTGAGGAACCAGTTGCAGATGGCAGAGCTGAGACCTAGGTCTCACAGTTCTGAGACTAGTCTAGAAGGGATTATGGTGTTGAAGGCGGGCCTGTAATCGATAAATTGGAGCCTGACACAGGTGTCTTTCTATTCAGATATTCCAGGGATGAGTAAAGGGCTAGGGAAATAGCATCACTGTGGACCTGTTATGTTGGTAGGCAAATTGCACGGGATCAAGGCAGGCTTGGAGGTTAGAGTTGATGTGGTCTATGACCAGCCTCTTGAAGCACTTCATGGTTATGGAGATCAGACCCACTGGGCAGTAGGCATTAAGGCACATTGCATGTGCTTTCTTTCATACCGAGATGATGGTGATTTTCTTGAAGCAGGTGGGGGCATCGGATTGTAGCAAGGAGAGTTTGAAGATGTCAGTGTCCACCTGGTCCACACAGGATCTAAGTGCACAGCCAGGGACTCTGTCCGGGCCCATCGCTTTCTTCGGGTTGACTCCCAGGAAGACCAATCTGAAATCTGCAGCTTTGACAAAGAGAACAAGTGCATCCAGGGTTGTCAGGACAGGTGACACCATGCTCAAACTGAGCACAGAAAGCATTGAGCGTGTCAGGGAGGGATGTGTTTTTGCCCACTATCTTGCTCTGCTTCATTTTGTATCCTGTTACATTGTGTGGGCCTTGCCACAGGTGGTGGGTGCCCGTATGGTTGATATGGGCCTCTAACTTGGTCCGGTACTGCCTCTTGTCATCTCTGATGGCTTTGTGCAGGTCATTTCTCTGGGTCATCTGATTTGAATGCTGCATGCTTGGTCTTTAGTAGGCAGTGGATTTCCCAGTTCATCCAAGGTTTCTGGTTGGGGAATACATAAATTGACTTCTTTGGCAGGCAGTCGTCTATGCACTTGCTAATGAAATCCTTGATGGTAGTGGCGTACACAACTAGGATGTCTGCTGAATTCTTGAATATGGTCCAGTCCACCAACTTCAAGCAGTCCCAGAGAAGCTCCTCCACTGCCTCAGACCAGCATTGTACTATTTTCTGTGAAGGATCCTCCCATTTCAGCTTGTAAGCTGGGAGGAGGATCACAGAGTTGTGATTTGATTTTCCAAAGTGCGGATGGGGTGTGGAGCAGTAGGCACCTTCAATGGTTGTGTAACAGTGGCCGAGGATATTTGGTCCTCTAGTGGGACAGAAGATGTGTTCGTAGTATCTTGGCAGCACCCTCTTGAGGTTGGCCCGGTTGAAGTCGCCAGCCACAATGAATAAGACCTCAGGGAATTTCGTCTCCAGAGCGTTTGTAGTGGTATAAATTTCATCCAGAGCATTCTTCACTTCCATTCTTGTAATTCTCCTCCTCATTGTTTTCAATGCGATCACATCCTTCCTATTGGGTGTGCCAGAACTCTACATAATACTCCAGTTAAGTCTAAAATGTATCTTCTACAAGGTCAGCATAAAGTACAAGCACAGGGAGGTTATATTGCCTTTGTTTTGTATCCTGTTATGTTGCGAAGGCCTTGCCACAGATGGCGGGTGTCCATATGCTTGATTCTAACTTGATCTCTAACTTGGTCCGGTACTGCCCGTAATAATAAAGTCCAGGATAATGTGTACATCATTAACTGCTCTCTCCTCTTGACCTGACAGCTTCAAAGATCTGTACACTCATGCCTTTCTTTAGGATGGAACAAATATTTTGCCAAAATGCATCACCTCATACTTCTTTGCATTGAACTTCAGCTCTCACCTATTTGCCAACTTGTCTATACCCTTTTGGAGTTCTCCACTGTCCTCTTCATGATTCCAAAGCTTCAAAGTTTTGTACCATTTACAAACTTTGAAATTGACCCTTACGGACCAAGATCAAGATCATTAGCATATATTTCAGGAAAAGCAAATGTCCCAATACTGATCCTTGGAGAACAACCACAAATTTTCCTCCAGATTGAAAAATATCCATTGACCATGTCTCTGTTTCATATCACTCAACCAATTTTATATCCATATTGTTACTGTCCCTTTTATTCCATGACCTATAACTTTTGTGATGAGTCTTTTGTATGACCATGCAAACACTTTCTGAAAGTCCATGTACACCACATCAGCAAACACTGACCAACCCTTTATGTTACCGCTCCAAAACACTCTGAGTTATTCAAATATGATTTTCCCTTCAGAAATCCATGCTGACTCATCTTAATTAATCTACATTTTTCCATGTATCTACTAATTTTAGCCTGAATAATTGCTTCTTGAAGCATCCCCTGTTTATTTTTGCACCAAAACAGATGAGCTCTGTCACGCACAAGGAGAGCTTCCTACAGATCAATGTCCTCATCCTTCTTTTTGGATGACAGCTCCTGTTCCTCTGGCTCCTCAGCATCTTTCATGGGATCGTAGAATCTTGACAGTATGGAAGCAGCCCATTCAGCCCAAAGAGACCATGCTGACCCTCTGAAGAGCATCCTACCCAGATCAACCTCCCCTACCCTGTAACCCTGCATTCCCCACAGTTAACCCACCTAACCTACACATCCCTGATCTCTGTGGGGAATTTAGCGTGGCCAATCCACCTAACCTGCACATTTTTGGACTCTGGGAGGAAATTGGAGCACCTGAAGAAAACCGACACAGACATGGGGAGAATGTGCAAACTCCACACAGACAGTCACCCGAGGCTGGAATCAAACCCGGGTCCCTGGCGCTGTGAGGCAGCAGTGCTAACCACTGAGCTATTTCTCACTTTGCCACTGTGTTGTCTTGTTTCCTGCTCCAATTGTGCAGAGCACATTACACTAGAAATGTGTGGCACACTCTGTCTGGACTATACTGGAGAGCCACCCTTCAGACCTCTCCAAGCTATGGAACCATATCTTCAGCAGTCCTGTCATCTGCTCCAACATGGTCCGGGTGCCACTCTGACTGAGTAGCCAACACATTACATCAAAAAAGCTGTGCCAAACCCCTCCCCATTCAAGATCTGCATCAACCACAAAATCTATCATTGAATTGAGTACAGTCCACCAACATGCATGCATGAGAAATGATGAAGCGATAATCCCCTCCTCTGATTGACCCTTGGAAGTTTCATAAGTGATGGGATGATTTTGGCCAGCATTCACCTCTTTTTAAGTCACAGCCATTAACTTCTGCATCACTGAGGTGACAATGCTATATCTGCAAGCACCAGTGACATGGTGCAGTTTACCTTTCACCAGATTTGTTACATAATTATGTTCACTCTGCAGCAATGCAAGTGGGTGAAGAAATGATTACAAATGAAATACAGCTACATTTTGCAAATGCATGCTTCAAGTATTTGCTTCTTCAGCTTACTGTGATGGAATACTCTCCATGTAGCTGCATTAGAGAAAGTCCAAAAACAGTCAAGAAGCTTGACACAGTCCCTGACAAAATACCTGATTGGTACCATATTCACCACCTCGACCATTCACTCCCTCTGATACCAGTGCAGATTGGTGGTAGTGCAATCTACAAGATACACTGCAACAACTTGGCAAAGTGTCTGTGAAACCTCTAACTATTACCAAATAGGCGAAGAAAGACAGAAACCACATGTGAATACATCATCTGCAAGTTTCTTTCCAAGTCACACACCATCCTGACTTGTCAAATCTTCGAATAGTTTCAGCAGACACCATCCAGCTGATTGTGACTGAGCTGACTCTCTGCAAGAGCAATTCTGCTTGTCCACTTCTTCGTGTTTCCCCACAGCTCTGCATTGTTTTCGCTTTAGATAATTGTCTAATGGCATTTTTATAAAAGTCATAATTGAGTTTGCCTCCGCCACATTTTTAGGTATTACTTTCTAGATTTTAAATATTGACTTCTGACAAAGAGAACAGTTTGTCCTGATGTATTCTATTCAAACTTCTCACGATTTTGAGCAGTGCTACTAAATTACCTTGGAACTTTTCTTCATAATGGGGATGATGCACCTATTCTCTTCTCTATACATGTCACTGAAATCCCTTAACCCTGGAATCATTTTTGTAAATCTTTTCTGCATCTGCTGTAAAGCCGCACATCCTTCCTGATGTATGGTGCCCAGAATTGAATTTGGAACTAAATCCCTTTATTTTCGCTGTCACTCGGTCAAGACCCTGGGCCTCCTTTCCCAATAGCATTGTGTTTGTACCAACAGCTCATGGACTGCAGTAGTTTAAGAAAGCAGCTCACCACAACCTTCTAAGTGTTAAGTGGGGATGGGCAATAAATGTTTGCTCTGCAGCAATGCATACATCATTGATGAATGAATTTTTTTTTAAAAAGCCCTTTAGAAGGAGATGGTCTGAAACTATCAAGGTAATGATTTGTTCATTTCCTAATGCCCCTTCTCATAACTGCCATTCCCTTCGTCCCGCGATCAGAAGATGCAATTGGTGTAAGCGTGTACCTCATGCTTCTGATCACCTAACCTTCCTTTACCATGACCCTACCCTTTGCATTTCTCCTTTCAGATCCAAAAGGAAATGCAATAGGCAGCAGCAACTGGAGGAGGGAAAAACTTCCGATAAAGAAAAGTTGCCAGTGCGTTCTCACACACAATGATCCGTTCAGAACCTGATGCTGAATGTACTTCACAGTAGAGCTTAGAGGTGGGATGTGCAGATAGTGAGTCACTGGGCCTAAGTGGTGTGCAGCCAGGATAGGAGCAAAGGTCGGTGCCAGCTTGGCAGAGGACAAGGCCACACACTTGAATCCTGCTGCAACAGACTCAATACAGACTTTGTGAGGAGTCTACAGGAAAAAGCTGATAGATATACAGACACAATTGTTTGACATAATACCAAACCTGCCATAAGATCTGCATGGCATTACCCAGTTGCCATGAGAGAATCCAACACCAACCTTGCACATAGCTTTGTGTAGACTTGGTACTCATCCTTTCCAGCTTTAAAGTAACAGCCATCTTTACCAGCAAGCATGCAGAGACCTAACTGTTATGCAGTTTCTGCTGGCTATTATCTGAGCTTCCGTTGCAGCATGATAATAATCACCTAACATCCAAGTGCTCCTCAACAAACTCAGATAGCTGCCATCTCAGTTACAGTTATGAGCTCTTAAAAAGTTTTCCCTTCAGCAGTCTTTAACAAATTACTAAGATTCCTGAGGCATCTCCCTGAGAAAAGAAGTATCAGTGTAATGTATGAACCTCTGTCTATGAGGATGATGACATCTGTCGCTCACTATTTTCACTCCTGCAATGCCCTTGCAGTTGTCTTTCAGCCAGTCACCCCAGACTGCTTCTCCTAAAATTGAGGTGGAGCAGTCCTAATCCTGACTTTTGAGGGCCAGAATTACTTGAACAGTGTTTTCAATTGAAAATAAGAGCAGTATCCACCAGTTATGCTGGAACCATTGGGTAATCACCACATAGCTGCATTAGGGCAGGGAAATAGAACACAGGCACTGAAGGAATGCACAAGGCTGACCATTACCATGGGCTATTGGATAGTTGAATTGATAAAGTTGGTACAGAATGTGTTGGTTGCTTCAGAACTTATTTAAGAATTTTTTATTTTATGGAAGAAACAGAGATGAAACATGGGACGGTCAGTGAATGGAGAATTGGGATTGCATTCCCTGTACTGTTGTCAGTTGAGTCAATCACAATCAGCCTGGCCAGAAAGAGATTGTTACTCACTCCCCACACCACAGGATCTGTCAAGACACAGACTGTCAGCACAGTCAACCCACTTTCACTGCTGATTTCTAAAAAAGGGTCAGTGGGCCCAAAACGTTAACTCTGTTTTTTGCCCACAGATACTGCCAGACCTGCTGATTTTCTCCAGCAATTTCTGCCTTTGTGCATTTCAGATCTCCAGCATCTACAGTTCTATGTTTTATTGTGCTGTTTGCTTCCCATCTATGAAACATACAAAATTCTTACAAGGGCACAATAGGGTAGATGAAGGATGGGAAGCAGGGGACTCAGCCATTTAGGACTGTGATGGGGAGAAACTTCTTCACTCAGGCAGCGGTGAATCTTTCAAATTCTATGTTCCAAAGGCCTATGATGTTCTGTCATTCAGTACATTTCAGACAAAGATTGAGTGATTTCTAGATATTAACAATATGAAGGGGCATGGAGGAAGTGTGGGAAAGTGGGTCAGAGGCAGAAGATTCACTATGATTTGGTTGAAAGGCAGAACAGGCCCAAAGTAACAAATGGTCTATTCCTGCTCCTATATCCTATGCTCCTCCTCCTACTCCTCCTCGTCTTCCTCCTTATACCCATCTGGTCACCATATTCTTTGTGGCAAGGGCTGTGTCCTCATCTGAGACCATGGTGAATCTTAAGATACACTTTGCAGAGCACAGCAGGCCTTCTTCTGATTAGTCCAGACAGTAACATTTATTTAAGGTACACAATTGTCTATTTGAACACATTTCATGTGGCTGTGTTGTTCAATTTCCACTTCAGTAAAGTTGTGTTGAACATTGAAGCAGAATCCAGCGTGAGTTGATTGGGCTTCTTTTTTCGGGTGGTCAGCTTTTTTTGCCTCACCACATGAAGATTTGGCAGAGAATATGCCCCCACTGATCACTGCTGTGCAGCCAAAAATGTTCCATGAAATCTGACTGACTGGCAGCTTTGTTGTCCCAGCAGCACTAGCGGCAGCAAAGGCCACAAATGAGAATGCAGACAGCATCCAGAGCCAATAAGTATGGGGGTGGTGCTCCCACAGAGGGAAGGGGAGATGAGGTCCAGAAAATTGGGTATTTTCATGGTGAGGTAGGTGCAGAAGTGACGTCCAATGGGGGTATCCCTTGGTTGGGGCACTGATGTATAAGGGTAATTTACCTTGAGGTAAATGCCTCCAAACTTGGCCCAGGCTCAAATAGACTCAACCCTCTTTACCCTTAAAATGCTTCTGCCAGCCTCAAAGTTGAGTGGGATGTAGCCCTTAAATGGGCAATAATAGGCTACTTAAGGACGTAAACTGGGTCAAGGGCAGACACACTGCAGTAAGTCTTGCCTGTCTAATGTTAAAATATAGTGAAATAAGAGGTGAGTGGGAAGAGACAGAAATGTCACTCAGGGAATATTATGGGCCTCCCTCAGGTGCAATCCCACTGATGGGAGGCAATAAGACTTTGCCTCATGCTTTACTGGTGGGACAAACTCATTTTGTGAAAAGCATTTTTCTGATTGATATTCTGTTTGTCAGGTTAGTCTTGGAAATGGAACAGTTTCCCTTTGCAGGCACCCAGTGTCACTCCAAGCATAGCTCTGTCAGGTATCTGGTGAAATTTCAGGATGGATTTTGCAAAGTTCTAACAGTGGCCAACGTTGTAAGTGTTAGAGACTTGGGTATAAATTAGATACAGAACTTCACTTGATTGATTCACTGTACTCCCCTTTCCATGAAACACAACCAAGGAGGGTAGTGGCAAAATGATGTTGGTTAGAACTTCGTTAAGTTTCAAAATATTCATTGTCATGGGACATATGTTACTTGTGTAAAATGTCCATTGGGAATCCTGATGACTCACCAATTCAGGTAGATTTTAAATGGAGATCATTATTTGTTTACAGTAAAAAGTGTGTGTGCCTAAACAACATTAGAATTGGCCCATAAGCATTAGGACAAAAACACTTGTCTACTCACATATTGGTTCCTCTCAAATTTGAGGAAAGAGCAATTTTCCAAATCAGGTTACAGTTGACTAACTTTGCGCAGTATTCTGTTTGCAAGACAGTGCAAACAAGTGTAATGTGCTGTCCAGGGTCCTGAACCTAACACCAATGCAGGAAACACAACATCCAACATCAAGAAGGCAATTTTATTAAGTAAAATTGTTCATTACTTTAAAGTTAGACTTTATTGGGAGAAAAGTAGCAGGATTTGTTTCTTGAATCAGAGATAGTAGGAACTGCAGATGCTGGTGAATCCGAGACAACAAGGTGCAGGGCTGGATGAACACAGCAGGCCAAGCAGCATCATAGGAGCAGAGAGGCGTTTCGGGCCTAGACCCTTCATCAGAAAAGGGGGAGGGGAAGGGGGTTCTGAAATAAATAGGGAGAGAGTGGGAGGTGGATAGAAGATGGATAGAGGAGAGGATAAGTGGAGAGCCCCCTGACACCCTCATCCGCTTAGCCGAACTCGTCCTCACCCTCAACAACTTCTCTTTCAATTCCTCCCACTTCCTACAGACAAAGGGGGTAGCCATGGGTACCCGCATGGGCCCAAGCTATGCCTGCCTCTTTGTAGGTTACGTGGAACAATCCCTCTTCCGTACCTACACCGGCCCTAAACCCCACCTCTTCCTCCGTTACATTGATGACTATCGGCGCCGCCTCATGCTCCCACGAGGAGCTCGAACAGTTCATCCACTTCACTAACACCTTCCACCCCAACCTTAAGTTTACCTGGACCTTCTCTAACACCTCTCTCCCCTTCATGGACCTCTCTGTCTCCATATCGGGCAACTACCTGGAAACCGATATTCATTTCAAGCCCACTGACTCCCACAGCTACCTAGAATACTCCTCCTCCCACCCACCTTCCTGCAAAAATGCTATCCCCTATTCCCAATTCCTTCGCCTCCGCCGCATCTGCTCCCAGGATGAGGCATTCCACTCCCGTACATCTCAGTTGTCCTCGTTTTTCAAGGACCGTAACTTCCCCCCTCAGTGGTCAAGAACGCCCTCAACCGTGTCTCCCACATCTCCCGCAACTCATCCCTCACACCCCGTCCACACAATAAGAACCAAAAAAGAATCCCCCTCGTCCTCACCTACCACCCCACCAACCTCCGGATCCAACGCATCATCCTCCGACACTTCAGCCATCTGCAATCCGACTCCACCACCAAAGACATCTTTCCCTCCCCACCCTTATCTGCTTTCCGGAGGGACCACTCTCTCCGTGACTCCCTTGTCCGCTCCACACTCCCCTCCAGCTCCACCACACCCGGCACTTTTCCCTGCAACCGCAGGAAGTGCTACACCTGCCCCCATACCTCCTCCCTCACCCCCATCCCAGGCCCCAAGAAGACTTTCCACATCAAGCAGATGTTCACCTGCACATCTGCCAATGTGGTATACTGC